>NC_137463.1:195656046-196256046 GCF_964235325.1 Thermobia domestica | reverse complement strand
TAAGTCTTGGGGAGGTCAAAGTCCGTCGCATCTGTGCTACAACAATTTGGCTGATACGTCATTCAAATTTAAAATGGAAAACTCAATTTTTATTTTTTAACTGTGCAGTTTTTTTTTGTTGTTAATATTATTTTCAAATTTTTAGTTTAATGAAACACGAGGTAAGTAATATCAATTGCAAGTAAGTTAAACTTCGAGTCGAAAGTGACAAATACCAACAATTGGCAACGGATTTTCAACACTGATAATTAAGTCCGATCTACAATGTATTTTGGTATGTTAATCGGTGGTAAAACAACAGTTAATAGTATGTAGATGGAAACAAGAGGTTATTTGCCTACGCATTTTTCCGTCAAGGATTTCTAGTATAGCGCTCTTGTTCAGGGTCCATGGGAGTGGCCACCCAGAGGGGACAGGGAGAAGAATAACAAAGACCGGGCGTAAGTTAAAAAATAAAGAAAGAAAAATGAGAGCATCGATTATTTTGCAGGATAACAGAAAAAATATTTGGCTACAACAACCACTTTCTAGATTACCATAATCTGGTTTTATTAGCGTAACGTAAAGCAAGAAGTACTCATCCCTTTTGGAATTAAATAATATCTGCTAAATCTGCGAAATAAATTCTTTGTTTGGATGTCAAAAGATTAGGGACAATGGAAGTTAAGTTCTTTAAAGTTTGGTACAGCTGAGGATGATTTATAATTTATTAGTCGGTTGTTAAGTTTTTGCCTATGGCTTGGTAATTTTATATTAACTCATAGAAAGTACGTACATTACCTAGACTGGCCAGGAGAGAGGGCGATAGGTTGTCTACTGAATACCCACACAGAAAAATATCGTATTTTTCTACAATGTAAGATTGTAAAGAAATTTGAAGAAATGTGTTTTTATGCTCAATCATAGTGCTGTACACTCTTAGATGTAGGATTGTTACTTTTAAGAGCATTTGCGTGGCCATTAGAGGACAAGGCACTATAAATACAATCACTAGCAGATCCAGAAAGGTCATTTGGAGGATGCGGTAAACAATTAAAGGATTAATCTAGCCTTGAAATAAGAAATTTCACATCAATTCTGAATAAAGTAGTTCGATCCCCGACCAAGTAAGTTTGTGGTGTATAAAATCGTATCCGTGGTTCTTCTTTCGCTATCCCCGTTTCCTCCACCAATGGGATGGACTATTATGTACTACTATGTACTAATATTATCATTCACTTCCTTACTCATCCGTCTTTTTTTTTTTTGGTCGAAAATGCATATCGTGGGACGTTAAACTAAGAGATTTCATTTAATTTCATTTGAAGTCCTAATAGTGATACTCCAACTCCAAACAGTGACACTCATACTGTTTGTAATAAGCCTATTTCCTGATGCTGCTTGTGTGATTATACACTTTGCATACGGTAACGTGGACATAAAAAAAAAAAAAAAAAAAAAAAAACTTTTTATGTGGATCGTTTACATGGGAAAGAATGTTGAAAATCAAGTTAAAAATTCATGAATTCATTGTAAAGAGCATAATTACAATAACCAGAACGAGATTAAGCACTTAAAAGTTTTTTTTTTGTGCCGATATGTAATTAAAAATACAAACAAAAATAAACCATAAAATTTAATTCTATTTATAGAAGTTATACAAAACATAAGGTAAGATGGAAAATAATGTTTATTTTTGTATACTTCCACAGTAATTGTTCTTAAATTTAAATATTTCTTTAAAATGCAAAGTTGTTGATCAGATCCCCAGTCATTACTATTATCAATAATTACCTCTATTGTTATTATTATTATTATTATTATTATTATTATTATTATTATTATTATTATTATTATTATTATTATTATTATTATTATTATAGTTCCGTAAAGGAGATTATGTTTTTGATGGAGCATATTATGTTCTCTTCACTGCCATTGTACAGAAAGTATACGAATTTCGTAGGCTGCATACTAAGTTTTCCCTTCTTCATTTACGCTACGAGAGGGCATTTCTCCAAGTAGCTTCTGACCCTTGGTGTACGTCTGCACTTTCTGATTAATATTGTATACATCCAGGCACGTAGCCAAGGGGGTGTCCGGACCCCCCCTCCTTCAAGACCAGAAATTTTAAAAAAAATAATGAAGGATGAAACAAAAAGAAACGAGAAATAGAAAGATTCAGCGTTAAAAATAAAAAGCGAAAATTAAAAATAATTTTTCATCATCGCTTCTTTGTAGATCAAACATGTTATTTCAGAAACGGTTTTCAACTGCTCTTTTAACTTGTCATTTGGAATAGACAGTAGTTGACAGAATAATAGAAACAAAAAGAGATGTGGAAAGCAAGTTCTGTTAACATTTGATTCAACAGAAAAAGGAACGCAGATATTACAAATATTTTACATTATTGGATACGTACTTTTTTTTAAATAGTTCAGGTCATAATGAAAGGAAAATTGTTATATTTGAATGAACAGAAAAAGAAATGTAGATATTGTAAAATCTTTTAAAATGTTTTTAACATTCTTTTATTCGAGATTTCTTCATAGTTTGCTATTAAAATACTTACTAACATGTCCTCATTTTCTTGTCCTAACAAACCAATATGTGTTGTTAGTAAAATAGTTTAGATTGATCAAGCCCCTGGCGCGATAACCACAATATTTCATGTCACACTGCCCCCCCCCCTCCCATTACGAAATCCAGACTAAACGAACCAATGTATGTTACCAATAAAATAGTTTAGAATAATCGAACTCTGGTGTGACAACCACAGTATTTCATGTCTCGGACCCTCCCTATTACGAAATCCTGGCTACGTGTCTGATACCAGCTGCACCATTTGCGGTAAATCACCATATATTGCCCATGGGCCATGCTAAATACAGTTATGGAAAATTTATGTGGTGCCCAGTTGACTTCATGGCTAAGCAAGTGCTTATTTTGCTTAATGGTTAATCCACCACTGATAATAACCCTCTAGGTATTTGTGAAAAAAGTATAACTTAAAACTCTTGGAAGAGGATGACTTTTACAATGATTATGCGTTTTCCTAATACAAAGTTCAAAGCGTGACATTTATGTCCTCGTTTTGTACCACTGTCTGGCATTGGTAGGAATACGAATTTTTACAGATCGATTGTAAATTAGACTTCCAACTCTTCAATAGGTGGTAGTAAACACGCTTAGATCAGTTGTATGCACTTTCATTTTCTAAAAAAATGATTTTCTTACTTTTAGTAAGAAAATTTAACAGAATATTTATTGAGAAATTAAATATTTCCCACCTCGTTGCTCTTGTTAACAATGTAATATTTTAAAGTAGATAAATTTTGTACTTACCTAGACTATAGCCTATAAAGTTGGAATATGAGGTGAGTCGCTTTTCTCGAACACGACAATGTACTTATTAAATACTGTACTTGAAACTGAATTTTTGTAAAGTAAGTCGGGTACTTAGTAAGTACTTGGCCCTTGAAGTTTTCTAAAAGTTGATTTAGTTGCAGTGACGTAATTCAAAGACGGCAGTTTCATGCATTCCAGAAATATTATATATATATATATATATATATATATATATATATATATATATATATATATATATATATATATATATATATATATATATATATAAAAACATAAATTATAAATACAGTGAAACCTATGGTGTCACCGTCGGCTCCATTGAAAAGTGGCCAACTTATAGAAAATGTGGTTGGTGTAATTTTAGAAAAGGATTTCTAGTATTACTTGATTGTAAAATTTTAATAAGCAATACCACGATAGCTACTTTTAAATAATGTAATGTATATAGAGTAATCATAACAACACACAGTACTAGAAAAAATACTACAGTATATTTAATATATGTACGTACCTTTTTCTTTCTGAAAACTAGTCTGGTACACTGAATTATTCGGATGAAAAACACAATCACACAAATAACCATAAAATCGAAACCTATGTACGCAGTTCATTGAAATTGGTATTGTAGCACACTGAGTCATTCAGATTGAAAACAAGAAAAGCAAAATTATAAATTCAATAATTTATATGCAGTTTATATGATTTTTCTGCAGTGACAAATATTTTCTGTAGATATCTTTCGAAAAGTAGCAAATCAGTTAATAAATTTATTCATGGCGGTTCATTCTAGACGTATATCTTACATTCTTTCTTACACATATGCACATTCTAATATTGTAGTGTCTACCTCTTGTTAATGAGCTCCTAGTGTTCCCCTTGGAGCGAAAGATATTTTGAGAAAATCCTAAGGAAATTCATATCTCAAAACCTCCGCTACCTTTCGACAAGTAGTCAGGTGCCAATAAATGACAATTGAGATGGTTAGCTTTAGTACCCGGCTATTTGAGGCGGTCGCAAAGCGTATTTATTGCTCTTGCGTACTCTTGGAATACGCTGACCATGTATTTAAATGTAGATGGCTAATCATAAACGCGAAAGCAATAAAATCACTGAGAAAACGTCAGCTCGAGCGTATTTGGTGCGGGTTGGAACAATAGACCGCCTGCTGTTTAAAAGATTTCAAAAGGAAGAAAAAAAAGGAAAGACGTGTTGCTAGGCAAAGGGATTGTAGCAAGAAACAGCTGCTTGAAAGATGGTTTGTGCAGATTATTGGAACTCTGCTATTACACACCTGGACCTGGCAAAAGGACCTGGAAACCCTGACTGGCTCACAGTATGATTTACACATCTGGTGAAAGTAAAATTACTGAATAGCCACTTTGGCCGCGTTCGCTACAGGGGGTAACGCTTTCTCGACTAGCACAGGACTTAACCATGAGAAATTTCCGGAATTACTAAACCTCCCCACTGATGAAAGGAGCCGATATAGCTAATGGTTTTACCAAAACAGACACGGTAAACATTACGTACAACTATTTCCTAATTTCCTGTACGTGGTTTTTCTTATTCACATCTTCCTTAACCACCCCTTTGTTAGGGTAGTGTTCTGGCCATTGACCTTCAAGAACAAATCGTGGGAATCTATGCTTCTCTGTCTCCAGTAACAAATACAGAATATTTGGCTCTCATACGGGAATACGAAAGAGTCAAGAAAAATAATAAAACGTATTTGCGTGGCCAAGATACCCAGGTAAATTTACCATTATCAACATAGGATAAACATTTCTTCAATGCGGCCAACTTCCAAGATAGACAGGTGGCCAACTTAGAGAGTAATAAATAACGAATGTCTTATGGAAAAATTTGGGTTCAAGACGAACCAGGCCAAGATACGTAGGTGGCCAACTTAGAGAGGTGGCCAAGTTGACAGGTTTTACTGTACTAACTAGGAATATTCCATCACAAAATGATGAAATTTTATATTTAAAATGAGTTAGGTAATACGAAAGAAGATTGTGTATGATATTAAATTTAAAGTATACGGTGTGGCTCAGTGGTAGAGCGTTCACCTCTGGTACACTTCTGGTTCGATCCCAGCTCGCACCACGTGGACTTTGTGGTGGACAAACACCGTGTGCGTGGGTTTTCTCGGGGTTCTCCCGTTTCCTCCCACTTTCTTCATTCCACCATTTCATTCATTTCTCATCATCACCGTCTCCTTTAGCCTGGCCGGCATAATCGTGGGACGTAAAACTCAAAGATTTCATTTCATTTCATTTGATATATTACACTGTAAGAGGAATTTTTATCAATGTAGGAGACCAGCATTTCATGTTTACAAGTGTAGTATTACGCCTGTTAAGCTCCTACAAAGGTTGTACTATGGACAAAATGAATGAGTGGAAGCCAGAGACGACTGACGAGCATACCAATTTCTACCGGCGGAATATTTATACATGATATAGGAACGGTGTCAATTGAGCCAAATATTAATTTTACTATTCTAAGAAGTGGCACAAAAATAGACAGACGTGTCAAGATGAGTGATATTGAAAACGAAGTGGTTGATAACAGTATGAGTGAGACCGGAACAAACCATACTGAAATTATGGTTGATCTACTCAAACAACTATCACAACAAATGTCTCAACAAAATATACAGTTCCAACAACAACTTAAGTATGAATTCTCTCAACGAAATATACAGTTACAACAACAACTTAAGGATGAATTTTCACAACTACTTCATGGAAAAATGAATCAACTTAAGGATGAATTTTCACAACTTAAGGATGAATTTTCTCAACAAAATAGACAGCTATATCAACTTCTTGATAGCAAGTTGGACAAACAACAGCAGCAATTGAATACTAAGTTAGTCGGAGCACAACAGCATTTGGACCAGCGCTTAGGACAAATGACGGAACGAAAGGATCAGCACATGGAACAGGTTAAAGAAATGTCATCACAGGTTAACATGAGTGCTTTAAATGAACCTGAACCTTCTGCAGAATCAACAGAAAATGCAAATTTTGAGTTTACGTTAGTAAAATTTACTGAGTTTTCGCAAAAACTTACTGCCGTATTGGTTGGATCAGATTATCCTAACTATTCTTTTCAGTCGAATGTTTTTGATTGTCTCATGGATGCTGCGTGTATTCAAGAGTTTGTTATGCATCAACGTGCGAAAAGTTATGATCGTTTTCGTCTAGTGAATGCTGTTGACTGCTTGTATTCCCAGTATACTCAACATGATATTAATCCTGAAGATGAAGTAAAGGTAATAGAATCATTTAATGGTAGGTACATGACATTAGTTCATATAGCAAGAAAAAAGTTGATTTCAGTATTTGTAAAATTCAGAAACAAAACGTGTGCTCCCACCAATGTTTGTATTGATTGGCCGATTGAGTTGAATCTGTTGAACTGTGCATTCAATGATAAGACCAAAATGATAATAGTGAACAATCAGATGACGCCTTTACGGAACATGATACAGTGCGTTGATTTCAATCATCTAAGCATGACATTGCAAGATTTTGAAAATCCTTCAATGGTACAATACAGTAATAACTTGAACCATACTAACCTTAATCGAAACCAAATTCGATACATTCATGTGAGATTAAAGTGTGATCCCAATGTAAAAGGTGATGTTAAATACATGTGTACCGGTAATTTAACCAAACCTAATCACAGAGATGGAAGTCAAAATGATTGGCGAAGAGAAGATTGGATTGACAGAAAGAGAAAGAAGTCATACCGAAATTATCCGCCTGACCACAATGCGGTTACTTCTAAGAAGCAGAACAGAGATACATCGGATGCTCCGAGGGAGTCTTCGTGGAACAGAAACCACGGCAAAACAGACTACCATGGATGTCATGTAAAGGACAAGTACAGATCTGTTAGGAGACATGATATTTCACCAGCAGTGAAACGAATGAGAACTGAACCTAATTTTACCGGTAATGTAAACGAACCTAATCCTAATAGCAACAGTAATAGTAATTGTGTAACAGAACCTAATCTTAATAGTAATAGCAATAGCAATTGCACTACATGTAGAAAGCATGTAATCATTAGATCTGATTTTCTTCGAATTGGATTTCGTAGAAAAATCATAGATGGCAAAAATTCTCAAAGTAAGAAACGAAGAACTGTAGAAGTAAATAACGCGCAATACTGTATTCCTATTTATGACTTTCAATGTAACCTATATGAAGTCGTTGGTCACGTAACTTAAGTTAAAGCTACGGCGTCCAAGAAAACCGTACCTTATTTATGTATGCGACGTTTGATAGATGGTATGTAATCTCAATAGAGAAAACGAAGAATCTTATTTATATATATATATATATATATATATATATATATATATATATATATATATATATATATATATATATATATATATATATATATATATATATATATATATATATATTCTAACTTATTGTATTGTAATTTTTGTTATTTTATCTCTAAACTTATATTTAACCCAATAAGTTACCTATCTATGTTGATTGTATTTCCTAATGGGGAATTTTGTTTTCGCGTTTAATAATAATTTAATCTCGCTATGTGGAGGCCTCGTGTTCACTCTGTCCTTACACAAGTTCATGGTGTAACTGAACTGCCACAACCAGGTAGAATGATGGATATACCCACACCAACAATTGATCTTCGCCTTATCTGCATTCGCATTTAACTCACTGTTTAAGGGCCAATGTAGCACAGACTTCCGTAAAAAGCGACAGAACTTTCTTGGTTACCGTTATAGCTTTCTTATAGCCCGAAAACAGTTAACTTCTTTAATTTTGTAGCAGCTTTGAGTAATATCGTGGTTACACCTCCCTTATCACAGTGAATTTTCCGAAGTTTTAAATAGTCGTTATCCTTAATACATGCTGGCCGTATTCACCTTGTTTAGGTAGGTTTCGACTTTGGCAAAAGTCATTTAAGATTTGCTTCATAGGAAGGCAACTGCAATGAACACAAACTTGCACCAACGAATTGCTAGAACCAGAAGCTAGAAAATTGCATATGTTCAATTATTATTCTATTACTTTTATTTGCTATCGGGAGAAGTGGAAAACAAACTGTATCGTTCGGCTTGATATAATTCCTTTCTTACTGTCTTTTCGTGTAATTGAGCAACGCCAGCACTGTTGTCGCTAAAGGCGCACCTAGAAAAAGTACAAAATGTTATTATTTTAACCATGGATATGGGTTACTGTCCTGCGCTTCAAGTCTGATGCGAATTGGCAAAACATTTTTCCCGTGACGAACGGGTTGAATGCGGTTGCAGTAAATATGTATTTCATTTGAATATATTTCTGATATGGTTATTTCTTATTTAAAATGTTATAATGTATGTTTTGTTACATTTTACATCAAATTATTCTTCTCAATTTTGCCCAAATGATTTAAATTTGTTGATAAACATTTTATGGCCCTGAATGGACTTAATATAGGTTTATAATTCGGAATTCCTTATCGACGTTATTTTATAAAAATATAAATATATAAATGATTATAAGATTAATGTAAAATGAAGTATTAATAATGGTATGTGAGGGAAATATGATGTATATGAGTAATTGTGAAATGTGATTTTTGTTTATATACAAGGAATGTCCTAAAAGTATTGACGATTAGTGTAAGAATCCTAACGGTACAGGATGCTTTTCTTTTATTTGTAAAATAATTAAAATAAAGTCGATGTTCGCGCGCCATAATACAACGATATGTTGTGGGCAAAATGTGTGATCTTTTCTATAAATATGCACTAGCCAGATAGGTTAAAAAAGAAGAAGAAAAGGAAACATATCTTGTTATAAATCAATGTATGTTTTGTTGTATATATTGTTACTAAGACGATGTGTTTATATGTTACTATGGAAACAGAAGCAAGGTTAGACATATTGACAATTACCTTTTAAGGATTATAAAGTTTATAAAAAGAAGGTATACAATAAACGACATTTTGCATTCTGTCAATTTAATTTACTCATTGTGGCTCAATAAGATAATTTAATGTTAGAATCAGGACAATAAAACGAAAATAACAAACAATTATTGTTATAAATATGTATTTACAAATATACAGTGTTTTAGAGGATACAGCATTACCTTTACACCATAACGGAGACGTTTTGTATTAAGTTCCCAATAATCTCTCGCACCAAGGTAACATATCATGCATTGCCAATCATCATCCAAACTTGAGAGATTTAAATGATGATTGGCAGCAACATGGTCGGCCACGTCTAGGCTATCTATCATCAAGGGCGCCCATCAGGGGGGAACAAGTTGGGGCTCTCGCCCCCTAGAGGAAATTGTACTTCAGAATACCGAAAACCCAACAGAATATTTACATTAATTACAGCAAAATTTGAACCAATATTTGAAACGTCGCTTATACTTGCCCTCCTGGAAACCACAACATGGGCGCCCTTGTCTAGCACCAAATATAAATTATTTATGTTTTTTTTCTCTCTCTCTCTACCTCTTTTTCCTTCTAGCGCGAGCGATTTCCTACTATTTCAGTTAAGAAATACATCCCGCGGCCTGAGCTCTCGCACTAAGCTTTTAGGTAACTATCAGCTAATTAAAATGACCTGAGAAACACTAGATATAATTCAAAATGTCATATTTTCAATTTTGATTAAGATTACAAAGCTTTGCACACTTCGTTCAATAATAGTTTTCATGCACAAGCGTAAAATAACAAATTTTCACGCACACAAGATAAACAAGTCTATAAAACTATAACATATAAGCACTTAACGGCCGTGTTTTATAAATTTACTAGTTCGCTCTACGAAAGCAAACTCTCGGTGAATTTTCACCCAGTCAAGTAATCTAGGGTTTAATAACAAGTAAAATTATATCTGACGACTCTGGATCGTCGATTATATCAATGTTTCCTCACATCAGTGTTTAAGATCGGTATCCGGAAATAAGTATTAGTTCACTTTTTCAATTTTCAGTTTCTGTGGAGATACAAAACTATTTTACTTAAAGTTTTCCATTGTCACTTCACCCAAGTACACCATGCTCCACATTGTTCGATCTAAATGCAGCGACAGAACTCGCGACTCAAGTTGCTGCTACTTCGTGGTTTTGGGGAGCGTTTGCGACTTACTTGACTCAGTTCAGATAACTGATTGTCGAAAAGCGAATTTCACCATGAGGATACTGCTTATTTAAGGGGGTACTATATACAGGGGTACATTTGACAAGTGCCAGGTATAATCCTTTGAGGTACTTGAGATACATAATGTACATGCCAGGCACATACATAGCATGTACTAAACAGACTAAACACTTGCTCTGTACGTGACTGGAATGTACCTAAAGTGCTGTGGACGATATTCGCTTCTGCCAAGAACATACCTAGAACATATTAGACACATTCTCAGGTACATATCAAGTATGTGCCTAGGGCCGGATTTGCCATCCATGTGACTATCATTTGTCATCCATGTGATTTCTTTCTCATAGGTACATAAAGCACATACTGAGCACATTCCCAGGTACCTGAGGGAACATGATAGGCATATGACTGGTATGTAATTGTGCTGTCATGGTACGTCCCACGCTTATGCCGTGTAGCCAAAGGAGATGGGCATGATGAGAAATGAATGAAATAGTGGAATGAAGTAAGAAATAGGAAACGAGAGAAACCCAAGAAGTCCCACGCACACAGTGTTAGTCCACCACAAAGCCTACTTTGTGCGACCTGGGATCGAACCAGGTACCTCACACACCTCTACCACTGAGTCACTGCGGCCCCATTCATAAAAGAATGTTGTACGCTGCCAATACTACTACTACTACTACTACTAATATATATATATATATATAGATAGATAGATAGATAATTCTATTCTACTGGAGCAAACTGCTTATTCATTCGTTTAAAGTTTGTGTAAAAAATACAGTGTTAAGTAGGAAATTCTGTCTATTGTTTTCTAATGATGACACACTGGCGTTCACCCATAATTTTTTTTATTGGGAGGGATTCAAGTTTTTTATTGGGGGGGGGGATCTAATACTATATAAGCCACTATGTGTATGTAGTTTTGAACGGGTATTATTCTGCACTCTAAAAGACGATATATAACTAGATTGCTTTCATACGAGATAAAGTGTAGAATCAATGAAGTGTAAGATCAAATTTTTATGATACATCAGTCGCTTTCCTGTTAAACAAGTATAGATTTACTGTTAAAGTGTACAAATGTATATTGAGTTAGGAAGTTTTTTTAGCGTCCGAAGCAGGTGAACCCTCTATAGGTGTGCCCCTGGAGACACATACACCTAACTGTTACGCCAATACTACTTGTAAGGCGGGCTGTTTTAGGAAGTAAAGCGTAACTTGGAACACTGAAGACGTTATTATTATTCAATAACAATAGTCTTAATAATAAGTGTTGCAACTCATGCTGAGATTTCCCACGAGAATAGAAACCCATTCCACGAAAGCTAGAGAATAATAAAAACGTTGTCCAGACTGATATTAATTTATTATTATTATTATTATTATTATTATTATTATTATTATTATTATTATTATTATTATTATTATTATTATTATTATTATTATTATTATTATTATTATCTGTCTTCCGTGACAAGCGCATGATGTATTAGTGACAAATGATCAATTATTATAACTTCAGGTGTTTGAGTAAATAATACATTGAATACAAATTACATCACCTTTCATAAACTGGAAAAGAATACATTATATCAGTAATTGTTAATATAGTGGGTGGCGAAGGTACTAATAAAAACAGCACGGATTACTAATAAAACTTAGAAAAAATATATAATAAAAACTGTTTTTTAGTTACGTTTTCCTTAACTGGACATGTGAAAGATCATTAGTTTCCTTCACAATTTGTAGCAATGCACAATTTGTAGCGAGTATTTCGAAACAAAAGGAAATCTATCACGCTTACCTGTCTCGGTAATAGCCATCAATTTAAAAGTGCGGAAAGAGATTTGAAAAGCAAAGCAATCATTCATAGAATTATGACTGTGCACTTCAGTTGTATCCTGTACAATCTTTATACGTCTTTTCCAAATTGTATTTTTGCATTGTCCAAGTTATCCTTGACATTGTACCCTTTTTTTTCTTCATTACTTATCACAGTTGATCGCAGATCTCGGATTTTGTTGTTATTTGTAAGTATAAACGCATTTTCACACCAAAAATACATTTTCGATCTAAAGTATTGTGTTGTCAGATAAAATGAAAGTTCTATTTTGTCCGATTGGCATAAACTACAGTATAAATATTTTATCAAATCGCCAGAGGCAGAAGAAAACCATAACAGAAAAGTAAGAAAGTAGACCCTATAACATGTGCTTGATTCAAATACATTAATGTCCTACAGAGTTCTCAAAATCACGTTCACTTATCTATGCAATAACCTATTCATGAGAGTTTTTTAAACAATTCTTTTCAACAGTATGCCATTAATTTTGTGATGATGTAATTAAGTAACAATTTTACCTTTAATGGTAATATATTACTGTGTCTACACCTATGTCATAAATTTTACTGATGTAGAATTCACATATTAATAAGTGTTACACATTTCTTACGTGTATACGGCTGTTTGTGCAGACGCCAATCCAGGGGCGGATCCAGGGGGGCGATCGGGGTGATTGCCCTCCCAGAAGAGGAAACTTTCTGGTTTTATATATATAAATAATATCCATCCCAGAATTTGGAGCCCATAAAAGTACCATTATGACGACCCACCGCCTCCCCCAGAAGTCGGTCCTGGATCCGCCCCTGCGCCAATCTTGTGAACTAATTTCGTTGTTTACAAGCAAAGTCATACCAGTGAGACCTACACTAGTGCTTTCGTACTAGATCTAGTACCTTCTATAATATTTTAGTCTTCTAGTACTTTTCTCTTCCTCTTCTTTTTTCATAATTGTATTTTGGAGAGAAAAAGAAATCTCATGAAAATTTGGCAATGTACGAAAATTTCACTGTTCCCCGGTAACTTTTTTTTTCCTTTTTTTTTCCAACAGTAATATTTACAAGAGCGGAAGTGGGACATAGGTACCGTCCGGTCGCCTCTTCCAACCTATAAATGGCCCAGTAAACAATATTAGATATTTGGTGATCCGTTTAAACAGTACGCTATTACGGCATTTAAACTCAATTTTATATTTCTTGTTTTTTGCCGACATCCTGTGCATTTGTCATACTTGTGTTACTTTAGTGGTTTTACAGTGGATTCTAATACGATAATTAAGCAGGGAATCAGCCAGGATTTTTAGTTTAGGGGTGTAATGTCAAAATTGGTAGGGTGTAAGTGGTTTGCACGGTTTGTATCGAATTTTGACTGAAAAAATTTAAAGTGGGGGTTTCGGGTTCTTTCAAGAATGTGGGGTTCAAACCTCCACCCACAGGGAAGGTTGAACTGCCGGAAACCTTCTAATAAGATATTGATATCGTAAAATGTCACAAATAGGATGAAAGGAGAGCAGGAAAATTTGTTGTATTTTTTTCCTCAGATTTTCAATTTGGTAGGACGTATTTTCAATTTTCAATATACATGCTGAGATATTCAATACAACGTAAACGCCTAAAATAAAAAAAAATGCAAAATGGCGGCAGCCGCTGCGTTACCATGGGATGTTGTAAGAATAATTAATTGTGGTTTTAAAGTTCCCTGATATAGGATAAACATTCATGAAAAAAATAGATTTTTTTTAAAAAAAGTCGAGCGGCAATTTTTATTTTTTCTCGATCACTTAGCATGGATTGACCCTATGGTGATAAATTTACCGATGACGAAATTACTGTGTAAACTTTTCCGGTGACGAAATTACCTACATGCTAATATTTTGGCTGGCTATAAGCAACTCACGCTTTCAAATTTTTTTTATTCCTAAATGCGAATTACGAGTAAATTAATAAATGTTCATATTTAATGTATTCTGGGTGAACAATATGTTCTCAAGCATATAATTAAAAGTAGAGCCTGCTGTTGAGAGAAGTCACACCGTTAAAAAATTAGTTTTCTTGTTTCAAAGTCAGAGGAAAATGGTGATTTGATCTAGTTAGAAAGTGTGGGGCATGATTGGGAACAGTATTGTGAGGACCCAGGTTCCCAAACAACTTGCATGTATATATATGAGAAGCTTGGTGCAATATTGTGCTAAGCCACATATCGTTCCCAGAAATGAAGCGAAATTTGCCAGTGCACTACCATATCAATTAATGAATACACGAACAGCCGTTGTGATATTTATTTGCACCTTATCTCCATTTTTGCAAACTTGTCAACAGCAACGGGTCATAAGATATCCAAAAATTTTAAAAATAGTACAATCTGTTTTTTTTACAAATTTGGCTTACCACATAGGTGTTCAAACTCTCGAGCGCGACGATCTCGAGATCGTCACTCGTGCTCAACTGGGCTCGGGCTCAATAACTGACGGCGGGCCCGAGTACTAATAAAATAAGCCAGAGCAAACCCAAATGAGTGCGGGTCCAACTGAGAGAAGTGTGCGAAATTTAACTACTGTATTATGTAATTTTAATATTTATAAATAAAAACTAAAGCAATATTACATTAAATATAAGAATATTTTAAAAGCAAGGGACATTTAAATAGGTGAGAAGGAGATATTAGTAATATCAAACAATTTAAATCCTGTATATTAAAATTAAAATAAAAACACTTCCTCATATAAATCAACGGACTATAAAAAATAGAAAGAAAGTGGCAATTCAACATCCAACAAAACACACGCACCCTTCCTTTCATTAAATCCATATTTCAGAATTCTCTGGTAATTCCGCAAAAGTTTTTATAGAGGTAGTTGGTGAGTACTTCAAATGATATGCCTGTATCCAAACTGCCTCTATAAAAATTGTTGTGTGAGTACCTTAGGATTCTGGAACATATATTTTTGGATAGAGGACATATTAGTTCCTAAGTTAAGTCTTGACCCGACTACAGTAGGTCTCATAGTTTTGGAGCTATGGGCCTTTAACCCTTTCACAGAGGAAGTCGACTTTTGTCGACAGAACCAAATTTCCTTAACATGCGAATGTCGACTATAGTCGACGTGTTAAAATTTGTTTGTCCGTATCTTGGCTTTGTCGAGAGTAGTCGCCAAAGTTGTACCGTTCATTTTTGTTTGTGTTCTATTGTTTTCGATAAACAATAGAAATCACACAGAAAACCTTTGGCGACTACAATCGACAAACACAAGATACAGACAAATTTTAACACGTCGACTATAATCGACATTCGCAGGTTAGGTTAATTTGTTTCCATCGCCTTCCACAGTGAAAGGGTTAAAGTTCATTTTTCATGTTTTTGGCAGCCTATAACTAAGAAAGGAAGTATTTGTGCACCCAGGTTGATATATACTTTTTGTCTTGTCTGGTTATCAGGAATCACCTTCCAAACGTTGTTGGTGTTGTTTTGAAACACCCTGTATATATATATGAAAGACTTATGCAATATTGTGTTAAGCCACATATTGTTCCCAGAAATGAAGCGAAATTTGCCAGCTGCATTACCATACCAATTAATGAACAGCAGTTGCAGACAAGAACAACAGTTGTGATATTTATTGGCACCTTATCTCCATTTTTGCAAACTTGTCAACAGCACCGTGTCATAAGATATCCAAAAATCCTAAAAATAGTTTTTTTTTTTTTTTTTTTTTTTTTTTTTTTTTTACAAATCTGGCTTACCACATACAGTAGGTGTCTAAACTCTCGAGCGCGACGCTCTTGAAATCGTCACTCGCGCTCAACTGGGCTCGGGCTCAATAACTGAGAGCGGGCCCGAGTACTAATAACATAAGTCAGAACAAACCCAAATGAGTGCAAGTCCAACTGAGGGTAGTGAGCCCGAGCACGAGGCCAGCTGAGAGAAGTGAACCCGAGCGCGAGCTCAAGTGAGATTAGTGAAAGCGAGTCCAGTGCAGAATTGGCATATATAATAGATAGATAGACAGATAGATATATCTATATTATAAAAGAGAACGTACAAAACCTTTGTTCCCTCATCACGCTAATACGGCTGAACCAATTTCTTTTATTTTTGGGGGGTTATTAGGATTTGGACCCTAGATGGTTTTTATCATATCACTTTAATTTTTAATTACCAGTGTCTTGAGATAATTGACCATTCAAGTGTCCATACGTACAAATCCTTTGTTATTAGTTCATCATAGGTAAAAATAAACGTATTTATATGCAACCCGCATGACCGTGTCACTCGGCGGGTTAACATAAATGACAGGCGCTATAATGTTAACATTTACTGCAATTTGAAAGCGAAAAAGTAAAAATTATCTAAGTAACAAAGTTTATTGCGTTCCGGGGTGACCGCAGCGAAGCGGGGTGAACGCTGCTAGTGGAATATAAATAATAATATACCGTTTATCGTATAATGTATACCTATGTATGCTATATAAATTTCAATCATTTGAATGATAATCATATTTACCCTTACTTATTGTTTATTTAGTACATGAAAGTAACTGTGTGAGGGAGTCGGTTGAGGGTGAGAGTGGCTGAGGGTGAGGGTGGATGAGGGTGAGGGTGTCAACTGAAGATGAGGATGGTTGAGGGGTGAGGGAGTCAGTTGAGGGTGAGGGTGGCTGAGTCTGAGGGTGAGGTAGTCAACTGAAGGTGAGGGTGAGTGTGAGGGGGTCGATTGAGGGTGAGGGTGTCAACTGAGGATGAGGGTGGCTGAGGGTGACTGTGAGGGAGTCAACTGAGGGTGAGGGTGAGTGAGAGCTATCAAAAATGTCCATCTCTGATCTAGACACAGGCTACAGTAATACAAGAAACGCATATGAAATCATGGAAAGACGAACACTTTCTATTTAGGAATAAATGGGCTTGTAGCTCTTGCGCTTATTGAGAACCAAGGGGCACTTTCATTTAATACTCCAGCAGTAATCTGCCAACACATTTTTGTCCCATCGCCCTTGATAACACTCATCCTTCGTCTTCAGGTCTTGGTGGAAAAAATCTCCCTGTTCATCCTACAATCTCCAAAGTTCTCATGGAATTGATCAAGGCGACTGTATAGGAAATGAATATTCACACTCATGTTGTACCCAAGATTGCGAAAGGGCGATAACATTCTCTTATTACAGAAAAAAAACTTTCGGTACATTATGCGAATTGCTTATGAAATATGATCCAAATTTGCTGAGCAGTTCTTAAGAAAACTATTCGTTTAAAAAATTATTGTGGATAACTTAAGAAGAAACGGCTTACCCTACATTATAACGTTGTTAATGAATGTATTTGTTTATTAATTTATTGAAGTTTATGGTCCCTTTTCAGCATCAAGACTATATGAGACGTGAGTGTACAGTTTGTGATGGAATTGGGAATACCGTGATGCGTTCAAACATTTAGTGCTCTTATCAAGAATCGGTTGTTAATTCAATATTTGTGAAATGTTTACTAAAATGCACTGGGCAGTATTTTATAGAACTTCACAAAACCGTTCGGATATATATATATATATATATATATATATATATATATATATATATATATATATATATATATATATATACGAGGTTTGTCCGGAAAATAGTATAAATGTTGAATAATAACTTTATTTTACAGGTTGCAGTCACCGCCAGGTGGCACTATTGCTATAGCCAATCCCATCAACGCTCAGTTCGAGTCAGAGCGATCTGCGTGTCAGTAGGAGTGCGTGGCTGCTTGTTGAAAGTTACCCTGTTTCACCTGCCGTCGGCATGGAGCTCTCTCTGATTGAGGAACAGCGCATCAACATCAAGTTTCTTGCAAAGCTAATTAAGAATGTCCGTGAGATTTTTGAGTGTTTGAAACAAGTGTACGGAGACAATTCTCTGAAGGAACCAACCGTGAACAAGTGGTTAAAAAGGTTTCGGGAAGGCCGAGAAGACGTGAAAGGAGACCCTCGCCCAGGACGTCCGTCGACATCGAGTTCTCATGAAAATGTTGAACGAATACGGACTTGTGTTCTTAAAGACCGTAGATTGACAGTCAGAATAATTGCTGACGATCTGTCAATTCCCAAAACAATCGTTCACGAAATTCTGACACAAAAACTTGAAATGAAGAAATTGTGTGCGAAAATCGTACCGAAGCTCTTGACTCCAGAAGAGAAAGCAAAGAGGGTTGAATGCTGTGAGGATTGGTTGGAAGTAGAGAAAAGAGGGGATTTTCTCAACCGAGTCATCATTGGAGACGAGTCCTGGTTTTACGAATTCGATGTGGAGCTCAAATCTCAAAGCAAGGAATGCAAGCTACCAAGAGAACCCAGAACAAAAAAGTCATGAAAAGCAAGATCCAATGTGAAGACAATGTTGATTGTTTTCTTTGATTCTAGGGGCATTGTTCACAAGGAATTTGTCCCTACCGGCCAGAGTGTGAACGGATAGTTTTACGTGGAAGTTTTGAGACGTCTCAGAGCTCGTGTGACCCGAGTTCGACCGGATTTGGCACAAGGGGGCAGGTGGATCCTTCATCACGACTATGCGCCCGCTCACACGTCGCTCGTTGTGCGTGAGTTTTTGGCCCGAAGCTCAATCACCGTGACAGACCACCCGCCTTATTCACCCGATTTAGCCCTTTACGACTTCTTTCTGTTCCCGAAATGCAAAATGGTGCTTCGGGGGCGGCACTTGGGAGATGTGGAAGCCATCAAGGCAGAAACGACACGGCAACTGAACAGCATCCCAACTGAAGACTTTCAGCAATGTTATCAACAGTGGAAACGGCGTTGGCAGAAGTGTATCTTGTCTAAGGGAGAGTACTTTGAAGGAGACCATATTGTAATACCTGAATAATTGTAAAATAAAGTTCTTATTCAACTTTTATACGTATTTTCCGGCTCACCTCCAAGAATAATCTACCCACTTTTGGAACTTCTAAGACGAATGGTTTAACGGGAAAGGGTTGTTAATGAAATGATGATTTAATATTGAAGTATAAAGAAAACAGTGATCCAAAAAGTAATGACCCACAAGAGTAAACTGTTTATTTTTAATTTTTCCCAGAAACATGACTTATACTAAACTAGCAGAATACCTGTTCTTCGTACAGGGAGAATTAGTTTCAATTTGGACATAATGGGCAACAAAACTGTCACCAATCAACTTAGAGAGCCCAGAAACTATGAATTCGTCACTAATATTGGTCATTTTGAATTATCTTTACATGTCATCATCCCACTTAGGAGTACCAAGGGGGCTGAATTTGGATTTAAACGGCATCAGAAGTGTTACTGTCTTACTCAGTGACCCCGAAAACTGCGGATTCGACACTTATCGGTCATTTCCGATCATTATTAAATATTATCCCTCCCCCACTTTCCTAAGTTCTACCGTCAAAGTGAAATGATAAAAAACTACCTCAGGCTCGAACCGCATCTATGTTGAAAATATGTTCGAGATCGCTCGGGTGGATCAAGAGTTATTAAGTTACAAATATAGTCACTTTCATTTTTAAATATATAGATTAGAGGGCTGTTAATGTTATAGAAATATGAACAAAATCGTTGGAGTGGTTTTCGGCAAAGTCGTAAATTTTGATGTGCATCCTTTAGCAAACTACTATTATTTTTTGAGTGAGAAGAACCTTCGAAAGAAGTCACTAGAAAATTTTATAAAACCTTAAGTTTAAAGTTGACTTTGAATACGTTTAACGCTATGACTTCTAGTCTAATTTATATACACCGAGACGAACGAATGATCTGATAAGCTAACTTACAGATACCCAAAAATAACATTCTGAAGATGTAGGAACCATGAAACATGTAAATCACAGATGCTCAAATTCGTACATGTCTTAGAAACGTGCGTGTTAAGGAGAGGTGGATGTGTTCAACTTTATCCTGACGTTCCTCAAATCATTCCACAACAACTCCAGCTGTGTGAATGGGCCAAGTGAGTGCAAGCCCCACTGAAGATAGTGAGAACGAGCCTCGCTAAGAGTAGTGATACCTAGCCCAGTTGAGAAAAGTGAGCCAAAACTCGAGCTCATTTGAGGTTAATGAGTCAAAGATAAAATAGAATTAGTGGGCACGAGTCCCTCCGAAATTAGTGAGCTCAAGTGCGAGTGCTGTTGAAATTAGTGAGCGAGAGAGCCACTTAGAGCTGTAGGATTCAGCCAAGCAAGAACGTGCCCGAGAATAGTAAGCACGTGCCTTATTGAAGGATGTGATCCTGAGCCCAAGTAAGTGCAAGTGTCAACGAGAATAGAAATGTGAACCCCAAACTCTAGTCCGTTATCTTAATTGTTAAGAACGTCAAAGCAAAGATTCAAATAAAAATAAAGCAAAAAAACACTATATGTTCACATACGGAGAGCCTAATGTCTTGACCGAACATTCATGGGCAAAAGAAAGAAACCAATTAGATTTAATGATGATTGTTTTTCAGCTTTAAGGAGTTAGGGCATAAAGATAGCTATAGTCAAACCATGTGAATTATAATAACATTCTTGGGTAGCTTACTCTATTTTTATAGCCGGTTACATGAGACACGAGATGGCATTCATATGTGTTTAAACTTGGAATATACGTACCAAGATTTTTGAGCATTTTAAACGCATAAAAGCATTGATTCTATTCAAGAAAAGAATGCCGTTATAAAATCTCTTGTACCTGTTTTACTTTAGTTTACATTGTGAAACAAGTAGACCCCTACTCTTACACGCTTAGATATTCTCAGGTATTTCCTTGCATACATCTATCGTTTACAGGTACATGAATCCATTTATGTAATTTATTTAAACGTGTCCATGAACTTACTTATAACGTGGGGGAGAGTGAGGGAATCGTGCGCGGGGGGTAATCATCCTCACCACCTTTCCGAAGTTACGAGCCAGAGAATGAGCTTTGGATTGATGCTACAACCTAGCGGTCGTCACAGGAACTACTGCCACATTGGACATTTCGCGCCTGTTGTATTGTGTTGTGTGGGACGAGTGGATGTTTGTTTTCCTGCCTTTTCTTGTTATTTTGCTGTTGAGGAAAAATGAGGTATATCTTAAATTTTTACTCTACTGTTTTAAACTATGCTTGTTTCGATAATGCATGACCTTGTTCATAGACATGACTACTTATTATGAGTCTTATACCTATATTATACTTATTATAGGTATATACCTACTTTTTTATACTTTTCTAGTAAGTTTTGTTTTGTAATGTTGGTGTGGGGCAATTCTGCGCTTCGGAGGAAGGGTGCGCACGATTTCCTCTTGTATATAATTGAGTGCGCACAATTTCCCCAAATGCCGTTAAAAGTGAAACATGTATTGATACCAAGGTTTCAATTTTGTTTGCAGATCCCTAGAAATTACAACAGAAATACTGAGAATTCCTACTCTGAGGAGAGTTTGAGAAGCGCTCGGACGCTATCAAAAATGAAAGAAGATAAATACGGGAAGTTGGTAGATGCTTCAACATACCTGAAATTACGAAAAAGGCTTGTAGAAAATCGTGCTATGTCTACCCCAACACGGCTTGGAAGAAAATCAACGTTTTCTGTTAAAGTGGAAACATAATTGAAGGATTATATTTTAACGCAGGCAAAGTTATTCTACGGGTTAACTCCAAGAGAATTACGATCGGGCAACCGGGGCCTCCCAGGCCCAGTAGCTTCATATTTATTTTTGAATTTCTCAATAACCATACATATTTCGATGTCATAAAATTCTGAATTCTTCTATCTTTAGTCGAAGTTAAAGCCATGAACATATCGAGTTGGTAAGGCTAATAGAGTTGGTAAGACCCCCAGCTGCCGTCTACATTACAAAAATAGCTTGCCCGGATAAGGGTTAAATTTCACATTCTTTCAATAAAGAAAAGGCTGCAGCAGTTAAAGACTGGTTATACGGATTTTTAAAACGAAACTCTACGACAATCTGAAGGAACACGTTTAAATAGAATTACTGTATTCAATGAAGAAGAAACGAAGCTATTTCTGTCAAACTTTCAGAAAGTTGCAGATGACTTTAAATTTGAACCAAGCCAAATCTACGACATGGATGAAACTGCATCACCGTCGTCCCAAAGAAGTTCCCGAAGATTTACGCTGCGAAAGGTGTGAAGGGAATTGGTACTGCTACTTCAGCAGAAAAAGGACGTACAATAAGTGGTGTTTTTGCTGTCAATGCCGCTGGATCTTATATTCCTCCAATGCTTATATATCCACAGAAACGTATGACACCTCAATTGCAAAGGAATAGGAAGGAATATTGGCTTTTTCTTTTAAGAATTCGAAAAATGGTTGGACAAACGCACAATTGTTCACTGCGTAGCTAGTTCATTTTCAAACAAGTATAAAACCCACAGCAAGTGATCCAATGCTGCTTATTTTAGATAACCATGCCAGCCATATTTCAACTGAGTTAATAATTCTGAAGGAATAACCACATCCATATTGTGCCACTACCACGTCACACATTGCACAGGTTGCAGGTGCTCGATGTAATATTTTTTAGTCCCATGAAAAATGTATTATATATGGAATATGATCTTCGTTTAACTACAACTGCCATGAGAGGGTGACAGAACATGATTTGGCTGAACTTTTAAATAAAGCTTTCATGAAAGTTGCCACAATGAAGAAAGATGTTTCAGGTTTCAACTCTACAGGAATACTTCTCTTTAACCCTGACAAGTTCCGAGATCATGATTTTCCTCCTGTTCAGGACGTCACACTAGTTATCGCTGAAGATTTGGGCTTCCCTAAAGGTTCTACCAAATCATGTGACATTCCAAACAGTGTAGATAAAGACTCAGTGGAAGAAAACAATCCAAATCCTGATGATCTTGTGCCTTCAACATCGGAAGGTTGTTGTTCGAACAAAACATGTGACATTCTAAATAGAGAAGACTTAGTTGCAGAACCGCCCTCCAAATCCTAAAGAACAAAATCATCCAACTCCTAACGATCCTGTTCGTTCAACATCTTCTGCAGGAAATAATTTTTTCCTTCCCTTTGGCCCAGTGAGATTACGTCAAGGGAAGGGGGATACTAAATCTGTAAAGAAGTCTCGGCGACCAAGACAACGTTCAGAAATTATGACCAGGACGCCTATTAAACCCAAGTTAGCAGAGGCCCAAAAGAAGAAATAAGAAGGAAGTGAAAATGAATGGAATAAAGTAGCGAAACACTATAAACGTTTGTGTGGAAGAAAAGTATCATGAAGAAACTGATATGGAAAAGGCAACTTCCAGAGTCGTCTGAGTGAGACATTGAGGGAGAAGAAATTGTTTTTGGTGATGATGATGAATTGGATGACATAGACTTAGAACTAGGACAAGGCAGTACTTTGATTGTAGAAGACACTAATAAGCGTGTCAGAATTTGAGGTCACTTTGGAAAAAACAATGAATTGTGGTATCGATGTGTTTTTTGCAGTGAATGGGACCATGCACAGTGTTCAGAAGTCGATACAGCCAACACTTACGTGTGCGATTATTGTAAACGAAAATACAAGTAACTAAGAGTACGAACATACAGAATGTGACGTGAATCAGTGTGGCACAAAGCGAAGCCTCACGAGAAAATTAGAAGCGAAAGTCGAGATAGGACTAACACACAGAACACACCTCTTCGTTTCGCGTCACGTAGCTTTGCTTCACGTTCCGTGTGTTTGTATGGCTATTCTTTACTTTGATGGTATGTTATTGAATGTGTATATAAAACATTCAATATACAACTGCATATACATTTTAATTCCTGAACTATTTATCACTGCGTACCATTGCTCTACCCGTTGCGTATCATTACTCCATAGGTTGGGAAATTGTGGACAAGTGTAGATTTGCATTAGATGTTTCATTACTCACGTACACTTTGTTTCCCTTCAATTTTAATTGTTTCATTCTAAAGGAGAAAGGATGGAGAAGAATTAAGCTAAATTTTATGTTTCTTCAAGAAATACTTTTCCAATTATAACAGAAATTGCTTAAGTGCGCACAATTCCCCCACTTTCTCCTACATGTTATTATTTTTGTTTTACTCTATCTAATCCGTTCCCAACCTGGACTCATATTGGAACCATGGTGACTCAGTGGTAGATCTTCAGCTCTGGTGCATGGGGTTCCTCGGCGGTGGGCAAACACCGAGTGCGTGGGTTTTCTTGGAGTTCTCCCGTTTCCTCATACTTTCTTCATTCCACCATTTCATTAATTGTCATCATCACCGTCTCCTTTATTACACAAGGCATAACCGTGGGACGTTTAACTCAAAGATTTCATTTTCATTTCTGGACTCACATTACGAAAACTCTGCATCCGTTACTGTTAGTGCGTCTCGTCAATCATTTCTTTGACATCAAGACACCAATCTAAAAATTCAGGATTGTCTCGCCTAAAGTGTGAGGTATGGTCGCTAAGTCTACGAAAAGTAAGGGAAAACAATATTCTATAAACTTTACGAAATCATACATTCAAAGTAATATCGACCTGCACAAGTACAATGCAGTAGCATTGTTTCTTAATAAAGTAAATACATCTTTCAAAAGTTTCCAAATTTGTGGGCCCTTGTTCGACTGTAGCATTATTAAAATCTAAAACTCATTAATATCCACTTTCTTATCTTTTTGCAATTGAGAAACAAGCAACACTTACGCTATGTTGAAATTTATTCTCCTTGTATAGTTTACAATTGAGTTGTCAATCTCATTTTCATTTGCATCCTCCTTGATCTATCCAGAAACACATAAGACAGTTTCAACTTCAGTCGGCATTCGCGGGTTTAGGTACTTCTTTTATATCCTTTCTGATTTCGACTCTTTTTCTAAATCCATACGGATTTCGCGCCTTTCCACTTATTGTGATTAATGTAATTCAATTCCATTTGCGATATTTTATTTATGATGTTAATGTGGAATTACTACGTAAGAAAACCGTGTTAAAATGTCGCTGGAAAGATATATAGGTTCCATTGCTCCTAGCTGTTTTCTACATTTTTGATCTTGTATTTTTTTTAAAGGGATTAAAATGAATTTAAAATACACTATATCTTACCAATATCTACATTATATTCTCTGTAATTATGTTGCACATGTTGCATTATGGTCTGATGAGCAAGGCTCCCTACCGTCCACGGCTGCAAGCCTGTCAATTATGTATGGTTACCAACTCTTTAGACATGCCTATTAATTACATAGCTTATTACTAGCTGAAACACTCCTTCTTTGAGGGATAGGGATCGGATAGAGAATATTTAAATCTTTTTCACGCTTAGGATACACGTAGAAATGAAAGTGTCACAACTTCTAACCAAAAACTCTTAAACTCCTTCCACCCCACTCCTCAACCCTCATGAACTCCATCCCACATACATTGCAATGAAAGTGCCATGATAAAAATACGCAATGTCACCACTTTTTCAACCCCTGACCCTGACTCCCATGCCGAGTGAGGGCGATTTGGACTTAAACAGCAACGAGTCTATTCACCTCGGCGTCCCCAAAAGCTATGGACTGGACATTAATATAAGTCGCCTTCAATCATTTTTGCATGTTACCCTTTCCACCCAACTCTAATCTCCCATGCGATAGGGCGTGGATTTTGACTTCAACTGCATCGAGATTGTCACCATTCGTCTCAATGCCCCTAAAGCTATGAACTGAACACTAATATCGGCTGTTTTCATGTCACCACTAATTTATGACTCCCCGCTACTCCCTCAGGATATATATTTTAATTATTTTAGTACCATATGGTACTTGGGAACCCTAAGGTTAATTACTATGTCAAGTATCATTTCAATTAGTTCAGTAGTTACTGTTCAATTAGTTCAGTAGTTACTGTTAGTTCAATTAGTTCAGTAGATACTGTTAGTTCAATTAGTTCAGTAGTTATTGTATTTTCAAAAACAAATAAATTACTTCATATAGTAAATACTACTTGTATATTGTGATATAGGTACCTCATCTACCATCTCCCTTCTTTAGAAAGTGAAAGTTTATATTTTCCCTCAATCAAAAATTCCAGAAGATTATTATAGCTGTACAGTTATTGCATAAAATATGGTATTCATAAATTGTAATTGCTTTAGCCTTTGAATGAAATAAAAATATTTTATATACTGTTATTATGTCTTCTACATCGTTGGAGGTTTAACTTTTTCATATTTACTTCCGGACAGATAACTAAAATTAGATGCGGTAGACCTATAATTTTGTTGTCAACAACAAATCAAAAAGTACACAAAGAAGTGAAACGATTTCGACAAGATCATTGTAGAACAATGACATTCTAATAAAAGACTTACTTCTTATATTTTGCTGATTTCTTTCCACGAGTTTACGTCACAAAGCCATAGAACCATACCGTAGATTTGAACATAAAAAATTCTGTTGTAAATATTATTTTTGATGAAAAAGGTTGTTTCCAAAGTCGATCAGCCATATTCCTGTGAGAAGACAGTCACAAGGCAACCGTTTGTTTATCTTAAGCAATCGAGTCAGTAACTCTGTGAACATATATATACATATATAAGAAAAAAATTTCACGATTTTCTGAAAGGGAAAAACCGGATGCAAATATTTATGTTGTAGTTCGTTTTCGGATATTGGACGAAACAAGCATTGCAAGATCTTCACTCTTTCCTGTCAAAAGATGGTGTCAACGTGCATTCAGGTATGTTAATAAATCATATTCTATGAGAGAGAGATCAAAATCATATAGATTACACTTTCGGCTATTGAATAATTTCATCAATAACGTAATTTACAGGTGGAAATTTTACTTTACACTCAACAACAAAATATAAATTTTAATTTTGCAAATCAATATATTTTTTTGTACTATTGCAACATTTTGTTGTAATCATTTTTGTGCGACGTAAATATTTCTGGTTTCTGAAAGATTTAAAGAAATAAAATACAATAGAGAAAAAAGTAGAGAATAAGGAAAATGTATTTATATAGCTATTAATTTATCAATTCTAGGGTTACTTAATCCAGCGTTTCACTAACTTTTTTTTTTTTTTTTTTTAAAGAGGATAATAATCGGAATGTGTTACGAACAACACATTCATTCCTTGGTTTCAGTGGCGATTCTAGAGGGTATAAACGGGGGAGGGCGGTCAGAACCCAGATTATGATAGGTATATTACGACTTTACTATACACTTAAAAAATAGATAAATAATAACAGATTAGAAAAATAAACACACTGCTGAACAAGACTGCACTTCTTTAATATAAAAACACATTTACAAGTTTACACGCATTATATTAAATAAGTGCAGTCTTATTCAGCAGTGTGTTTATTTTTCTGATTTTATTCGCAAGACGTTGACTATGATTGTGTGTCAATAACAGATTATTTTTTCATTCAAAAATCTGGGGTCCTAGGCCCTCCCCCAGCCCCGGACTGGATCCACCACTGCATAGTTTTACGGACATAGATCTCATGGACTTCGGAAGCAACGAACCACATCTGGAGCATCCGATTTGGTTTGAAAGTCCTAATTTTAAACTTCAAAGCTTGAATTTCGCTGGTATTATATTACATATTTACATTGTTACTAGGTTTTGTACACTTTCAGATAACTTGATTAAAAGTGAAGTATTCGGGTTCGATTCCCGGTGGGGTCACTCGGTCGAAAAAGTGTAACAGCTTTTTCAGGCCAGCCACCCTGAATGCGGTTTTCCTGGGTTTTCCTCATTCACACCAGGCAAATGCCGGGATGGTACCTAACTTATAGGTCCCAGGCCGCTTCCTTCCTTCCCCAATCCTTTCTTCCTTCCCTTTCCCCGGATTATGTGCTCGTCGAGGGACGTCATCCCTCAAATAGTGAAGGGCTAAATGGCTTTAGATGCCGAAAGCCCAGAAATCCAAATCCTAAATCCTAAAAGTGCAGTATTGTAGTGTTCTTTTTTCTTTCGTAATGTCATTGTGAACATGAAGCACTGAAGAGTTAGTGTCGGAACTTACGGATAATTAGTAACATCGGGCTACTTTTGCCCCTTTTTAGTCCATTAAAATGAGTTGTTCCCTCCAGCAAATTTATATTTAAAAAAAATATCTGAGCACATATTAATACAAGTACACGAAGAGGAAAATCGAGCTATTTCACGAGCAAGGGCGCTGATTTCTCTGTAGATTTGGGGGGCCCATTCAGGTGCAGAAGGTATATATATGAGGATTTTAATACAAATTGCATTCAAATTATGCCAAATATTGTATATTCATAAATTGCTTTGTGGGGGCCCGGGCCCCCCGGGATTGGCGTCCTTGTTCAGAAACAAAACCCGTAGATTCCGACTATAAGGGGAATTCTTGGCGCTGACCTTGAAACGGCAGAGCTGCAGTCTGTATTGTGGTGAAGGTTTTCTATGCTGCGTTACAGCTACATCATCCAAAATGGTGCGTACGTGTACTCTTTATGTTTTCTACGCATGTTCCGAACAAATTTTCTAAATGCTGTTACGTACTCAGTTCTTTTCTATGTATGTTAATTTGCGACCAGAAAGAAAATTTAGATCGTACACAAGAATGGGTCTGTGCAGTATCCGAACACAACCAGATAATCTTTATTAAAGTACATAATTGTGACTTCCTGTAGCCTACGCGTGCCGACGGAGGACACATATGATTTCCGACTATTTGAAAGCTGTACAGATCACCATCGGCTAATCAAGAAACTTGTACGTAGCCCCGTACGGAATACTTCCTGTATGATACAAAATTCTGCTGAATTTTGCCTCTGGATTTTTTAAGACTAAAATTTTGCCTTTTCCCCCTCTCAGTGTAGTATTAATTAAATTTCTGTTGATCTTATATTCATATAAGGATTAATAGAAAAAAATAGTTTCTTTTCATAGAATTGAAGACTATGAAGAATATTTTGTAGAGTATATAACTAGAACACTATGGCCTCTGGAAACCGTAGGTTCAATGCCGCGTTTACAAAAGCTTTCCACTGACTTCTATCTTAGCCAACTGGATCCAGTTTCTACTTTGTATTCCTATCTCCGCAAGATCCATCTTAATATTGTCCTCCTATCTGCGTTTAGGTCTTCCTAATGGTCGTTTTCCGATTGGTCTTACAGTTAAAACTTTAAAAGCGCTCTTACTTTCTTCCATCCTGGCTACATAGCCTGCCCATCTAATCTGAGTCTTCTAGATTTGATAACCCTAAAAATGTTTCGGTAAACGTATAAATTATGTAGTTCCTCGTTATGGAGTTTCTGCCATTCTCCGTTCCCATTCCTCTTGGGTCCGAATATTCGTCTCAGGATCTTGTTCTCAAATACGTTCAGTCTACGTTCTTCCTTCAGAGTAAGCGACCATATTTCGCAGCCATATTGAACAATAGTCATGATTATCGTTTTATATATTTTAAACTTCAAATTCCTCGACAGAATTCGCGACGACAAGAGATTTTGAACTGAATAATAACACGAATTCCCTGCTTTCAGTTGACATTTAATTTCTTCGTGAATATGTTTTTCGTCTGTTAATATTGATCCTAGATATTTAAAAGTATCCACTTTATCAGAAGCATTGGATATTTCAACGCATCCATAATTTTCCGTATTACGATCTCGACAAAGTTACATATATTTATATAGGTTTTTATACAGTATATATAATTCGGCGCTCTTGTTATATACCTATAAGGTCTTCGTCCGTCCCGCTCTTACCTACGGACATGTGGCTTGGCTCTCTGCAAATAAACACTTTTATGACCGCCTCCAAGTTCTGGAACGCCGAGCTATTCGCATCGCCTATTCCATACCAGCCAGAACACCCACAGCCGTTGTCTATAGCCATACTACTATGATTCTACTCTTAGCGCACATCTACCACCTTCGCACTCGATATATTATGGGTCACATAACAGCCAATCATCCCATCATAGCTGAATTACTGGACCAAACTCCCACACGCCCACGCAGAGCTTACCCACCGGTGGACCATCTTTTAGCAATCTACGAACGAGCAACTGATAGTGCCGATTACAATCCTGCTCGACTCATATATCAGCGCCACCCCTACATCTATCCGAATTAGATTTCTCGCATCCATAATCCGCTGACACCATTATTCAATAATCACACCGGCTATATTTTCTTACTCATTTGTCGTAAAAAGCGCATACAAATTCACTCACATTAAAGTATATCCTGTTTCGAACTAACTTCACTTTCATCTCCAGTCTTCCACACCTCCGGCCAAGAGAAGGCATAACCTTCTAGGGCCCGCCCATCTCTGGATGGGAATGAAAGACAGTGAAAAAAAAATACCGTATACAGGGTAATAAATTGTATAAAATGTCTGCCGTGGGAGAGAAAGTGAAAGGTGATTACTTTTATAATTTACAGGTTCTGTTTGACATTCTTAATTATTCTGCATGGTACGAAATTCACTTGATTTTTTTTTTTTTTTTTTTTTGTTCTTTTCAACAGATGCGGACGACAGCATGTTCCTTTATGCAAAACAAGGTAAAATCCACACCAAACGTACGCTACGGAATAGACATGAAACCTGCGGAAGCGGTACTAATGCTCCCAATTATGTCGTCTTGATTAGAGGTTGATAGCGTTTGAAAATTATTATACAAGATTTTGGAACATATTGGCAGTAGGAATATTTCTCCATAATTACTGCACATAATTTTGCCTCCTTTCAGCCAATACACGTATCACTACATACTCTCTTCAATTTGGAGGAATTCTCTCTCTCTGTTCTGTTAAGCAAGTTGATCTTATTATCTAGTTTATTAAGAAGGTATCATCTGACCTGAATACATAAACTAAAACGATAAAATATTTCGGAAACTACACGATTTTTCAGCTTTCTACTTGCTTCAGGCTCTGTAAGAGACAGTTCCGCAATTATCTACAGGTGCTACATTCATCTTATATCTCATACAATATTGATTATACCTTGCTTACGAAGTAGAAAAAAAAACGACATTTTTCATGTCGACTCGTTTATATACAGAATGTTTCAAAACAACACCGACAACGTTTTGGAGGTAATTCCTGACACCAAGATAAGATGTAAAGTATGGACCAACCTTCCTGTAGAAATGCTTTCTTTCGGCGCTATGACCGACGGAAAATTTGTCAAAAAAGAAAAAAAAAGAGAGAGAGAAAAACAGCAAAGACAGTCATAACTTGAGAACAAAATGTCGAATGAAAGTCAGGTAAAAGAAAATGTCTATTAAGTGTTTAATTATGGATTCCCTTAATGCACAATTGAACGTAGTACAGGAGCGGCTCAAGGGTGATTCCCAAAGAAACTTGAGATTACAGAGGGTATGTTTTTAAAATCAAAGTTGAATGAAACAATAACAACCAAGTATAATATTTCAACGAACAACAAGGGTAAAACTGATAAAGAACGCGGGTGGAGTCGTTTTCCCACTTCTAAACAATATCTATGGCGTGTCCGACTTCCTAGAAAATTACAATTCGCAAAGATGGCAAGAAGGACGGTGTGACGTCATGCGTCCCCCTACCTTTTCAGATTCACTTTTGTCTCTGCGAAAAACAATCATAGTATCTCGTTCAAGTTAGAAAGAAAAAATGTTAGAATTCGAAAGATGCAGATACACATGTTTGATGTACTTTGTCTCACTAGTCAGTACAGAATAAACTCCCTGGATAAATGAAATGAAACTAAATTTTTAAGGTCTCATGGTTGTCTTTCAGGCTAATGAAGACGAATAATAAATGACAACTAGGTTCTTTCTGTTCGAACTGTGCCCTTGCTGGCGTTGCTGTCGATATGTGACTTCCTGTACCTCCCTCAAAAGAGGAGGGATAAGTTGCTGCGACCGAGATCTTTCAATTGTTGGGTGCGGAAGCGTTGCCACAATGAATCACGGACTTCACAATGCTCTTGTCTTGTCAGCCACTTTATATAGCCTATCTTCACTCGTCAAGACCAAACGACTGAATGACAAATTGGCAACACAGCCGAGGTCATTCACTTGTTTCCGCTACGCAAAGGGAGGGTTTCATCCACCAGAGGGCGGCGGTGGTGGGGGCCGAAGCATAGCTCGCATAGTTTCCGAGGGTACAGGTGGAATAGACAGGCTCTAATTATGGTGAAAATAATTCATTAAATGAGAATGCATGAGAAAACTGGAAAACCTGTGTAAGCTCACGGACATGATGTTGTCTAGTATAAACTTTCATGATCTGAAATAGAAAAAGGACCCCCCTCTCACCAAATGTGAACTCTACCCTTGAGCCATTATGCTCCCATTTTCGAGGAAAAACTATTATTCTGATAAATTAATCAGTCAAGTAAATTTTATGTATGATAAATCAATGCACAAAAACGTGAAAAATTTATAGGTTTCTTGGCTAGAAATGGTATTAACATTTCTTGGATCATTTATTCCCAACTGAGGAACGCGTCCCTTCAGCGATCGCGGACAGATTGTTGGTAGGTTGTCGTTAAAGTGGTTTTTAATCCATTTTATCATTTTTATTGTTTAAAAAGAACATGGACTTCATACGTTTAGGGGAAAGGAGGACATTAGTGTTCAAGAGACTGAGAACTTCTGGTCTAGATTAATTGTAAGAGAATGCAATTGAATGAACAGCGTATAAAGAGATCAAGTAGACTTGTTTTTTAAGTCTTAAGCGTTATTAGTCGTATTACGGATAACTACATGATTCAGGCAGTTTCCTAATGGTGAAGGGTCAGGAAAATAGAATTTTACGATGTCGAAGTAAAGCGGCTTATAACCAAATGGCAAAGTCACGTTGTAGTAACAGAGGACTGTGTCGAGGAATTCTAGACGTAACTTCAACTCATAAAGATAAAGTTTAACATATTTGAGAATATTTACTTGGCGCCTTTCGTATCAAAGTATTCCAGGTTACGATGTGAATTATTTGACAGGTTACGATATGTGTTTTAAAGATCAATTCTGCAATACCTCATAGTCAACAATAGTAAAATAACTTGTATAAACTGCCTTATTGAATCATAATAACTGTATCTTAATTTCTAAAACATTCAGTGAAAAATGCTTTACATTCGAAAAAAAAAATGGATTCCGGAACTCACTGAAGGATTCTTCATAGCGACAAAACCAGCTAAAATTTATTTTAGGGGCAAAGGAAAGAGTTAGGAAAACTTAGGAGCAGCAAAATTTTTATATCTATATCGAAAAGGGAAGTTTTATATTACTTGACCTACATTACAATACATTTCTACAGGTTTCAAGGTAGGCGTTGTCAACGAGCTAAGGGCATTTGCCCTCCTCTCTCTTTCTCCTGACGTTATTGCTGATTCGTATTTTTTTTTCATAATTCACGACATCACAAACGTATTTGGACAAAATGTATTTAATAAAAGGCCGCCAGGAAAGAAACGTGGCTATGAAATTTCAACCAAGGGAATTTCAAGAGTAAGAGGAGAAAAGACAGCCATCTAATAGTGAAGGTAAACATGTATAATAGGATGTTCAATAGCGCATTAATTCAGGAATGTTAAAACACCAAAATTAGATTCTCATTAAAAAAAAAAATAATTAAAAAACAGATAGAGAGAGAGAGAAGTAAGGATTTGAAAATGAAATCTTTGAGTTTTACGTCCCACGATTATGTCGGTTAGGCTAAAGGAGACGGTCATGATGATTAATGAATGAAATGGTGGAATGAAGAAAGTGGGAGGAAACGGGAGAACCCCGAGAAAACCCACGCACACGGTGTTTGTCCACCACAAAGTTCACTTGGCGGGGGCTGGTAAGGATTTGAATAAGGTAGATTGTTCGTGAAGTACAAGAACTTCCTTATAATTACATTTACAAAGGTGTGAGTTCCCACGCATCATAAGTATTTCAATATTTTTCGTAACTGGGAAGTTATACACACAGAGAATGTATACGTCGGAGGGACAGTTCTTCCTCCTAGATCTTAATCTCAACCCAGACAAAGTAGATCAATCAAATATGTGAACCTCTGATTTTTTGAATTGTGTTTATTGATGTTTCTTTTTTCTCATTCAATGTTTGACAAAATACAAAAGAAATTCTTCAGTTTCTTTGAGGGTCACCCTTGCGCCGCCTCTGTGCTAAGTTCAATTGTGCGTTAATAGAGTTAATGACAAAAAATAGAGAACATTGCTTTTTATCCGACTTCAATCCGATATTTTGTTCTTGAGTTATGGCTGTTATTTTTCATTTTTCCGACAAATTTTCTGCTGGTCAAGCGCTGAAACAAGCTATTTCTACATCCAGGTTGGTCTATCTTTCTCACCTTACCTTTGTTTCGGGAATCACCTCCTAAACGTTGTCGGTGTTGTTTTGAAACACCCTCTATATGTATCTTTACTCATGTTCTCATATAACGATATAGCTACGCACAATTTATCAAAAGGAAATTATTTTAAAGATTTTTTGGTAGTCCTTTGTAAATCTAATCAGAAACCGATGATAACCTTCGGATCTTGACTACGGCACGCTACAAAGGGTGTGACATTAATACTGCAATGAAAAGACATCATTTATGTATCTTGATGTAAACTCAAAAGAACACAGAAGTTCGATTTTTCATTTTCTTCCATTTTCAATTTCAGTATTTATAAACATATACATTGTAATGGCAACAGTTATTTGTAGCAGGTGCAAGATAATATGGCATTATTCTACACTTTTGCAAGACCTCCAATTATCCATTTTTTGAAAATTCTTGTCAAACTCAGACAATGTAACATGTGTAGCTTCTGAACTATTTTTTTTTTTCTTAAAGCTCATACATTACAGCATATTTTAGCTTTGGACTAATTATTGTAAGTTATAAAATGTACTTTATATAATTAAAAATTAAAACAGTATTCCAGATTGTTCTACTTTCCTCTGCACGACATTGTATACAAAAAAAGTAAAATAAAACAAATCTGGTATATCATTTGCTATATATACAGGGTCTTCCAAAAGTCCTGCAAAAAAGTAAAAAGCTGTAAGTTTGTAACCATTTATTGTATTTGTACAAAACTTTTAGTGAACCTGTAAGAAAGTCTGAAATTTTGTTTCCAAGCACTTTTTCAACGCCAAACTTCCAGCTGAGCACCATTTACGTCCAAACATTGCTGAAATCTTTTCGGGAATCCAAGAATGGCATTTCACAAAACTCACTTCTTATGTTACAGTCTTCTTCCATCAAATCCTGTACAAGTTTCAACTTGTAAGGCTTTGCCTTTATTTTCTTGCGAACGATATTGTGTAGCGTTTTCATTGGCACTCGCAGCTCCAAGGATCTGAGTTTCAACGATTTCTTTGGACTTCGCAACACGCTTTCCTGCACGGACTGAATCACATCAGCACTGGTTGTTGGCCTTCCGCTACGAGGCAAGTCCTAGACACTTCCGATAGCTAGGAACTTATCGTACCATCTCTTTATACTTGAACCTGCAGGTGGTTGTTTCTGATATTTTTGTCGGAATTTTCTTCTCACCAAAACACTAGATTTTAACTCGCAAAACCACGCCATACACTGCGCTTTCTCTTGAGTAGACGCCATCTTTGTCACGTTATGTGCGGTTATGACGTCAACGTTTACATCCGCTCATTGTTGCCACCAAATTCTTAACATTTCCACTAAACATTACTAACAAAATACAAGATTGTAAGTAGTACTTTCAAAGTTACAGCTTTCTACTTTTTTTTGCAGGACTTTTGGAAGACTCTGTATATATATATATAACATCAGGGAGCTATCCTGAATTCGTTGGTGCAGGCGCGGTGGCTCCATAGTAGGGCTCTTTTCTTTCATGCGCGAGGTTCCTGGTTAGATCCCGGCTAAGTAAGTTTTAAGTGACAACATCGTGTCCGTGGTTTTTCTAGGGGTACTTCCGTTTTATTACAATAATTTTATAACTATTTTTGAAAAAGGAAATCTTTCAGTTTAACGTCTCAAGATTATGCCCTTTAGAATAAGGGAGATGATGATGATGGAATAATTGGTGGAATGAGAATGTGGGAGGAAACGGAACTGCCCGAAAAAACCCACGGGCACGATGTCGTCTTGCTACAAACTTACTCGGGCATGGATCGAACCTGGGACCCAAACCAGAGATAAATTCTCTGTGTCCCCAACCAATTTTTAAATCTATACCGAACCAAACAAATTAATTCCTCATAAAACTATCATCGAAACTAAAATTTGATATTAGGAATCAATTTGCTTTGCTTGACTCAAAGTTCAGTCATTTTTGTGTTTATTGGGGTGTATGTAAAATATTGTTCTCGGTAACACGGAGTCATTTGCTAGTATGAATGTAAAATTTAATTATAATTCAATGATTTTTCTTTTTGCATAGATAAGTTCGATTTGAAATTTGCATAGCCCTAATGTTTCTCTGTTTGTCTTTCGTAAAAATAGTATAAAAGAATTTACCATTATGACTTTTATTTATGACCTAGCCTTTGGCTATCTGGGGGTTACCCCAGACCCCAAACTTTGCTCGGTCTACGGCCTAGTACCTCTTAAACCCACAATTCTTCGGAATTTCAAGATTGTTTTACTATTTCAGCTACCTAAGGGACAAAATTTTGTGTTCCAAGAAAACGTCCTTTTAAATAGCATGGGAATTTCTTCATCCCCCCTTTAGACCCTCTTAAAAATTAAAACTATTCACTTTTGGCAATTTTCTTGTGGATTAGTTACGGCAGTCTACAATCATGCCAAATGTCATCGTTTTGAATCTGCCGGAAATGCTTAAACATTTTGGGGTGTAGAAGATGTCCTATATAAATAACACGGGAAAGATTTTTCAGTTCCCTATAAATCCACTTTAAAGTTGAAAATTTTTATGTGTAGTAATTTTGTTAAATAACAGTATAGAAAACATACAACATACCAAATTTCAAGCTTTTATTCCAATTCCAAGTACCTAAAATATGAGATTAAAGGTCCAAAAAAAGATCTGTTTAAACAAGATGGGAATTTTTTTCATTCCCCTTTAGACCCCCTAAAAATTAAAAATATTTACTTTTGGAAATTTTGCCGTGAGTTAATCCCGGAAAGCTACAAGCATGCCAAATTTCAACTTTCTCAATGATAACCGGAAGTACCCCTTTATTTTATGTCAGTTCATGTAATTTTATATATACGTAGTTAGGATAGGATTTAAATACATAAATACCGGTACATGATAAAATTTGAGAATAATTTAATGTGACTCTTCATGTAGTTATAAATTTTAAGTTAAAAATCTGTAATTTCCGTTAATTACTACAAGAATCGACCAATTAGGATCATGCTAGTTGGCTTTATAAGATTGTAATATTAGTCCTTTCGTTCGTTACTCAGCAAAATAACTCTTGAGGGAAAGTGTATTTTTGATTTGTTTTCTGCAATATACAGCAAGATTCATTATTCCTGCCGAGTTCGTTAATGGAATCAATCAATTAACATTTCTATAAGTAACGGTGACTGTAACGGTTGGCCATCCAAACCGCATATATGGATAATGTGAGTCTCCCATGATCCTCTTTACTATCTTTATCAGTGTTGCCAATTTGGGTGAAAAGTCGCTAAATCTAGGGGATTCAACTTTGAAGATAGCGATAAAAAGTAATTTTCCTGATTGGCTAGGTTTTTTAAAATTATTTTTTAAATGACAATTTAGCGACTAACAAGTCTAGCGACATTTCTGTGACGAACAATTTGTCCTTTGTTCTTTATTTCTTCTCTGTTTTAATCAGCACAAGCGACAACGAATTGTTTAGCTGTGCCAGACCACACAGAGAAAAATCTGTTCTCCGGACAGCGGTATATTGTACAAATATACGGTATCCTCTTGCTTACTATATAAATCAGTACGGAGCATACGTTATTCATATGCTACATAGGCACTGCCCTTAGGTGTTACATCATGCCGTTGCAGGATGTCTAGCATCTAACAGTTTTCCGTATATTACATACATGAACTTATGTTACCTTCGTCAGCTATATGTTATATACGTCCATTTGTATGTGAGATCCTGACCGCCTACATTGTTTCATACAGAAAGTGCGTATAGATGGAACACTTATACAGAAAGTATTATAAAACATGCATTTTCAGTTATACGTCTGCTGTACGTTAAGTCCAAAAACTACAGGAATTACGCATGTAACCTATCTTTTTAAGTACGCCACCTACAACTTTTTTTTTTCTCAGTGCATACAATCCTGCTTCGTTCTCTAGTACTCTTTATCTTCCAATGGAGAAGAATTGAGGTGTTCTTGATAGTATAGATGAACTCAACATCAGGTCGTATTTTACCACTTAGGTACAGCTATACCCAAAGTAATGATAATAATAACAGAAATTTTAACAACAATATTAATAACTAATTGATAGAGGAAAGTTATGTTTATTTAGCCCTTATGACGAAAGTTTAAAATGCATTTTTCTGATAACAAGTCTGTTTAGTTCACGCTATCTACTTGGAACATCTGAATTCCAAACCTCAATTTCTAGTTTGCAGAGCCTCCATTGCAAAGCACAAATAAAACAGTACTACAGATAGTAGTAACTTTAGAAGCGTGAGTTAGAGTAAAGTGAGTGTTAGATTCTTTTTAATATTTGTGGACTTATTTATACATTTTGTTTAAATCGTATAACGTAAGTGGCCTATTTTATAGTGTTAATTATGTCAAAACATTACAACTCCAATTTTAATCGACTTTTTACCCCAAATTGCAGTGCTTGTATCTCTCACTTAGCAACTTTTTACGTCAACATTTTAGCAACAATGGTCTTTATAACAGTTTATTCATTTATTGTATTACTCACCAAATGCGAATATGCCTAAATATTAACCCCTTGAACGAATTTTGGTCTATTCTGAAGGGATGTCATCATCATCATCATCATAGGTATTCTGCCTTTATTGGCAGGTCACTTGTCGCAGCTGAGAAGCTTCCATGCTTCACGGTCCTCAGCTAACCTCTTCGTCTTCGCGTATGACCCTTCTGTTTTTATATCATCCATTAATTGTAATCTCCTTCGCCCCCTCCCTCTCTTTCCCGACACCATACTCTCTAGGACGTCCCTCATGATACAATCTCTTCCTAGGCAATGTCCCAACCAGTTTCTCTTCCTCTTCCTAATAATGTCTAAAAGTGTTCTTTTCTCACCCACCATTTCTAACACTCTCTCATTCGTTTTCCGCTCGACCCAACTAATTCTTTCCATTCTTCTCCACACCCACATTTCGAAGGCTTCCAGTCGATTTTCGTCACCTTTATGTAATGTCCACGTTTTCGCCTCATACAGTACAACACTCCACACGAAGCATTTTATGAGTCTTTTTCTCAACTCTTTATTCAAGGTCCCACAAAACAGACTTTTCTTCCTCCTAAAGGCTTCTTTCGCCATTCCTATCCTTGCTTTTATTTCACGTTCACACTTCATGTTATTACTAAGAATACTACCCAGATATCGAAAACTATTCACTTGTTCTATTTTCTCCCCTCCTACTTTTATATTTGACACAGACCCCTTCGTTCCAATCACCATGGCTTTTGTCTTTCTAACATTTATTTTCATCCCATATTCTTCAAAGTCCTTTCTCATTTTTCTAAAATTTTATTGGTTTTCTTTTCAGATTCTCTGAAGGGATGAAGGAAGGAGAAAAAATAATAATTATTCAAGCTTCTTTTGATCTAAGGTTTTCTTTACGCATCTAGATATCAAATAGAAGAATATTGTTTATTCTTCCATCTTCACAGAAAAAAAGTTTCTTTAACCCTTTAATTGGCAAGCACTGACAGAATTACTATTAAAATATACAGTTTGCTTTTATGTTTGAACCATGTCTTCCTTATCATAATTTCGTAATTTTTAATGTATTTTTGTACTTTGGTTACAAAATAGAGGGTGTTTATTTCAAAGCAACATTGCCATAAATGAGATCTTATCTGTAGCTACTGAGCAACATTGGCCTATTATGGTAAAATATCATAAGAATACTCTCAGTAATCACAGTTTCGTTGAAATATTTTCGTATAGAGCAAGAAAGGAGAAATGAAAAAATAAAAAAAGAAATTTCGCGAAATGTAGGAGATAAAGCTTCTACAATACTAAATCTGACTGTCCCCTGTTGACGAAGATTAGAAGTATCTAAAGAAGCGACCCGCAAATCATGTATATGAATATCATATGAAAGTAATATTAGGTAATGACAATTAAATGAACACTGAAGTTATAATTCGTGCGGATAACGCAGTAGAATGCGGTGTTGCTTGAGAGCAACACTCCCAAATAAAGGTAAATAAGGGTAACACATAATTAGTACCGGTATCTTGCTGTAGTTTCTTTATAGAAAAAAAAATAAAAAAGTTCAACCTTTCACTCATTTTACATGTAATAAATTGCATCTTCTGACAGTAGCTCTCGATGTACAGGTAAAGCTTAATATTTTTCTCCATTTCGGATTTTTACCAGATCACGGTCGTGTTATTACAGATTCCGCTAGAAAATATCGTCTAATTGTGAAACGCATTTGATGCTTTTTATTTCATTTGAGATAGATAGAGAGAGAGAGAAGAACATAGATTCCTGCATCATCTTTATGTCCTTACCAAAGTTCTGTATTCATACTGTTTATTTGAACTAACGATTATACCACACATCAATAGATGGTGCAGAATCTTGAATATCCTATTTAAACATCTGTGAAACTTATCCTTTTCTTTTCCGCTTCTACCCTAGCTTGTGCTACTTAAGAAATACTCGCGTGGAACCACTAATACATTGGGCCCGATAGAGATGTCATTTGGGAATGGCAGGGGGAGAATTGCCCCAGCTCCTGATTTTGACTAATGTAGTCTTTTAATATATTAACATCGTGAATATCTTATGTCAGTGGACAGTGGCGTTACCGGTCCCTAGGATGGCTATTCCTAGCTTAAACGATGAATGTTACAACTATTTCACGCATATCAATGCATGTTTTTTTTTTGTGTGTGTGTGTTTGTGTGTGTTTTAGGGGAGGAAGTTAGGAGCAATCTTTCAATATTTGAAATTTGCGTCCCATGGTAGTGCCCTGTATGTTGAAGGAGATAATTATAAATTCAATCATGTTTTGGAATAAACGAAATTAAAATTAATAAACGCTATATTAAAACCCTCTTTCTCTAAATCGCTCTTAACGTACCTGAAAAGACATAAAATATATTTACTTAGAGCTTTGAGCTAAACAATTTTATTAGCATATGAAATTAGAATAATAATCAACAGTCTATCACAAAATATACCAACAATGTTTGCTTAATATGCTCTAATTGGTTGAGTAGTACGTTGCGAAAAATTATTGAAAACCTCAAAGTTTAAGCTTTTGAAACTCGTGCTTTTAAATTTTTAAAATACAGCATAAGAACCATAAGATATATTTTTAAAATTCGAAATTATATTACACAGTAAAAACTCTTGCACCACATAATTTTTAAAAGACCCCCAAAATTTTTACTAATTTTCATTACTAATAATTTCAGTAATTAACCACAACGCATGTGGTATCACTAAAATCTAATTCCTAACACAAGAAATGTGCTATCTCGTGTAATTAGTTGAATATTTTTTAGAGATTGCGACAGAAGGCAATAACAATTTTTTTCTCAGATGTTTGTACAACAAATTGTCGTGTTATAGACATATAGAGTTTAAACGAGCTTTTCCTTCGAGCTTTTACTTATTTTACGTCGTTAAGTGCAGTAGTTATTTCAGAAAAAAAAAGGTTCTGGGGGAGGGGGCACACTTGGTATTCCGGGGGACACTGTTAATGCTATTCTATTCATTATTATATTATAGAAGTATTATTTTGGTCTCCTCCGGGGGCACTCCCAGAGCTCCGGGGAGGGGGCAGTGTTCCCCCAAAAACATGTCTGGAAGAAACACTGGTGAAGTGTTGTTCTAGGAGAATAGACAGATATTTATCACTTTAATGGAAACATTCTGGATTGGAAACGGTCAGACGAGGACAGGACCATTTTAGTGTTGGTGTGTTAGAGTAAACTTCATACTATGAGAAGAGCAGTAGAACGGTAGTGTGCAGTGAAGTGAACAGACGGAGATGGTGGAAAATAGACGACTTCACTGATTTCCAAATAAGGCAAATTGTTGGTGCTAGCTTATGAAATGTGAGGGTGACGAAAGAGCCCAATGCATTTGGTGTATCACGAGGAATCACGAGGGACAGTGTCCAAGATTATGACGACATACAAACTCACGGCGAAACCACTTGGGGAAGAAAAACAGTAATCAGAAGAAAACCCTCAGTGGTAGGTCTCCCGAGCATTAAAGTGGATTGTTAGAACTGTTGTGTGACTGCGGTGGAATTGACGGAGGAACTCAAGCAGCATTCAAAGCCTATATCGACAATCACAATACGCCGTGAGTTACATGATATGAACATACGGGGTTAGATTGCATAGGTAAGGAATCATAATGATTTAGTACTACGCCATTGATGCCACCAACTCGCAACAACGACCGCTAATGATATTATCACATGCATTATCCATGTATTATTTCAAACCATGGACTGTTCTTCTATTGTGGAGGACGCCAAAAAGGAAACAAATGCATGAACAGCAGTGTCTCCACCCAACCGTGAAAGATGGCGGCTGTTCTGAGATGCTGTGGACGGCAATATCCTGCTTTTCCGTGGGTCCTACGCCAATGCTTACTGGTCACATACCTGTTGTCATTTTCATATATGTCGCCATTTTAGGTGTTTATGAGCATCATATGGTCCAGATATTCTAGAATAATAAGGAGACATTCACACAGCATAAGTTGTTTCCGCCTAGTTTGAGGAACATCAGCATGAAGTTAATGTGCACATAAACCAGCCCGTACATTCCCCAGATGTACCCATAATCGAACTTTTCTGTTTGGTTTTGCAAACAGCAATCCGATGCAGATTTCAGTGTCCATCTCCTCACAAACTGAGTGATGCACTTTGCGCAGTATGGTGTAATATTTCAATTCCTACCATTTAACACCTCTATAACTCCATCCCACTTTGCATTGGAGCAGTTCTGAAAGCGAAAGGTGGTTCAACAAAGGTATCGAAAAAAAAAAATAAGTAAAACCTGGTATCACAGTATGTCTACTTGTTTGTGCATAATGACATATAATTTATTCCTAGTCTTGTCACACAAATTCAAGTGTTAATCTTTACCTTAGGTCTGAAGTATTTCTCATCTAGAATTTCTTAATTATACTTCCTAAACATCGTATTATCTTGCAATTTTAAATAGAGTTACGTTCAGTTCTTATTATTATATCTAATTCAAATATTATGTTCTTAAATTTTAGAATGATTCCATCCGTAAATTCACAAAGCTCCTCCTACTAGCTTACACGTTAGTAGCTAACCCACACCCCGTTGGTGCATGTGGTCTCAGGTTTTATAACAGTAGGAAGACATTGAAGGCATTATGGTAATCCGGATTGTAACTTAAGCTGTAGATATACGTATCATTAGGCCTTGATGCTAAAAAAGAATTAAACTTCCAGAAATAACAATCCTAAACCTACTATATTGGTAAAACAGATTTGTGTATAAATTTAACAACCTTCATTCTTTCCAGTCAAGTACTATTCTAGGGGAAAGGAACATGCTCGCTAGGCTAATCAAACTAAGTTTGTGCGAATATGTTATATACTTAACTGAGATCAAACTTCAAAGAAATCTAAAATTTAGAAAAAGCTATGCCTACTACATTCATTTTTATAAACAAAAGTACAAATTTATTTTCGTGAAACATCTTTGTACATTGCATTTTGAGCTGAAAGTGAAATTTAAAACCCATCTTCTTATGACACAGATACGATAGGGCCGGGAACGAACATTTGGTCATAAATGTTCAAAGAACATCTTCCAATCGTTGTCCGATTATTGGGATGCTGCAAAGTACAATCGATAAGTGACCTGCATACAACCTTGATTCATTCCTCCTACAGATATTGGAATGATATTTTGAAAATTATTAACTGATTGTATTGCTTAACTGATAAAAGGATGAATTTATAGTATATTTATACAGTTATACTATAATGTCCGTCAGGCTCCTATCCTTTCACATAAGTAAAAAAAAGCAATACTTTCTGCATTGCCTCATAAATGCATCGAGGGATAGGAATCACACGAGCTACCGGTATTTCTTGACGCATATCCTGCATGGAGGGCCGGATTTAGGGGGGTGCACTGGTGCAGGTGCACCCCCCTGCGTTGTAAATATACACTATCTAAAATGAGAAACCAGCAGTGAAAATAGCATTTTCATAAGGATTTTGTACGATACAAGTATCCATCATATTCCAAGTGTCCATGATTAACGAAATTCCTGATCTAAAGCAGCAAGTTAACTACGCGTATATACTGAAATTATAACAATACAAAGCGGCTGTGGCTCAGTTCGTAAAGTGTTGGTTTTGCATTTCGAAAGTTGCGGGTTAGATTTTCGAGACCAGACACAGCATTTCCAGGCCAATTCCTGATTCACACCAAGTTGCCGAAATGCACTAAAAAGTTCAAGTCTAATTCAAATATACTGGTAATTATTGGTGTACCCCCCATCGGAAAATCCTGGATCCGGCCCTGCCTGCATGCTAAATATGGTCTTCCAGTATTTGAGTTTTGCAAGTTTAAATACTGAAACCTTATTTAGATTATTTTTTTCATAAAGTTTCTATTCCTTGTCAACTTGGATGTTCACTTATTCAGCAGTGATTAAAACACATTTACTTTATTTGTCTCTTGAAATTGTGGATCCATAATATATAGGTGAAGAAAAACTTCTATTTCATTATAAAATACAAAGTCCTTGTTACATATCTTATTTGGAAGAGATGGCATCTTATTGTTAAGTTAATTGTGGGATGTTATCAATTTCACATCTAAGCCGTCTTCGTATGTAGTGGTTGATGACGTGTTAAAGAAATGTCACTGGGTTAGTTTTAAGAATGTCTTCCAACACTGAGGACGTTGTGCTTTGAAATTAAATATATTTCAGTAATGAAAGATATTTATGACACAAAGAAGGGAATTGAAAGTTGGGACGGGATGCAGTGGGTCATGGCAGGAACTTCGTGACTGTTTTTTCTTGGGAGTAGACGTTGGTGATTGAACTCAGGAAGTGCTGAAATTGGTTACCTATTTTGATTTTTGTTTGATATGCTGCTCTAGCTGAAAAATACATTATAGTTTTTTTTAGTTATTCGTGTTCTAGTGTCTGTGATACTACATAACTTCGTAAGAATAATGTAAAATGTAGCTTTGACAAAAATTACCCGTACGATATTCCCCAGTCCAGCTGAATTATTCACATAGTTGTGTGCGCATTTTCCTTGTACAATTTCGGATGAACGAGCTTTACAGTTAAGCAAGGAAGAATATTGCATGTTCGTCCAATTGAGAAACAATGACAGTTACGATAAGTTTATGCCTAGGCTCCTAATAAATTGCCTTTTACTATTTTTAACCAGACTGTCAGTAAAGTGTATATTATGGATGCACAAGTCAATCTTTCGACAGCTAAAATCATGGGTCTTCCATTTGAGTCCCCAATGAGAAAATGTCTCTGGTGTTATGTAATTATTGTGAAACTAAAAGATTTGGTCATGAAATCTGAAAAACAGTGTTCCCTACTGGTATTTATAATGGGACCAGGAAATTTTCTATGATGTTGAAAAATCTTGTTTCCACTTGGTTACATTTCGACACTGTCAAAGACTATGTCTCCTATCGTGAACAGTTACGAACTTGTTATGTTTGCAGTTCTCTACAGTACAGCATTTTCAAGTGTCCTCTGTGGCGGCGCCCTGCAAACCCTATGCATTTGGAAGGGAATCCTATGCACAATCATGACAAATCTGCATCAAATTACACAAACCTCTAGACCACAGTTGTCTGCAGGGGGCGCGGTGGCTCAATGATAGAGCGTTCACATCCGCTGCTTGGGGTCCTTGGTTCGATCCCAGCTCGCGCCGTGTGGATTTTGGGGTGGACAAACACCGTGTTCATGGGTTTTCTCGGGGTACTCCCGTTTCCTCCCACTTTCTTCATTTCACTCATTTCTCATCATCACCGTCTCCTTTAGTCTAACCGGCATAACCGTGGAACGTAAAACTCAAAGATTTCATTTCATTTTCACAGTTGCCTGCACTCTCTAAGTCAGGTAGTGCTATTAGTCTCCACAAGCTCCAACTCCGCTACACACTAGGAACAGCAATAGAATATTCCTAATTCACATCAACTAGATCCTCTGCTTCCACGTTACCAGCTTTGCAGGCCTTAATTTCCACCGGCTTACGTGAGGGGTAACACGCGTTCCAGAGGCTTATATTTTCCCCAGATACACTACCCTCATCTCTTTCTTCATGCATGACAGTCGTACTTCAGGAACGTTATCCCTAATGGGCATGACATTTCCAATAAATTAGTGCTTCTTCCAGCAGTGCTTCTGACCGCTGACGTTCCTGATACTGTCGAGTTTTCATAACACGGGAATCAACTTGAATCGAATACATGGGAAAGTGTAAGTGATCTACAGACGTCTGACCTTGTGAAATACCAAATTTAGCAAGAATTATTTTGTTTATTTGCTTCGTCTCGTCACCACTAGATATGTGCTGTTCTCGTGTATCGCTTCTCGCTTGTCTTCATACATTATGGACTTTTGGATTCTTTCTGCTTGTGTATAACCACGAGGTTTACAAATGTTCGTCGAATTACTGGTATTGTGTATATGAAACTATCCAGTACTTAGTTTTCTGTGTATGATACAATTATCTGGCAGATACGTGTCTTGTGTTTCATTTAATGCTTGCTGGTGTCAACTCCCATTCGTACATAACTAAATAATAGTTCTATACGCAGGCTACCTAATAAATCTCTATTAGCACGCTTCATTGTGATACTCAAGGCTAAACTTACATACACCTTTTCTCGTCAGAGTGAGCTATTAGATGTGTTATTGGTGGAATATGATTTTTTTGTCTAGGGAACTCCAGGTACAAATCAGCGTATAATCACGAATATTTTTAATGAAGTTATTAAACTGCTACTCCTTACACACAATGAAATACTACTCTTGAAAACTTCAACTATCACATGATTCCGAAAGACAGAGCAGTGATTATTATCAAGTTTTTCATCGTTTAAATACGAATTTGTGCTTGAAAGTCAGACACAAGAACCTTAATTTTCACAAGAACCATAATTTCATTTTCAAATCAACCCGACTGGGTTTGCGCTTGGATAGATATTATCTCCCGGTCAGTTTCTTAAGCAGAGAGTTTAATATGGTTTTACCCAGCCTGTTTCCAAACTATGCAGATATTAAGATAGTGTTACACTTTCCGACGTTACTTCCAGAATTGTATTGTCGCACTTATTGAAAATCAAATAGTCAACTTTTATCTGCTGACCACGTATAATGTTTATTTACTCCAAGTTGGACATGATGGTTGCGTGTTCGGACGACCTATTCCAATATTAATATATTGTGGGGTCAGTATATTAAACCCCAAATTTGCTCTTTCTTTCATGGCATTCGAAAATAGAATTACAGCGTAAAAATATAAAATGAGATTCAAGAATTTATATATATATATATTATTTTATGTGAAGTGTGAAATCAACCATGGCCACAACCATGCGTGATAAGGACCAATTGAAACAGATATAACATTCCCAATCCTTGAGCGTTCACATCGAGAATTTGGTGAGAAAGACCGGTCTCTGAACCTCTCGTCTTTGTAGCATTGTATTTAACGTCTCAATCATAATCAGTTTATATCGCACATCACTGGATTTGTAGGACAAACGCTCACTATTAAATACGTGTCCTATGCTCGTTTTCAGTGATATTACACTGAGTTGTATGCATTACCTGCAGTTGATAGGATAGTATCTTCCCTTTTCCTCAACACCGTACCTCTTTATTGCGCCCAATAATTTATCTAAAATTCAGACGATCCTCTCCCAAGTTAAACGAAGTGTAGCTCCGGGGAAGGATGGTACCACGTATCGCTTTTATACATGCTTCTATGCATTGCTAGGTCCGATACTCTGTGAATTATTCAACTTTTTCATTTGCAAGGTGGACCTGTACATCATCGTGATGGCATTATCATTTTATTACCCAAAGGTGACAACCCGTCAAGGGTTATTGACTACTGTCCGATCAGCTTCTAAACTCACACTACAAACTTTTTACTAAACTTCTGGCTATTCGTATTAAGAAGGTCATTCTCCTATGCATCGCACTGCACTAAATTAACGTTACGCTACCTCCTCAACATACACTGCATTCGCGACCATACGCGAGTCCCTCCCTTGTATACGGTTTCAATCTACCTAGGTATTCCTGTGCAATTTCCGAAAAGCTTTTGACATGGTACAACGCATTAATTTGTTTGAGTTCACTCAAGCGTACCATTTCCCTCCTCAGATACTCATCGTTTGGCACCACTTCTTCTTCACGTCTAAAAATTAATGGTCAACAGCTTTCACCGTTCGCTATTCATAAGGTATTCGAATAGGTAGCGCTCTCTCTGGAATATTATTTTGCCTTCCGATGGATCCTTTATTTCATAGTTTCCAGCACTCCCCTGCATCAGTCCTCCACAGTCAATTAAAAAGTGTTTCGTATATGGACGATTTAACGCTTCTTTGCACAACCACTCCTTACCCCTACAATGCAAGATTTTTTATTTTCTGTGAAAAAATAGTTTTGCAAGAGAAATCAAAATTGAGTAACGGAAGTACCAGAATGCTTAATAGTGGCATCAATGCAGAAGCTGTGGAATTACAACTAGCTTCGAGCGTTCCCAATCTGGTTCAACATACATTAGCAACTACATACCGTTTTGTATGAAAGCACAGTGTAATGTGCCATTACAATGAAGGTAATGAAATTTTTGTTTGGAGAAATCCAATACTTTTCAAACGTACCGTGTACTATAAATTTTTAATACATAATTTTCGGTCCATGCAGTAAATCCAGTTGTTCTTTATTCAAATGAACATTAATGTGGAAGCTTCGGAATAATCTAGTAGGAATTATATTTCGAGTAATAATATCTTTATTTATACATTATTTTATTTATATCCTGTATATCGGCATTTCAAATGGATGAGTATTGAAACTATACACTTTAATGCTATACGAAAACATAGGCCCGCAATTGGACAGAAATTTTTAAAAATTATCCTCCAATTTGATATTTGGCAGAATAATTTAGATCCCTTTCGTACCTCTGAGATGCCCATATCCTCCCAAAATCCGGTTTCAACCAGTTTTTACTATTTTCTATTCGATTTATATTTTCCACCGCCAAAACTCTTTGTTCTGATTGGAACTATTCCCGACTCTCTAGTATTAAGGCGCGTTTCTTTTCATTCTTTACCTGGAAAAGCATCAAGAAACACTACGCTAGTTTGCTCCAGATATTTATTGGAATTCTTCGACAAAAATGCACTAGTATAAGGTAAACCCAGTTTCAATTAATAAATAAATCCGTTGGGATAGAGTCGCAAAAATATTGGATTTTCATTTTAAAACAGCCAACAAAAGCGAGATATGGACTTCAACCCAAGCGACGCCATATTCGGAAATGTTAATAGTGATAAACAGGATTCATCGTAGTGCGTAATCTTTTTCAAAACAGTTTGAAGACTAGTGTTTCTCTTAATAACTCCAGTTATCCTGAAAAATTTTCCTGTTAGGTTGCGATAGGCCTGTCCTAACATAGCTTTGTCTGTATATGTAGTAAATGTGATTCTGTTTATTGTAACATGGCGGTAGGTGTAGATTTCTTCGTGATTGAATTTATTACTATAATGTCAGTGTAAGTTAGAACAGGGACTCCTCCTTATTCCTGAGTTGATCACAGCTTCCAACACATTATGGGTTAAATTAAGAATCAAAAAGGACTCTTTTCCCTTCAAGAAAGGGACTCTTACCATTAGTAGTTTCAATATATCCTTTATGGGGCATTGAAAGTAATTCTGTAACTCGATAACCATGATTTAATTAATAGGAGGGCCGTATTGGGCTCTGATTATTATTTCTCCTTTTCATAGTGCATAGAGCCGGATCAGGATGGTGAAGTTCAGTAATTTGTTTGATTTACGTTAGTTGAACTGTGTAATAAGATGATGTAACGTGTGTAGTGGTATGTATCAATATTTGGTTTCTTATTTTGTGTATGTAATTTAGTACTGTACACCGTAGAAGTGATGTGTGAGTGAAAGTATGATTTATTTCGTTAGGGACAGTGTATTGTTTAATTAGTCATCTTTTGTGCTCAGTTTAAATGTACAAATCAATTTGCCACGCAAATTTGTAGTAATCCTGTACCGTAATTACGTAGTAGATTGCTTATAGTTTAGCGATGACGCTGTACAAAATTTATTTAATAGTGCAAAGTTAGTTTCGTACTATCAATGCCATCTCGTGTCGGGTTGAGAACTATTCGACGCTAGCTTTTTGTTACTCCAAAACTTAATGATTTAGTTGATATGAAAATTACCCTTCTTTTTTAATTATTGATGCCTAAATATTAGTTCTGGCCTATATGAATAGTACTTAGACGAATTACATTATAAATGAACGTTCCTTAAAAGCACAATCATTTATATAGTCCCGTAATCGAATTATTAATAATAGTAAACTTTGCTTTTCCCCTTAGCGTTTGTCTATATGGCATTTTCTGTTGTCATTCTGCAGTTTCAAATTTTTCTCTCTCCGTTGCTTTCTGTGAACAATGCAACGATCGCATTGTTGACATTTTCTGAAAATATAATTGCATGTAGTTAATATTGAATTTTCGTTGCATAAAATTAATATGAAGCCGTAAAGTGAAATATACTGTAATTTGTTTTGAAAGAATGTAATGTAAGTTCATACAAGCTCACGCGTATTGATTAGTGTACTATACTAATTTGTTGATGTTAATATATAATGAGAATGTTTTGTATAGTCTTGGGTGTAATTGTAGAGTATAGGATGTCTGAAAATAAATCGACGTTATAGGAAAATGAATAAATATATAAGCGATCAATGATAATATCATTGATATATATAATATATATCTATATCTATATCTATATATATCTATATATATCTATATCTATATCTATATCTATATCTATATCTATATCTATATCTATCTATCTATCTATCTATCTATATATATATATATATATATATATATATATATATATATATATATATTGTAGTGAGAGTGAATAAATAATAGGACACCCGTGCATATATGTGCCCAGTTGTAAATTTTACTATGAGGTATTGATTGTATTTATATAATGATAAATCTTATGTACACTAAACATTACGTTAAAATATTGTGTGAGGAAACTGTGTTGTGGAAAAATGATGGTTTGTATTATCACTTTGTGGCTTGACATTTAATAGTAATTGAACATACTAACTGATCATCCGACCTGTACAATCCGGACCGACCGATACGAATAGTAGTCATATAGCAAATGATTCCGGATATTTTTCAGTTAATCACAGAACAGAATACGTAGATGTTTGCAGAATTGGTATAGTTCAAATATACGCATTCAGCTTACGTTTGCAATACTACTCTGCAACTTTGATTTTTTCCACGTTACCTGATTAAGCTAGGTTCATTGCTGTTCGCAGAGATGACGAGGTGGATAGGGTTGAATAATATAGAAAATTTATTACAGTAAAATCTCGTTGTACCGTACCACACCGTAAAATCCCCAATGTCCATGAATTTTCATTTCCTCTTCTTCTAGTAGATATAGTGCTTTGAAATTAGTCGATGCCTCAAGGTTAGAGCCCTTGCGAATTTGGGAGCTACTGGTAAGATTTGTCAGACAACTTACTAGTACAAAATTTATTTTATTATTTTTTTTTAAAATTTTGGCAAATCACTGTTAGGATTTCTACTATTTTATTGATTTTATTCTACTTTTTCATACTTTACTCGGAACTTCTCTGTTTCTGAGGGGTCGGTTTGTTTTTTTAGAAATTCTAACTTAAGAGACCACACTGACCTTTCGGCTGGACCGCCCGTAATCTGAGCGAATTGGTACCGGAAACGGTTAATAGTCAATTATTTCACAGGGCTTATTCCTTGTGAGATGGTCGCCTAAAAGGCACGGACTCGTACTTAGACACTCAGAGACCCCGTTGGATCACGTTTTTAGTAGGCTACCTTTTTCGGCATGTGAAAGTACATTTGGCTGTGGATTGTTGTATGTCGAAATTCGAAAACTTATCTTTGTAGTTCCGAAATATCCGATAAATGTAAAATGTAAATGTTAGAAAATACAGCCGTATTAGAAATTCTCTCTAATCTTTGTAATACTATTAAGTATCATATGTAACAGTTAACATCGTCTGTATTACACTAACTGCATGTAGCATGAGATTAAGGCAGGTCATCGTAACCCTAATGTATTATTAAATCTACCTTCAAGTTAGTAAACTGAAATCCTCCTGTAAAATTACATTTCGATTTCATCCCTTCCATACGAATCCTCAAACTTGACCAGTGTTTCTAGTCGTGTTCTCAATACAAACGAAAAATTCTTCTGGACTTTTAAAATTCTCGTTTCTTTATACTTTGCGTGAATCTAACGATAAATGTGTGCACCTTGTAATACGAGGTGATATTGACTGAAAGATAGTCAGTGAATGGGATAGTAAGTGGAATGACCGAACAAGTAACATATTCAACGTGATATTAGTGACAAAACTTTGCTCTCTTAATCCCAGATATAAAAGAAATGTATCGATAGATACTTCTACGAACCGAATATGTGTCGGTTACGATTAATAAATATAACCTCATGTGTGAATCTTAAAATGAAATGAAGTTAAATGCATGGACACCAGAAAGGGTGCTTTAAGAATATGTGTGATATTACAGCTCATTTAAAGGTACGAGAGAGGGCTCGTAAAATTACTTAAAATTTTTCATATATGAGATAAACACTCATTCTAACCTCATATCAAGTTTTTTCCTTCACTCATAATATTGTAGAATGTAACTATAACCATGCACTCACATCATGTTTCCAAAAAGTTATATATATATTTTCATCTGTCTGTTAATAGATATTATATATATATATATATATATATACCATTGCAATGCTGTTGTTCAATTTCGTATGTGGATTGATATATTTATATGTATGTTTATTGCACGTTTATAAAATTCTGTTTAATTTCTCCATAGATGTAATAAATGTTCGCCAATTGTAGTTAAATGGTTTCTTTTAAACAATTTTACCCATGTCAATACGCTGTCCTGTATATATCTGTGTGCGTGAATGAGTGACAATTTAGTCTTAAGTGGTAGCATTTAATATTGATTTACTATGATAGTGTTTATAATAAATGTGTAATAGTATCTTATATGTACTAGTGTATGACGGAGGTCATGAACGATAACTAATTCTAAATTAGTCTAAATAGGCTCTGGGAGAAAAGTCAAAATAACAGGAAGAGCCTGAATAAAGATAGTCTTTTGAGGAATCTCAAAACTTCTATTTGTGAAAAATAAGTACATCACTGTGACTTTTTTCTTTCCCTTGCCTAATTCAAATGTGTGTTTGATCTCTACCATGGATATTTAGATACTGGATGAAGGGTTATTTAACGTTTGGAAATAACAGGCAAACGATTAAATTAAAACTTCTCGTCACCCGGACTGGGTTAGGGGAACTTTCACTTGTGGAGTTGCCTGGATCCAGGTCGGTATAGTATGAGGGAACATGTGTCTCTTTGGGATCACTTCAGAATTGATCCTCAAGTAATAACCTTCGAATATAAATCACCTTTTAATAACTATTCAAGTTTCTTTACCATATTTCCATCATTAGCCAGTAATCCTTTATCTCCAGTTCCTTCTTCTTTTCTCCTTTCCCTCCCTTCTCTTCTTTCTTTTCCTCTTTCTAATAAAACTGAAGAGGTGTCGTGACTGGGAGTTGTCGCTATAGTCACGGTCAATAAATTCCTTTGATGTTTCTCTTCGGAAGTCCGATATGAATTAGTTAATCCTAAAACATACATATGAAGCAATAATCCTAAAATTCATTTGTTTCTTATTTCATATTTGGTTATAATATCAAATTAAAGATTTCAGTTTAAAAACTAGTCAGCACATTTCCCATTCATGCTTTGCTTTTCAACAGATTATTTACAACTATGACCCATATATGTCTCACTATGCATTGTAGGGTTAACTTGTTTCGGCATTACGAAAAGTAAAAATCTTTCCTTGTGTTAGTGTTTTGAACTGAACTTATACAAAACAACTCATCTGTGGGTCAATAACTTTCAGATCTTGCTTCACCGGGACATTTTGTGGACTCTATTTCGCGATCCTCTTGGGAATGGAAATGGCTGGCAACGAAGAACGTGTTTAGCGCCAAGTATGTGACCTTTATTGGAAGTAATATTCTATGTTATCATGTTCTTTATGGATAATTGAAATTGGAATGGCTAATACGTTATGCAGTTCGGGAGGAACTTATGATAAGAGATCGGAATAATTGAGAGTCGATATTGTGATATTATATGATGGTAATTAAATACGTGATACGGTAAAAGATTGAGTTATAATTATAGTTTATAAATTTAGTAATTGTTCATTGTACAAGTTAAGCCTAACTATATCACATTTGACTCTTCACTTATGTATTGAGTTATTTAATCATACCAGATTCCGACGATCAATTTAGGAATTCCATTTCTGGTCCCGTTCAAATTTTCTTATCACTATAGTTGGCAGGTATTACTTCAGGTGCTGGGTATGAACTTAGCAATGATTTGCTTACGTACATTTACTTTAATCCAGAGTATTCAATATCTAATAGCTCTAAACTCTGCTTTCTTGCGCATCTTTTTTCTCCCAGCAACATCTGGAATGTGTCGAGTAAATCTCCCACACTGTTCAATGGTTGTGGTACTGGGTAGATCGATTCTGAACTGGCAACAATTATGTCCTTGTTCGTTCCCTGCCTAGTGTATTACTTAAATGTCATAGCTAATTCTTTCCTGGTCGACGATCCTTCCAAGTATTGGACATATACCGCCTTATGCAGAGTCGTTTTGACATATATTTAGCGTCATACTAAAAGCATTACTACTGCAGGAAACATGTTAGTAGAACACTTTAGTATGACACTAATCACTCGTCAGAACGACTCTGCATAAGGCCCATAATCTTTATATACCACTTTATTGCAACTTGAGTTTATGAATATCACCACTTTATGTCAACAAAAGAGAAGTGCACCACCATGTGTCTGCTATGCGGCGTAACATTCATGGGCCTTGTCTTACGGTCTCAATGACAGAAGCCTGGTATTATTTACTACATAATTTAACTGTAACAAAAACTAGGCTTTTACGAATTGATATGAGTACCTACGACATATGTGATATTTTTGTCCGCAGATGTAAAGTTTTCAACACCGCTACATGTGCTATGAGGGAGTTCTGTGTTTCTATTTTGGGCTGATGTTTAGGGACGTCCTTCACCTTTAACCCGCTTTTATTTCTGGAGAATAAATTGTGCCCTTCTACGAAAGAAGAGCAGTCAGTTAGCTCATTGGCACTGCAATATTGTTTATATACACCTATCGACCGTTCTGTAAACATCTCTAGTTGACATACTTGAATTGCGTCCTGAAAAATGCAATTCATATTCTTAGGTGATCAACGGTTTTTTTTCCATCGATTTCTGAAGCTAAGTTTAATTGTTTAAATGATACGGTGTAACTTGGTTAATGATAATATGTTTTAGATATTAAGTTGCGACCTTTTCTTCAAACCTGTTGCTTGTATTGTAAAACGAAGCTTTTGACTCTAAACAGAGCAAGCTAAGGTCAATAACTCGATAAGATTTCACTGCATATGTATATTTAATTTTAGTTTTTTCAGGAAAATTTACCGTATCATAAAAGGTCTAATATACTATAAAAATGGGAACCATAGTTCGTTTCCAGCTACCACCTAGTGGGTTTTACGCTCGTTAAACACCGTCTGAGTAGGTTCTTTCGTTTTCCTAAACCATTATAATCCCACAATTATAATCCATCTAAACATAATCGTTTTTGGTGTGCAACAATAGGGCGTTAAACTGAAAAGTCAGTAAGACTGCATGTGTTTATACTTATGAAATGAAATGAAATCTTTTGAGTTTTACGTCCCACGTTTTTGCCGGTTAGGTTAAAGGAGACGGTGATGATGAGTAATGAATGAAATGGTGGAATGGAGAAAGTGGGAGGAAACGGGAGGACCCCGAGAAAACCCAAGCACACGGTGTTTGTCCACCACAAAGTTTACTTGGCGAGGGCTGGGATCGAACCCTTGACCCCAAGCACCAGAGGTGAACGCTCTACCACTGAGCCACCGCGGCCCCGGTGTTTATATTTATATTTTGGAATACATGTTCGTAATAGTGGTGCTATACATGTTCATTTATTACCCTCAATATTTTGAAAGTACGGTACTTCATAGAATTGGAGAATGGAGATAAATAGAGGAAGGCATTTCAAACAAGTTTGTAATTTAACTACTCATTACCAAATAGGGAAATCTTTTCATGATATTAATGTTTAATTGTTAGGCCTAATGACCTACTTATGTCGGACAGTACACACTGTGACGTCTAGTTATTTCACTACACACTACAAAGTCGGTTATGATCTTTAGCGTTTTGGAAAGTACTAATTTACTGAAGGTATATAAAATCGTTTCATCTTAAAATGAACACACATACAAATTTTGTAAAACCACTAAAGACATATAGAAGTCTAAGAATAGAAAGAGTTTGATTCACGTAGTTAAAACCGGTTAACTTTTTATTACACTTTTCAATTTATATTTGAATACTAAACTTGATTGTAATTTTACTAATTATTTTGTTTCTTTTTCTAGATTTTATTTGTTGTCTTGATGGTCTTATGGCCTGTACAAGGTGAGGAAAAAAACGAAACCTTAATCCTGAAAGAATCGGGCAGAAGTAAGTAACGATTGAAATAAACACAAATCCTGTCTTTGTGTTTCTTATTTTAAGATATACTGTAGATAATAGGCCTACTCCTACAACAGTAATCAAGTAAAGGTATATTACTGGTCATAAAAATTTGCAATAATAGAGGTTTTAAGAAAGAGAACGTCAAATTTGGAGATACCTTATGGTACATCAAGTGTAAAGTAATTACACTTATTGTTCTGCGGAACATATAATGGTGCTTCCGGAGCTTAGTAGTTATGCTATTCTTGTATATTATTGGTTTTGAACTTTTACTACTACAGAGTGCAAATCTTAAGGACAAAAGTAAGTTTCGGGTGGCATAGGTCGCTGAATCTTAAACAAAACACATAGTGCAGTAAACGAAGCTCAATTTTTAATGAAGAACGGAACAAATTGGCAAGCTGAAAATTGGTACAGATGTTGGGAATGATGTTCTAAACAACACACTAAAAGTCTCCTGAAATCCCAGGTGACCTTCACCGCCATATTGGAAAATGGCGGCTGGAAGTGTCAAATGAACAATACACAGATAAAAATAACAATATCTTCGCTATGGTTGAACATAAAGAGATAAGCTTAGTGTTGTTTTATAGAACATAGACAACCCAATATTTTTTTAAAGAGAAACAATTTTCCATAAAACGCATGCTTTTACAAATATTTAGCTCTAAATTCTAAAATTCCGAAAGCTACCGTCAAACTGATTTACAATTTTATTCAACTTAGAAAGTAAACATTAACAACTTAAACTTTGACATAGATGTTGATAAAGATTATTTAAATGGTATACTAAAATCCCACAACTTCTTCGTTCGCCATATTGGAAAATGTCAAAATGACCGAAGTAATTGAAAGATAATATTTTGTTAAGTGAAATACTCAATCTGGACCGGGCTAAATATTTGAGAAACTGTAAATGCAGTCGATCCGAAGTCAATTACGGTCAATGATGGTGCCAGGGGGAAACATTATGACGTGTTTAAGATTGTCCTCCGCCATCTTGGTGACCGCCATTTTGGAATCAACTTGTTTATTTTAAATGACAACATGGTCATGTGACATATTAAACATCGTCGTTCGAAGAGAAACCCAATGGTAAGATTATTTTTCTAAAACCTGCATCAGTTTTGAAGTTGTGAATACATTTAGAATATGTTACATGTGAAATGCTCTGAAATGTGCTGTGCGAAGTTTCGAATTGAAAGATAAAGTAAAAAAACAAGCTTTGTAACATCTCACATTACGTATTCTTTAATAACTTGGAAAAGAGAGAGCTAACACACATGAGACAATTACTATCACATGACATGTTCAGCATGCCCACCGTTCTGTTCTATGCATATCCTTAACCATGAGACCCAATGCTTGTGCACTCTGCGAAGCATGGTTGGTGACTCTGCGAAGAACAACTGGACCATCAAAACAAACATGTTCGACAATTGATCCTGGATTCGTTGCTTGTTCCCACCTCTTGGTATGTGAGTGTACGTAAAGAATCACTACTCAGATTGAATCTGCTCTCCTATGAGGAAAAAATGTCGCCTCACCCCTTCTGGATCCAGTCCTGATGTTCTTGGCATCACTGCAAACGGTGCCGTCTATGCCGGATATCAATAGAACACGATGTAATGACCATCGGATAAAGAGACATGGGATCGACGTGTTACTATAAAGCATGAGATTTGGTGTCTTGCAGTCCTGTTAAATATGTTTGCACTTCCATCTGCTGTTTCACGTCGGTACCTTCTTGTCTGTTTCACAATGTAACGGTCGTCCTCTGCTGTAAGTTCACCATGGTCAACCACTACCTCTTTTTTGCACAGCATTACTTGTTGTTCGAAACACTCCTCATGCACATGATGCGATGCTGTAGACAATACCAAGTTATTGTGTGGTCCTTCTTCTAGTTTTCAGATGATTCTTCCCGGGTTAAGTCATTCAAATGTTGCCTCCAGATGTTGTGAGTTACACCACGTCAATGCATCTTGATACCTTTCTGACTGACAGAATTCTTTGCAAATATGCTGCCGGGCTTTCTTCACTTTCACTAACTACGCAATATTTTATATTACTTTATGAAATTGATCCTTAAGTTTTGCACACTACTACTGTTATCTGATCTTTGAAAGTTTTAAATTCTATTATTTATTAAAATAGATATTATTAAAATAGATTGTTTTGTCTAATAGAATTTTGCTCAAGGAAAAGTACTAACATACACTTAATTTGATAAATTTAATAATTGAACTAGTAGAACTGGAGATGGGATGACTAATCCCTTTCTTTACTTATTTAAAATGCTATAAGGTATTCTTGAAAATTGGGAGCTGAGCTGAAGGATAGACTGATAACTTGCTACTAGCGGAGTTATAAATGACTTCACTGAACAGGCATTCACTTTCATTCGCCATTTAATGTTCTGCGATATAATGAAGGATGACTTCGTACAGTGTCAAAAGACAGATCCTTAAATAGATAATGGGCCATTTAATATAATATATGTACAATTCTATAGTTAATGGAAGGTTGTTTGTTTGGCTGTGGCTTAATGGGACATTAGCGGATACGGTATTTGTTCGTATCGCGATAAAACAACAACTAAGAAAACTTTAAAAATTGAAACAAAAATCACGACGGCTGAACGAATGATAAACAAAATACACAAAAAAATGTTTGACAAGTAAATAACCTTAAAATAGCCAAGAATGATCCAAATATTCATCTTTCAGAACCTCCGGTTCTTGCACAATCATTTTTAGAGAGGCTGTTTGGGAGTACTTGATCACTCTCCACCTACCTCTCTGAACATTGTTGTGCAAGTACTGGAACATTCTTAAACATGGATATTTGGATAGTTCACATACCAGTTCCTCAGTGATATCTTAACACGACTATGATAATTCCCATAGTAGTCGAGCTATGAACTTTTAAAGTTTACTTTTTTCACATTTTGGACAACCTATAACTCCGAAACTATCCATTTTTGAGCACAGGTACATAGAAACTTTTTACTTATTTTGATGTGAGAAATCTGTTTCCAAAATATTGTGGCACATTTATGTAACACCCTATATAAACACCATATGTTGTTAGTTACACTACAGCTACCATGATTTACGCAGGCGATTGATATGCTACTAATAATAACTGTATAATTCGTCAGCGGTAAGCTAAATATTTCAGTTAGTAAGAAAAATTACTTAGAAAAAGTATGTTTCACTTTTTAAGAAAAAATACTTAAGAAAAGTATCACGGCTGCCACAAAATCCGGTGTATCATAAGGATACATCATCATCATAGGTATTCTGCCTCTATTGGCAGGTCACTTGCCGCAGCTGAGAAGCTTCCATGCTCCACGGTCCTCCGCTAACCTTTTCGTCTTCGCGTATGATTTTTCTGTTTTAATGTCATTCATTAATTGTAGTCTCCTTCGCCCTCTCCCTCTCTTTCCCGCCACCATACCCTCTAGGACGTTCCTCATGATACAATCTCTTCTTAGGCAATGTCCGAACCAGTTTCTCTTCCTCTTCTTAATAATATCTAAAAGTGTCCTTTTCTCACCCACCATTTCTAACACTCTCTCATTCGTTTTCCGCTCTACCCAACTAATTCTTTCCATTCTTCTCCACACCCACATTTCGAAGGCTTCCAGTCGATTTTCGTCACCTTTACGTAGTGTCCACGTTTCCGCCCCATACAGTACAACAATCCACACGAAGCATTTTATGAGTCTTTTTCTCAACTCTTTATTCAAGGTCCCACAAAACAGACTTTTCTTCCTCCTAAAGGCTTCTTTCGCCATTCCTATCCTTGCTTTTATTTCACGTTCGCATTTCATGTCATTACTAAGAATACTACCCAGGTATCGAAAAGTATTCACTTGTTCTATTTTCTCCCCTCCTACTTTTATATTTGACACAGACCCCTTCGTTCCAATCACCATGGCTTTTGTCTTTCTAACATTTATTTTCATCCCATATTCTTCAAAGCCTTTTCTCATTTTTTCTAACATTTTATTGATTTTCTTTTCAGATTCTGCAACAAGCGCCATATCGTCTGCAAATCTTATGCATCTAATCATTCTACCTCCTACCGAAATGCCATCATCATCATGTAGGCTCTTTTTCACATTAAATAGTGTTGGCGAGAGGCAGCATCCTTGTCGAACTCCCCTTCCAATTGCACTCTCTTCAGTCAGTTCTTCCCCTATCCTAACACTTATTTGTTGGTTCATGTATAAGTTTCTTATTGGTCTTCTATCTTTCCATTCCAACCCTATCTTTGTTAGAACTCCCAACAACAATTCCCAATTCACGCGGTCAAAAGCCTTTTCTAGATCAATAAATACAACATACACCTCTTTCCCTTTTTCTATAAATCTTTCACCGATCGCCCTTAATAATCCAATAGCATCTCTTGTGCCCTTGCCTCTTCTGAACCCGAACTGCTCCTCCTCAATATCTTTATTTGTTCTTCCATATAACCTTCTGTTCAGTATTCGGAGCAGAATTTTAGCTGCATGAGATATGAGACTAATAGTTCTATAATCCTCACATCTCTTTGGGTTCGATTTCTTAGCCATCGGTATCATGATCGTTTTCAGAAAGTCTTTTGGCCATTCTCCTGTTTCATATATTTCATTGCATAGTCGCAACAATTCTTTCTTTCCTTTATCTCCTATATTTTTAATGAATTCGACTCGTATGTTATCTATCCCGGTAGCCTTTCCATTCCTAATCTCGTATTTAGCCTTTTCAAACTCATCCCGAAGAATACTAAATCCTTTATCATCCTCGCCTATTTCATTTTCTACTTCAACATTTAGGCTACGCGGTCTATCCCTACTCTCATATAAGTCTTCAACGTATTCTTTCCACCTTCCTATGACCTCATTTCTCTCGCTGACTACCTTCCCATTCTTATTTTCTACTGCCATCATAATACCCCCTTGTTTCCTCCGAAATTACATATATTTCACCTCCTTGTACATTTCCTCATATTTCCCAACTCTTTCTAATTCTTCTATGGCCTCGCATTTTCTTTTGTAAAACTCTTCCCTCGCTCTGTCTGTTTCCCTTCGTAATTCATTATTTAACTTTCTGTACATCTTTCTGCCCTCTTCTGTATCAACCTGTTTCCACATCTTCCTCTCCCTCATTTTCTGCAACATCTGCTCTGTAACCCATGGCTTTTTTTTTTAGCAGTTTTGTGTTGACGGTAACCTACTGCTTCTTCTGCAGCCTGCTGTATGCAACGTTTAATATGTTCCCACCGTGCGTTACTACCTGCGCCTATCCTTTCCTCGTTTGAACATTTTTCTTCGAATTTTTCAACGAAAAGATTTCTTATTTCCTCGGTTTTCAACTTTTCAGTTACCTACTTTTCTTCTGCCTACATTTTTCAGTTGAATATCTACTTCGGCTAGCACAAGGTTATGATCAGAGAAAATATCAGCCCCGGGAAGGGTCTTCGCGTTCTTTAAGCTATTCCGATACCTGTCCTGAATCATAACATAGTCTATCTGATATCTTCCGCCGTCTATTGGTGATTTCCATGTATATCTTCTTCTCTTGTGCTGATTGAACCAAGTGTTCCCAATTACTAGTGAATTCTGTGTACAGAAATTCACCAGTCCTATTCATATTTGCCTACGATACTACCTTCCTGTTTTTCTCCCACAACTGGATTGAAATCTCCCATTAGAATTATGCATGCACCCTTCTTCTCCCTATCTATAATGTCTTCTATTTTCTCATAATTTTCCTCTACTTCTTCATTTGCATGCGAAGTCGTCGTTGCATATGTCTGTATCACCACTAGATCTTTCGTTTTCCCTTTAAGTCTTAACATCATAACTCTATCATCAATAAATTCTACTTTCACTACCTTCTCCTTTAAGCGCTTTCCAAGAATTATTCCTACGCCATTATGACCGCCCTTTTCATTACCTGAGTAAAACATTCTATATCCTTCGCTGTTCAATACCCCATTATCTTCCCATCTAACTTCACAAACGCCTACCAAATCTAAATTATTTTGTTTCATTTCTTCTTTAAGATTTTCTAATTTTCCTCCCTGTAACATAGTACGTACGTTCCATGTCCCTATCCTAAACCTTTTGCTCTTCCTTGTCTTTCTTTCTCTGTCTGTCTTCCCCCATTATTGCTTTCTCGTCCAATAGTCCTTCCCAAGCCACCCCCCTCCCGGAGATCCGAATGGGGGGATATTTTACCTCCGGAACTACATTTTGACCTGCGAAAGACCATTGTTCATATGTTCTATTTTTGCTGCCAGCAAACTAGGGAAAATAGAGTGGTGGTTTCCCGTTGCCTTCCACCCCGCAGTATCCCAGCCGTTAAAGTCACTCTGATCACGCCTGGGACTAATGTCCAAGTTACCGTACCAATCACTATGATTTCCGCCAACTTGGCTACTGGAGAACTGCTGCCTTCTCCCAGAACACTCTTCGTCTGGCTACTTCATTTAGACCAATTCGGTAGAGGTGGCCCTTCTGGTAGTGAACTACCACCGACACAGCTCTAAATTTCACTGTAGCACGCAATCCTCCCCACCCGACACATAAGTGTCTTCGTAAAGGTGGTGTTTATCGGGGAGGTAAGGATACATATATACTGTAATTTTAAGGGTGCACATTGGCTTTTAAGTCTAGTAACTAACATTGATAGTTTCTAATAGTTTTTATTTTTTTGCTATTAGCAAAGCTTTACGTAACATATTTATACCCAGTAAGGACAACGTATTGTGTTTTCTATAGTCTTTCACGAAAATAGTTTTGTGAGCGAATAAAAATTTTGACATTTACATGAATAGAAGTTCTGCCATCTGTTGTTCCTATATTCACTGTGTTTCTCTTCGTCACCGACTATATTTCGTTTCTCGTAACCACTTTTAAGTTATTTATATTGCAGCTTATTATCAATCATAAGAGTCTTGCCCTTTTAACAAGTAGCTATTGTAACAGGTAGCTATTGTGTTGAATTTCCAGTCATTCTTTAACTGTGTACCCCGTCTGCTGTGAAAAAGAGTAGATATCAGAGTGCGTTAACTTTATGGAAGCGTTGGATATTTCCGGTTTCTGAAATTCTGAACAATTACAGAATATACCTCTAGTTTGAGCCTAAATCAGGTATGAAGCACAATCTAAGTTCCAGCAGTTCAAATTCTGTACTTTAAGACGTCAATAAATTCGAAATGTGACAATCTAATATGCCAATCATTCTTAACTTTGAATTGCATCTTTGGCAAGTAAGGATTCTATTTTGTGTTTCTATGGAGAAGATTCAAGTTTTCGATCGCTGCTATATAGAACGTGAGGAGAAAGGTTAATTAATGGTAACACTATACCAAATGTCTTTCAGCAGTAATAATAATAATAATAATAATAATAATAATAATAATAATAATAATAATAATAATATCAATACTGTTCAGATTGTCATTGTCCAGTACTCTTATTTTATAACGCGAAGAAGCATTAAGAAGCAAATATTTAAAATTTTATCTTCGTGTAAATAAACTTTGTGTACTTCTCTAAGCAAAAATATAATTTATGATTTAAATCAGAAAATAGGACTAAAATTTTTATCCAAGTTTAGGATATCATAGATTCGTGAAGTTGAGAAAACCAATATCTAATCTTATTTCAGAAGCGGGATGCGTAAGTAATCAAAATATATTCCTCTAACTTCTTAACTGGGTGAACCGCGTTTAAACGTCACGGAGAATCTAATCTTTGTTGGGGCAATCGCTTTTTGGCATCGCGAAAGATCTTATGTTTTTCTAGCTGTTTATGCCTTGTATGCGCGTTGCATTTTGGGGAAACTTCTTGCCATGCATTGACCATATTCTCCTCTGGGTTTTCCTGCCATCTATTGAGCATGTTAGTCATTTATCGACAAAAATGGCTGCCTCTACAAGTTCTGCTGCTGGTTCCTCTCGTAGAAAACGAGTTCTTGAAGATGATATTGCACCTCTCCTAGATGAATTATCAATCACAAGTGAAAGTTCAAGTGATTCCGAAGAATATCAGTCTACTGGCAGTGAGAGTGAAACAGAATTCGACAACGATGTACCGGATAGTTATGTGCAAGCAGGGGTGGACTGGCTATGTAAAAAGGGCGCGGTCACATACTCTGGAAGGGCGCCGTCCATCCGAGGCTTTCGCTTGTATGGAATACCTAATAAAAGGAGGTGCCGGGGGGCTTCTCGCGGAAAATAAGTACACAAAAAACAACAAAAAATGAAGTAGCTATTGTAGTTAATCACGATAGAATTATACAGATTCAATATTTTGATAAAGAAACAAAAAGATTTTGAGTACTAAATATATTAGGCCTATACAAATCTGCACACTTTAATTGAGACTACAAAAATCACACCAGTTGTTTGAATTCTTCGGCTACATTTGTTAACACCCTAATTATCAAATAAAACACAGTTCTGATCAGAGCAGAATGAAATATCTTAAAAACTATACTTACAATATGTTACAGTTTCAAGGACCTAACGTCCTCTTCATCAGACACTCTGATGAAGAGGACGTTAGGTCCTTGAAACTGTAACACATTGTAAGTATAGTTTTTAATATATTTCATTCTGCTCTGATCAGAACTGTGTTTTATTTGTTACTCTACTTATCCAGAGCCATGGAGTTTGTTCACCCTAATTATAACTGAAGATTTGAGTTAAGATTGTTGCTTATTCTATTTTTCATACTTCTTTCCTATTAAAGCTATGTTCATCGTAACATTAACTTATTCTTAAAACCGTTTATAAAAAGTATACATGAAACATTTACTAGAAATTAACAAAAGTAAATTTAGAATTAAAACTGGAAATAGAGGGGCCGTTGCCACAGCAACCACTGTTGCCATAACAACGAATCCTGTCACCGCTCGTCAATCTAAAACTGATTGAGGGAAAAGGAAGCTGCAACAAATGTGATGCACAGAATAAGTCGTGAGTGGGAACCCTTCACCCCTGGTGGGGATGTTCACGAAGCTATCAGCTTATGCCTAATTATATTGGAATATAATTTCCATTTCTTAATTTCTTAATTTCGAACATACTAGGTTCGATCGAAAAGAGAAAACCTTTTGTCGGACTTCTGAAGAAAATAAAATCAAATAAATACATGACCGTGTTTATTACATATAGAATTCCCAGTCACGACCCCCCTTTCAGTTTTATTAAAAATAGAAGAAGAAGATGAAGAAAGGAAGAGGAAGATAGAAGAGGAAAGAGGTAAAGTAAGAAGGTGATAAAGAGGAAACTGTTACTGGATATTTTGAGGAATATGGTAAAGGAAAGTGAATAATTATCTAATTGTAATCATTTCCAATAGCTATTGGGTAAATGTCTGGTATTTGGGTGACCAAAGGTAGACACATGTTAACTCATACATCCCCGATCTAGATCCATTTGACCCTAACTATCAAATTATCCCGATCTAGATCTGAGATAGATGAGAAAGTTTAAGTTTACAGTTTATTCAATATTTCCAGAAGTTCTAGACTAATATCCAATACTTGAAAAATAAAGGACGAAGTTGATGGCATGTTAGAATCGACCACAAAGAAAAAAAAAAAAATCAGAGTATTACATATTCGTAGAAGATTTTGACTTTCACAGTTCTCCCATGCTGATCATTCGTTCAGGCTACTTCAGTCCTTTTTACTTCCTTCATAGAGCCAACTTAAGTTAGTATTAACATTCAATGAGTTTAATTGATAACTACCATTAATTATAATAAATCACACATATATGTCAAAATAACGGATGCACTTAATACTAAACCTACATTTCACTCACACACACATTCATACAGGACAATGTATACTTCGGGTTGTATTTAGTTAAATTAAACTAACCTAACTACATTACTATATACATTTATTACATTTCAATAGAAGAAAAATTAGTTGGACATAACAGGGAAAAACTTAATACATGGAAAGAATGTTTCATTGACATGCATAGAAATTCGCTAATTTTATCAAGACCAAATAACACATTTCTCTTCCTATATATATATTAAAAGTTGAATTACATGAAAGAGAATTTGACAAAAAAAAAAAAAAAAAAAAATGAAAGACAAAAATAAAAAAATTCAAAGATCAATACATTTAGGATTCAATGTAATGAATATATATATATCGTTGCGGAAAAGAAAGAAAAAAAATATAATTGGTTAATCATCCTTAAAAAAAAAAAAAGAAAAAACACTTTAGTAACATTTTATTAGGTCTCTGTCCCAAGAGGAGACATTTCGACGATTTTATGAGTCTTTGTTCTCACATTGATAATAGCTCCTTTTTCCAACTCTCTTTTGCACTGTGGTTTGTGTCCATGAGAGTGTTTAATTATTTTTGTTTTAACTATAGACAAATAGTTGCTTCATATCATATATATATTTATATTTCTCATTTCGTCACTCGACGCACTCAATATAAAATTTCAAAGTTTATCAAGGTTAAAAAAAATTTATTAAATCCAGTCACAGACATTGAGAACATATTTCCATATTCCGGTATTCACATTAAATTATCAACCAAATTTCACTTCATTAAATTTAAGACCAGTAATTTTCTTTATAGTATAGATCTTGTAGTCAGAAGATTCTAGTCACTGAATAGTTAAATTTCCGATCGTAGGGGAAGGATTTGTTTCAGAGTTTACTGATAGAAGATTCGTTGGTGGGGCACACTGTTTCGTAGGTTATTAATTTCACTATGATCTCGCGAATAAATTTGGATGAGGATTAGGGTTATTTTACTTATCTTACGACCTGCTACTTGTTTTATTCACATACAGTAGTTAACATTATATTCCACTTTAATAGTTACAAAAATTAATAACAACTCAACAAAAAGTAATTTATGACAATTTACGCAGGAATACTATATATCACAAATAGTTAGTTAATACCGGGTGTCTAAAATCTATGGCAACCTAACAAGACCAGGGTAAATATCGAGCCCATTACATACATACTCGTATATATATATATATGTATTCATATTAATCAATACAATAAATTTCACTTTAATATCTATCTTAATATTTCATCGACGTTCAAATTCTACATCACCGTTCATATTCGACAAGTATTCATATTTTATAAATATTTATATTTATTTGGCTCAAAGACAAAACAAAAACCCTGACTATCAACATTCACTTTTTTCCTTCATAAGGTTGCAACATTGTATTTCATATGAATAAACCCGATAATCAATAATCATTTTCAACTTACTAAAGATCCGCGTAGATATACAAAAAAAATAGTTGGTGTTATTTAATGACATAAGAGGTGGAAATGCAACAAAATGAGCAGGCACGTAACTTTTAAAACTATGTAAGCACATATATAGATGTATATAAAAAAAAATCAATGTTATTGGAAACTAGTGGGCCCAGACTACTAATACATACACACTATATGACCAATCAATAGAAATAAAAACCAGTAATCAGTTGTCAATGGATATAATTTGTATGATCCATGAATAACGAATGTTTCTAGGAATCCGAAAGCATAATGTACCTTCCCATCAATTTCTCCAGTGGTGGATTGAATATCGCGAAAATGGTCCCGAGATGTGCTGCAATACCTCCACGAATTGCATCCCTCGATGTCTCAGTTAGTACATACGATCGAAATAAGTGAAATGAATATTGTATGTTTTATGAGTTTCAGAAACCGGGGGGGGGGGGCAAGGTTGAAAAATTTAAAAAAAAATCTCGAAGTAATGAAGACAGAGAGAGATAGAGAAGAAGGAAGACGAAGAAATAGTGGCGCCAAAGACTTAAGTGGGAAATAACTAACGCTACAAAGACAGAAAGTCGAATTTCGCTCTCAACAAAATCCATAGCCAAAATATTCTTAACATGCCAAAAGGGTGGTCTACTCAAATACGTAGACTCAAGGAACGCCCTGCTGCCAAGGATGCAAGTTCTGTGTCCATCAGATCCCAATCCCACAAGAATTTGGTTGTAAGATTGAAATCCGATCCCCGTATCCGGCCCAAACCAGCAGGTTCCCGGAAATCGTCCGGAAGGTTAGAGAAGGCGCTAATTTAGAATTTCAAGAAAAGAAAAAAAAAATCATCCGACCTCTTGGAAACTAGAAGATTCCAGAATAGGGATGAAATTAGAGTAATAGCTAAGGTATCCCTAATTAGTAATTCGCCAAAATTAAAAAAAATTAAATAAATAAACTGAATTTTGGATCGGTGATTTCAATAACCAAAACATCACCGATGGCTACCCAGCGCAGACATGCCACCGTCTGGGACGTCGTCAATTTCCCTCATCTAATTAAACTAAGAAAAGACATGAAAATACTTAAGGGGACTAGGGGTCGACGTCCGGGTACGCTAATGACATGAATATTAATTTAGTAGCAGTTGATTTAATCGGATAGTCCGAACTGAGTTATATGAACACTGCACAATAACTAAATAAGGTAAGCGACAAAAAAAAATCTCTGAGAGGCAATGAATGTTAAAGGTATAAATGACCGAAACCTGTACTTTTCGATGATCACAGAATATAGCAGTTGGTTTTCTTAATTATCATTTCTGTCAACCTTTAGAAGTAATTCCCACATGATGCTACCCTATCTATTGAAAGTTTTAAGATTCCGGGGCTATTATCATGAGGTACATAAATGCAAAGTAACACACAATTCCCAACTATAATTTACTATCCAAGTAGCAAACTCGGTTGGATGAATGCACTGGTGTGGAAGTCAAAACGCGAGAGATTTTTTTTTTTTCCCTCTTCGTAAACATATTCATATTTTCACTATATAAAATTCACTAGGCCTATCCATTTAAATATAGGGGTCATCATTTCATTCATATTATATATCATATTATTAACATATCATTACATTCATTCATTATCTACTAATTTTCGCACGAAGTAATATTTTATAAACACCCTATTTCGTACATTTTACACGCAGGCCATACACATATTTACATTACGCAGTAATAAATATATATATATAACTATCACAATCTATCACGCTCAAACCACCACACGATCACATTCATCGAACCACGTACTCTTTATTTCGAAGCACCCAAATTGTATTTACCTTGCAGGTTTTAAAAAAAAAAAAATCATACATGGATTTACGGAAAGTTAAATTGTCAACGATTAATCTATTTCTGATTTGTTGATAAAACTGAAGCAACAATGGAATTTTCTACAGCTACGGGAAAAGAGAATTTAATACTACATTTTTAAACAAACAGTAACAGCATATGGGCTTTACTTCTATTAAGAAAATAGGTGTTCTTTATTTCAGCGGATTATTCATTAACTACTGGACCTAGCAAGCTGAAATTTTCAGTACAGTAAGATCTCATGCTATTTTATACGAAGGTATACTCATCCGAACCGAAAACCATGTCCACGGGAAGTAATTTGAGAATAACTGTCCAAAATCAAACAATCTAAATCACTAAGTCATGCGATGTCGTACTGTCAACAAACAATTGACTACCGAAAACTGACGCTATAGCGCTGTAGTGGAGGCATAATTTACCGTGTACTGAAATGTATACTTGTACTCATTAATCAGAGATTTAATATTTACTCTGGTTTATTTATGTTAGAAAAATGGTACTAAATTAAAGCATATTTATACACTGTCCAAATCGAAAATTCACACACTCACACAAAACTACTAACTACATACACCACTGTTAGTACTATACATAAAGACAACTAACTAAACTAAACATGCACCATTTAGTTACATGCATGTTGACGAAAATAACCTAACACATTAAATTTAAAATACATTACTCCCTCGTCGCTATATACAGTCGGCTCTATTTAATTTAAAGGGGGTCAAAAATGAGAAAAGTAACACTAGGTCTAATTGACCTGACCAATTGTTTACATAATGATTGCCAAAAATTGATGCCCTGGGGGCACCTTAACGAGGTTTATGGAGGGACCCTTCCCCTGAAAGGGGAAAAGGCCCTAAAACGAACAATAACTAACCCATTCCCCCGCTAGAACTGGTTCAATTTGGAAAAGGGGATAGGAGCCCTTTTAAGCTAACTTAAGCTGCCATTATGATTATTTACAGTACTATCAAACCTACTACATACATGCAATTACGAAATAAATAATGATAAATCACATTTACTGTATACACGACCAACATGCACTAATCAGGTCGTAATTTCCCTAATCCGTAACTGAGTTTTTTTAAAAAGGTCAGACAATCACTCTCATAAACTGTCTATGCTTTGGCTTGGATGATGAGCAATATGGCGTCAGAAAAGCTGGTTCCTATTTCTGCTTTATTTTACAGTTCACTTGACGAAAAATGGAAGTTTGTCAGCTCCTAAATCATTGTCAGTCTTTAAATATTAAGTTACATTAAATGTTACCTTAGTTTTCCTTGAAAATTTGAGACCTTCCCGAAAAATATGTGGCAAGAAAATCACAAGCTGCTCCTACTAGTGTGTCTTCAATTATTCTGATAATATTGCGCCGAAAAAGCCAGAGGTAGGAGAATTCCTCCAATCAGAACGAAAACTTTAGCCGCGGAAATTACAAAGCAAATAGAAATTTGGCAAATCCAGATATAACCGGATCTGAAAGTGACTATGGACTAGTGAGAGGGGGTGAGGGAAAGATTAGGTACCTGGCCAAAATCTACATTGGTCTGAAATTAAGGAAATTTATATCCAATAACGGAACTATGTTTCGGTATGACGTCAGAATGGTAAACCTTGTAACTATTCAAATTATATATCCGGAAATGGGATTTACACTTAATCAAAATATAAATAAATATATTATACAGTGGGAATATGGTTACTAACGAAACCTTTGGGTTCATTATATTTAATTCGAAGTAGAGAGAGTAAATAAATTGTGTAACTAAACCGAAATTGAATTAAAAAAAAAATACTAGGTACAGGGTGCGTAAAAAAAATTGCCATTACTTTCAACTGTAATGGTACATTACAGTTTTCCCCGGCCCATTAACAAAAATTTTGTTAGAATAACAAAATTTTGCTAATTGGGAATACTAACTAATGATGCTTGTTAAGTTAACACACTCATTCATCCCATTCAAACGTTACCAGTCACTCTAGGACAGTGTATTATATCTACTTGGGGTATTGCGCAAGTAATTCACTACGTTTATCTTCTGTACAATTGAAAATCTTTAAATTTCGAAAATTGTGAGTTCCGATACTTTCACCTTTGAGATTATACAAAACAGCGCAGTTTTTTAATAATTTTTTCACGATAAACGGGCCAGTGAAAATTTTCATCCATTTGGCGGATTCCTGCTTTATTATTGACGATAAATTGTGTAATTTCAGCATTACTAGTTGACCTTCCTCCAGAGTAACAGAATGTGTTGACCGTTTACTAGAATTTCGTGAATTTATATCTATCTCCGTAAATTTAAACCTATTTTCAACGGAATCTAATTGTTTTGGCCATGGGAACACCTTCCGGTAGTTGTCAACAGCAGAGTAACTCAGAAAGCGTTCCGCCGGCGTGCAACCAATACTTGAGCAATAAGAATTATTAAGAAGGTCCTGTATTTTTACAAGATATCTATACCAGGTGGTTTGATCTTCATTACACCATAACCGAACTAACCTATTGAGCTCTTTATGGCTGCGCTCTGTTATGCTGTTACCCTGAGGAGAATAGCTAGCTGTTTTCTTGTGTTTAATTTTATACTTAGCACAGAAATCCTGCCACAGTTTGGACTGGAACTGTGGGCCCCTGTCGCTTAAAAATTCTTGAGGATATGGTAAAAGGTGAAAATATCTTCTCTCTAGTACCGTTATTATTTCTTTGGTATGAGCTTTTCTGAGCGGAAGAAAAGTAACAAAACGAGAGTAAATATCTATTAATGATAAAATATAATAGTATCCCTGGCTAGGTGGTAATTTCCCAATAAGGTCCACCCCCAGAGTCTCATGGGGTACATTTGCTCTTATGTGATATTCTTGCTGAGCTATGGTTCGGTTTGCGAACTTTGTTTCCGCACATTGGATACAGTTTCGGATGAAATTTTTTATGGTAGCTTTTTGATTTTTCCAATAAAAGATTGCGCGACAAAAGCGATAACATTTTTGAACTCCAAAATGACCTGTGGAGTGAACAATACTGATAATTTGGTGAATACAAGCCTGAGGTATTACTAAAAGCCATTTTTGAACTCGCAACGGTTTTATGTACATTAACCCACAATGCATTGCGATTCTATTCCGATTACCACTATTTTCAAATTGCCTTAAGAACGTTTGACATAATTCATCAGTTTTTTGATTTTTCTTGATATGATTTAAATCAATGTCAGCATATTGTGTTTTCGTTAGGAAATGCACATAATGGGTTTCGGGTTCAAGCAATACCTCAGGCGGGTATCTACTAAGTGTATCGGCGATAATGTTCTCGCGGCCTGGACAGTGCTGAAATGTTAAATCAAATTTCTGTAATTTAAGTAGGATCCTGGTGGTTCTTGGTTCAAGGTTCTTCTGAGTGAAAGCATGAGTAACTGCTGCATTGTCGGTATGAACATGCGTGATACGACCCATAATATGTTGTTCAAAGTGCTCACATAGGAACAGAACGGACAGTAGTTCCAACTGAGAGATCGACAGAGACAATTCGTAAGGCTTTACCCGTCGACTAGCATATCCGATGACATTAGGATCTTCTTGACCTGCTGGATATTGTGCAAGATAGCCAGCCAGATTTTCCATACACGCATCACTGTGTATGTGAAATGGCAGGGAGAAATCTGGCTGACTTAGAGCAGGCGGATTGCTAATAAGCTCTTTTAACTTATGGAAAGTTTCCAATGTTTCATCGTTCCATGTGAATTTTTGATCCTTTTTTAGTAGTTGATATAATTTAGCGGTAAGTCCAGAAAAGTTTGGTACGAACTTTCTCCTCCACCCTATGAGGCCTAGGAACTTTTGTAATGCCTTCTTTGATTTCGGAACCGGAAAACAACGAATGGGTTCGTTTAATTTAGGGTCGACCCTTATCGTTTTGCCACTAATGATATGACCTAAAAATTTTATCTCCCGTGCGAAGAACTTACATTTTTGAAAATTTAAGGAAAAATTTGCCCTCTTGAAAATTTCAAAGGTTCTTTCTAAATGAGATAAGTGTTCTTCTTCCGTGATCGATTTTACCATAACATCATCAAGGTATAAAACTACAAAAGAACGAGTTGAGTCGTTGAAAAAATTAGTCATAACAGATTGAAAAACAGCAGGACTGCTCTTCAATCCCTGTGGCAAAACGGTAAGGCAATATTGCCTTCCTTTATACACAAAGCTAGTACATTGATATGATTCTTTGTGTAAACTGATCCCATAATAAGCACTAGACGCATCAAAAGATGAGAACCAAATGGCTTGTGAAACACGATGTAATAAATCGTCTATTGGTTCAACCTGTGCTTGTGGAGAAATAATTTTTGAGTTGGTAGCCCTGAGGTCCAAAACGGGACGTACGCCCCCAGAGGCCTTTCTGACAACATGAATAGGATTTCTGTATGGGGACATCTGTTCTATAGCAATTCCTAACCGTAACCATTTATTTAATTCGGCCTCAAACTCGGGTTGCATTGCTTGTGGGACAGAATAGCAAGGTCCTACAACTGGTTCGTTATCTTTTAGTTGAATTTTGTATGGAGGCGCATTAACACGACGTGGGTACTCGGAGAAGAGAGATCTGTACTGTAATAATAGTTTACGGAGACCTGATCTAATTGGTGGTGGTAAGTCATCCCGAGTAGTAATGTAAGTGTCGATGTCTTGTGGAGAGACATTGCATTCGGCGTTCAGGAGTGGATCCAGCTGATCGTCCCTGTTAACCTCTCCCTCATTGAGAGGCGTCACTGCACAAGCAGCTTGACAGATAAACCTGGGGTCAAGCATGGGCTGATCCATCACTGGCCGCCCTGACTCACCGATTGCAATCTCTCTTTCCGGTATTCCCACTAACATTACATTTGGTTTATTAGTTGAAACAGTAACTGCATTCCCGAGACTATCTTTCATACGAATTTCTTTCTTTTCACGGTCGATGATACAATGGAACTTATCTAAGAATGGGCAACCCAAGATTAAATCCGTTCGCAAGTACTTAATAACAAAAATAGCTATTTCAAAAATATGGTCTTGAATATTAAGATTGAAATTTTGAACCCCTTGAACTGAAAAACTTTCCTTCCCAGCAAATGCACCCAGTGTAAGACCCGTGTACGGCCTTAATTTTGCAGAAGGGAAGCGCTGTTTCAATCTTCTCCACACCTCCCAGTCCATTAGGCAGAGCTCCGAACCACTATCAATGGTAGCAACAAGTTCAACGCCACCGATACTTCCTTTTAGGCTGGGAGATGCCGAGAAATAACGTTCTTCCCCCACCGCAAATGGCTCTTCATCGATTACGAATTTTATTATAAATTCTAAGGAATTTGGTGAGGGGTATTCTTGTATCTGAAACTCGGATTTACTATTATTAGAATATTGCATTTTGTAGTTAATGGGGTGTATGTACCCGCAGTTATCCTCCCCCATTTCATCAGGTAACTGCGGCGTTAGTTTGTCGACTTTACCGCCGTTTCGCGACTATCACTCCCATTTAATATTGTTCTAGGCTCACCGTTACCACGCACCTGCGAAGGGACTGAATTCTGGGGTCGATTTACATTATTGTTACTATTATTCTGACTATTACCGTTCTCCCCTCTTCCGTACGCCCTGTTAAAATTCCTCCTGGTGTTATCGCCCCTACCCGGGTTCGATTCCATGTTGGTACGGTCATAGGGACGATAACTCCGGCGATTGTTGAACATGGGCCGATTCCTAAATAGTCGCCGGCCATTATTGTTGTTTTCTGAGCCATACCCACTAGGATAACGAGATCCAGCTTGGGTATAACTCAGGAAATCTGTCTGGCAACTTGCCGTTACCTTCGTCTTCGTCGGTTTTAGAATTTTTGCCTGTCGGGCGAAGTATCGTTTTGGTGGACCACCAACTTCCTTACCGCACAAGGCAGCTAAACGTGAGGTGACTTCTCGTACCGTTTGGCACAAGTGGGACGCTATGGCCCGGGACTTATCGGGTGGAAGAGCGTTAACTATAATATCTACAAGTTCAGCCTGAGAGGGATGTTCAGCTATCTGATAATATAGTTCGATAATTTTCCAAGCATAGTCCAAGAGGGACCCATACTTGGAGCGATCATACCGGAATGATTGTAAGTTTCTCTTTTGGAGCCGTTCGATGTGCTCATTACAATATTCTTCTTTGAAAAGAATCAAAAAATCACTAAACGTCCGGATTTGGTATTTAACCGAAGCAAACCATGCGCCCGAAGCGGCGATCAAACATTTTTCAACTATCTGTAGGCGTTCCCCATCTGTAAGTTTGTACATGTCTAAATATTGCTGCAGTCTCCGCAGGAAAACTCGAGGTAACCCGTTAGTAATGTTCCCATCGAAAGTGGGAAAACGTTCAATATCCCGGAGGGAAACTTTAGAGCTCATACTATGCGGGGCAGGAAAAGAATCCAGTGGAATCAACGCGTTATCCTGAGCAGTTGGGGTTGTCACCGGATTTGCCACCGACGGAGTGGTCACTGAACTGAACGCTCCCATATGACCAAGAGAGGTTTTGTAATTTGTGTCGACCATGTAAGGTTCAAACTTAGGACCCACCACGGTAGTAACCGACGGTCCGGCACATCTCCTTTCCCCTCCTGGCAGCACGCTGTACGATTGTACCATTCCAAAGGTAGAGTGAGCATTTACGCTAGTGACTGTTGTAGTCACAACACTCGACTGCATCGGTACATCGAAATTACTCAACCATGATTTCGAGGTTGGCTGATGCGGGGAGCAATACATTGCTGTGTCCCGTGCATCAGGCAACACTTGACTCTTTCCCGGGAGGACGTTACTTGTTTCTGGGAGAATTTTCCCTGGAGAATCGCCATCAGGGAAAGGATAGGAAATATCAGACTTGGCGATTTGCAATTTAGTAATATTCCCCTTAATACTGTCTACTTCGGTTTGAATTCGACTAATTCTTTGATCAACCGACTCTAGTTTAGTTTCTATTGATAGGTCGGATATTACAACATTCAATCTACTTATTTCAGCCTGCTGCTGTTCAACCTTTCGTTCGATGTCACCAAATCTTTTGTTTGTACCCTCAAACCTTACATCTATTTCGTTTAATTTCTCATTTGTTTCGTCTCTGAGCTGCTCGGTAGACTGTTGGGCCTGGTATCTAACCTGCTCCAGTTCAGTAGACGTTTGTTCTTTCAATTTACTAATCGAAGAAGCAAAGTCTAAACAAATCTGGTCAAATTTGTTGTTTAATACCTCGAATCGAGCGTCGGTCTCTCGTTTCGAGGTATCAAACTTCTCATTTATCTCACGCCTTAAGTTTTCACTATTCTGGTCTATTTTAACTTCCATGTTAGTGAATTTTTCATGCATCATTTCCATCATCTGGCGAATTAATGCAGACGTGTCAGACCCTCCAGATGACATTCCTTCCTTCGGGTTTGCCGTCTGATCCCGAGAATCACTGTGATTTTCATTTTTTTCCTCATCGTCGAGGTCAGATATCTCCGCTGGAGATATTTGGCCTCGGTCCTTTTCACAGTCCTCACAATATTTTTCTATTTCGCCGGTTTGCACCTTTTCTGCATTTTCCGCAGTATCATCTAAATTGGAACAAGCAAAGTGGATCCATTTTTGTCCACAACCGGTGCATCTTATAAGTCTCCGCGGGGCGCGAGATCTTTTCTCTTTTTCGTCTAACGTGCATTGAGTGCACGTGACTTCACACTCGTCCTGTGATACAACAACCTTTTTTGTTGCCATAGCTTCGAGACACTTTACACTTTACAAAAGACAAGATATATATATCAAAAATACACATATACTATAAGATACTTATTCGCTATCCAAACAAGTATTATTCATAAATTAAAGGACTCCCATTCTCTTTCCTTCCTTGAAACCCTTCTAGCGTTTAGTTCTATTTTAGAAAAATTTTGACACTCCTTCTCTTTTTCCCCCTTAGAAAAGGAAACAAAAATGACAAAGTAGCCAACGACTCTACTTGTTTCACTTGACTATAAAATTTCTCGTATTAATTTCAATGTTGTAATCAATTCAACATGCCTTCAACCTCACTCTTTGACATTCTTAAAAAAAAATTCAGATCTATCGGTCGCCATTTAAACTGAGATCCGTTGCCATGGGAACAAACGTTGCCATGACAAACATTCTTGTCGCGGTTCACCAATTCAAACTAATTGGCATGATAACTGGTATTATTCAATAAGCATTTTCAGATCCGTTACCACAGTAAACATGGTTACCATGGCAACAATCTTGTCACGTGTCGCCATTCTAAAACTGGAAATAGAGGGGCCGTTGCCACAGCAACCACTGTTGCCATAACAACGAATCCTGTCACCGCTCGTCAATCTAAAACTGATTGAGGGAAAAGGAAGCTGCAACAAATGTGATGCACAGAATAAGTCGTGAGTGGGAACCCTTCACCCCTGGTGGGGATGTTCACGAAGCTATCAGCTTATGCCTAATTATATTGGAATATAATTTCCATTTCTTAATTTCTTAATTTCGAACATACTAGGTTCGATCGAAAAGAGAAAACCTTTTGTCGGACTTCTGAAGAAAATAAAATCAAATAAATACATGACCGTGTTTATTACATATAGAATTCCCAGTCACGACCCCCCTTTCAGTTTTATTAAAAATAGAAGAAGAAGATGAAGAAAGGAAGAGGAAGATAGAAGAGGAAAGAGGTAAAGTAAGAAGGTGATAAAGAGGAAACTGTTACTGGATATTTTGAGGAATATGGTAAAGGAAAGTGAATAATTATCTAATTGTAATCATTTCCAATAGCTATTGGGTAAATGTCTGGTATTTGGGTGACCAAAGGTAGACACATGTTAACTCATACATCCCCGATCTAGATCCATTTGACCCTAACTATCAAATTATCCCGATCTAGATCTGAGATAGATGAGAAAGTTTAAGTTTACAGTTTATTCAATATTTCCAGAAGTTCTAGACTAATATCCAATACTTGAAAAATAAAGGACGAAGTTGATGGCATGTTAGAATCGACCACAAAGAAAAAAAAAATCAGAGTATTACATATTCGTAGAAGATTTTGACTTTCACAGTTCTCCCATGCTGATCATTCGTTCAGGCTACTTCAGTCCTTTTTACTTCCTTCATAGAGCCAACTTAAGTTAGTATTAACATTCAATGAGTTTAATTGATAACTACCATTAATTATAATAAATCACACATATATGTCAAAATAACGGATGCACTTAATACTAAACCTACATTTCACTCACACACACATTCATACAGGACAATGTATACTTCGGGTTGTATTTAGTTAAATTAAACTAACCTAACTACATTACTATATACATTTATTACATTTCAATAGAAGAAAAATTAGTTGGACATAACAGGGAAAAACTTAATACATGGAAAGAATGTTTCATTGACATGCATAGAAATTCGCTAATTTTATCAAGACCAAATAACACATTTCTCTTCCTATATATATATTAAAAGTTGAATTACATGAAAGAGAATTTGACAAAAAAAAAAAAAATGAAAGACAAAAATAAAAAAATTCAAAGATCAATACATTTAGGATTCAATGTAATGAATATATATATATCGTTGCGGAAAAGAAAGAAAAAAAAATATAATTGGTTAATCATCCTTAAAAAAAAAAAGAAAAAACACTTTAGTAACATTTTATTAGGTCTCTGTCCCAAGAGGTGACATTTCGACGATTTTATGAGTCTTTGTTCTCACATTGATAATAGCTCCTTTTTCCAACTCTCTTTTGCACTGTGGTTTGTGTCCATGAGAGTGTTTAATTATTTTTGTTTTAACTATAGACAAATAGTTGCTTCATATCATATATATATTTATATTTCTCATTTCGTCACTCGACGCACTCAATATAAAATTTCAAAGTTTATCAAGGTTAAAAAAAATTTATTAAATCCAGTCACAGACATTGAGAACATATTTCCATATTCCGGTATTCACATTAAATTATCAACCAAATTTCACTTCATTAAATTTAAGACCAGTAATTTTCTTTATAGTATAGATCTTGTAGTCAGAAGATTCTAGTCACTGAATAGTTAAATTTCCGATCGTAGGGGAAGGATTTGTTTCAGAGTTTACTGATAGAAGATTCGTTGGTGGGGCACACTGTTTCGTAGGTTATTAATTTCACTATGATCTCGCGAATAAATTTGGATGAGGATTAGGGTTATTTTACTTATCTTACGACCTGCTACTTGTTTTATTCACATACAGTAGTTAACATTATATTCCACTTTAATAGTTACAAAAATTAATAACAACTCAACAAAAAGTAATTTATGACAATTTACGCAGGAATACTATATATCACAAATAGTTAGTTAATACCGGGTGTCTAAAATCTATGGCAACCTAACAAGACCAGGGTAAATATCGAGCCCATTACATACATACTCGTATATATATATATATGTATTCATATTAATCAATACAATAAATTTCACTTTAATATCTATCTTAATATTTCATCGACGTTCAAATTCTACATCACCGTTCATATTCGACAAGTATTCATATTTTATAAATATTTATATTTATTTGGCTCAAAGACAAAACAAAAACCCTGACTATCAACATTCACTTTTTTCCTTCATAAGGTTGCAACATTGTATTTCATATGAATAAACCCGATAATCAATAATCATTTTCAACTTACTAAAGATCCGCGTAGATATACAAAAAAAATAGTTGGTGTTATTTAATGACATAAGAGGTGGAAATGCAACAAAATGAGCAGGCACGTAACTTTTAAAACTATGTAAGCACATATATAGATGTATATAAAAAAAATCAATGTTATTGGAAACTAGTGGGCCCAGACTACTAATACATACACACTATATGACCAATCAATAGAAATAAAAACCAGTAATCAGTTGTCAATGGATATAATTTGTATGATCCATGAATAACGAATGTTTCTAGGAATCCGAAAGCATAATGTACCTTCCCATCAATTTCTCCAGTGGTGGATTGAATATCGCGAAAATGGTCCCGAGATGTGCTGCAATACCTCCACGAATTGCATCCCTCGATGTCTCAGTTAGTACATACGATCGAAATAAGTGAAATGAATATTGTATGTTTTATGAGTTTCAGAAACCGGGGGGGGGGGGCAAGGTTGAAAAATTTAAAAAAAAATCTCGAAGTAATGAAGACAGAGAGAGATAGAGAAGAAGGAAGACGAAGAAATAGTGGCGCCAAAGACTTAAGTGGGAAATAACTAACGCTACAAAGACAGAAAGTCGAATTTCGCTCTCAACAAAATCCATAGCCAAAATATTCTTAACATGCCAAAAGGGTGGTCTACTCAAATACGTAGACTCAAGGAACGCCCTGCTGCCAAGGATGCAAGTTCTGTGTCCATCAGATCCCAATCCCACAAGAATTTGGTTGTAAGATTGAAATCCGATCCCCGTATCCGGCCCAAACCAGCAGGTTCCCGGAAATCGTCCGGAAGGTTAGAGAAGGCGCTAATTTAGAATTTCAAGAAAAGAAAAAAAAAATCATCCGACCTCTTGGAAACTAGAAGATTCCAGAATAGGGATGAAATTAGAGTAATAGCTAAGGTATCCCTAATTAGTAATTCGCCAAAATTAAAAAAAATTAAATAAATAAACTGAATTTTGGATCGGTGATTTCAATAACCAAAACATCACCGATGGCTACCCAGCGCAGACATGCCACCGTCTGGGACGTCGTCAATTTCCCTCATCTAATTAAACTAAGAAAAGACATGAAAATACTTAAGGGGACTAGGGGTCGACGTCCGGGTACGCTAATGACATGAATATTAATTTAGTAGCAGTTGATTTAATCGGATAGTCCGAACTGAGTTATATGAACACTGCACAATAACTAAATAAGGTAAGCGACAAAAAAAAAATCTCTGAGAGGCAATGAATGTTAAAGGTATAAATGACCGAAACCTGTACTTTTCGATGATCACAGAATATAGCAGTTGGTTTTCTTAATTATCATTTCTGTCAACCTTTAGAAGTAATTCCCACATGATGCTACCCTATCTATTGAAAGTTTTAAGATTCCGGGGCTATTATCATGAGGTACATAAATGCAAAGTAACACACAATTCCCAACTATAATTTACTATCCAAGTAGCAAACTCGGTTGGATGAATGCACTGGTGTGGAAGTCAAAACGCGAGAGATTTTTTTTTTCCCTCTTCGTAAACATATTCATATTTTCACTATATAAAATTCACTAGGCCTATCCATTTAAATATAGGGGTCATCATTTCATTCATATTATATATCATATTATTAACATATCATTACATTCATTCATTATCTACTAATTTTCGCACGAAGTAATATTTTATAAACACCCTATTTCGTACATTTTACACGCAGGCCATACACATATTTACATTACGCAGTAATAAATATATATATATAACTATCACAATCTATCACGCTCAAACCACCACACGATCACATTCATCGAACCACGTACTCTTTATTTCGAAGCACCCAAATTGTATTTACCTTGCAGGTTTTAAAAAAAAAAAATCATACATGGATTTACGGAAAGTTAAATTGTCAACGATTAATCTATTTCTGATTTGTTGATAAAACTGAAGCAACAATGGAATTTTCTACAGCTACGGGAAAAGAGAATTTAATACTACATTTTTAAACAAACAGTAACAGCATATGGGCTTTACTTCTATTAAGAAAATAGGTGTTCTTTATTTCAGCGGATTATTCATTAACTACTGGACCTAGCAAGCTGAAATTTTCAGTACAGTAAGATCTCATGCTATTTTATACGAAGGTATACTCATCCGAACCGAAAACCATGTCCACGGGAAGTAATTTGAGAATAACTGTCCAAAATCAAACAATCTAAATCACTAAGTCATGCGATGTCGTACTGTCAACAAACAATTGACTACCGAAAACTGACGCTATAGCGCTGTAGTGGAGGCATAATTTACCGTGTACTGAAATGTATACTTGTACTCATTAATCAGAGATTTAATATTTACTCTGGTTTATTTATGTTAGAAAAATGGTACTAAATTAAAGCATATTTATACACTGTCCAAATCGAAAATTCACACACTCACACAAAACTACTAACTACATACACCACTGTTAGTACTATACATAAAGACAACTAACTAAACTAAACATGCACCATTTAGTTACATGCATGTTGACGAAAATAACCTAACACATTAAATTTAAAATACATTACTCCCTCGTCGCTATATACAGTCGGCTCTATTTAATTTAAAGGGGGTCAAAAATGAGAAAAGTAACACTAGGTCTAATTGACCTGACCAATTGTTTACATAATGATTGCCAAAAATTGATGCCCTGGGGGCACCTTAACGAGGTTTATGGAGGGACCCTTCCCCTGAAAGGGGAAAAGGCCCTAAAACGAACAATAACTAACCCATTCCCCCGCTAGAACTGGTTCAATTTGGAAAAGGGGATAGGAGCCCTTTTAAGCTAACTTAAGCTGCCATTATGATTATTTACAGTACTATCAAACCTACTACATACATGCAATTACGAAATAAATAATGATAAATCACATTTACTGTATACACGACCAACATGCACTAATCAGGTCGTAATTTCCCTAATCCGTAACTGAGTTTTTTTAAAAAGGTCAGACAATCACTCTCATAAACTGTCTATGCTTTGGCTTGGATGATGAGCAATATGGCGTCAGAAAAGCTGGTTCCTATTTCTGCTTTATTTTACAGTTCACTTGACGAAAAATGGAAGTTTGTCAGCTCCTAAATCATTGTCAGTCTTTAAATATTAAGTTACATTAAATGTTACCTTAGTTTTCCTTGAAAATTTGAGACCTTCCCGAAAAATATGTGGCAAGAAAATCACAAGCTGCTCCTACTAGTGTGTCTTCAATTATTCTGATAATATTGCGCCGAAAAAGCCAGAGGTAGGAGAATTCCTCCAATCAGAACGAAAACTTTAGCCGCGGAAATTACAAAGCAAATAGAAATTTGGCAAATCCAGATATAACCGGATCTGAAAGTGACTATGGACTAGTGAGAGGGGGTGAGGGAAAGATTAGGTACCTGGCCAAAATCTACATTGGTCTGAAATTAAGGAAATTTATATCCAATAACGGAACTATGTTTCGGTATGACGTCAGAATGGTAAACCTTGTAACTATTCAAATTATATATCCGGAAATGGGATTTACACTTAATCAAAATATAAATAAATATATTATACAGTGGGAATATGGTTACTAACGAAACCTTTGGGTTCATTATATTTAATTCGAAGTAGAGAGAGTAAATAAATTGTGTAACTAAACCGAAATTGAATTAAAAAAAAAAATACTAGGTACAGGGTGCGTAAAAAAAATTGCCATTACTTTCAACTGTAATGGTACATTACAGAATTATATACCTACCTAGCGAAAAAAAAATCAAAAACAAAACTGGAAAATGAAAGTAAAGTCACTGCTTTATGCTTGAAGGAGCCTTCGCATCTCCTTGCTTTTCTCACACATTTTGTCAATAATAAGATTGCTGTCTATTGTGATCAGAATGTCTCTTTCTTAGTTCATCAGAACAATGATTCCAGATGTTCATCTGTAAGTCTTGAGCGGAGTCTTGTTTTAATGTATCTGAGCTTTGAAAATGCTCGCTCACAGGATACTTGTATTGCCGGTAATGTAAGAAGATACTTATAAATTTTGAATAATTCTGTGTAGAGTCTTGAGTACATATTGTACTGCAGAATCACATCGAAGGTGCACTTAAAGCAAGAATTACACTTCACTCCATCACATTTTATAGACCTTAAATCCACAATATCGTCAGTCGACCCCAAATATTCCTCCCCATCCTCCATGAAATCTTCAGAAAACTTGTCCTCTTCAATCAAATCTTCAATCGTACTAACCTCAAGAGCTTCTTGATTCTTTTCTTGGTTCTCATAAGAGGATTTTGAAAACTTTTGCCACATTGATGAAAACGAAAGAAGCTCTTCTTTAAGTTTTCCCTCTTCACAGTCAGGAATTAATTCAGTTATTCTTTTCAGTGAAAACGAAGCCAGACTTAAACTCTTAAACTTCGTAGGATCAAAACACTCTAAATCTAAGTATAAGCTTTGATTTTCAGAAAATCTTTCCTGCATGCTGTTAGAAATTAGGTCTAAACACAGTTGAAAACGGTTACTTCAAATCTGTATTTACTGTCTTCAATTACTTTATCAGAAGCTGATTCCAATGCCATTTACTTTCTTTTTCTACATCTTACCTCAGGCAATTCAGTTTCTATAATAACTTTTTCTAGACTAGGAACATCTGTAATGAGTTCTTCTATACTATTTGACATTTCTGTTGCAAAATGTTCTGCTGCTTTGTAGACTTTGTCAAACTGGTCCCTAGCTTCTTTCAAGTTATTTTGAGTTGAGGATTTCAGGCGCCATGCTTGTACATAGTCTAAGTTTTTTGTTTGCAAGTAATCTGATAAAGGTATGGTATGCTGAAAAATCAATAAAAACATCATAGCCACAATGATAGTCTCAAAGGAGCACAACTTTTGAATGAGAGACATTGCATCATGTCTGACTTTGGAATTGAATTCTTGCGAGTTGCCAATCACATTTAAAGCTGCTACAAGTTCCACATATACTGGTTTTGATTTTCTTGGTCTGGCATCCTTTGAGTCGGGTGCCCAGTAATGAAAGTATCCAAATATTTTTACAGCAGCGCTGCTTTTACTTCTCCATCGACGGCGGGAGCTCATGTGATTCGGATTCCACGTTAATCAGTAGGTCCACGTCTCATATAGCCTCGCTGCTGAACGGGACGTTAAACTCAAAATCAACTCAACAACTTCTCAATCGAGTTATCCCAATAGCCTCAAGACGAACGCTTGGGTTTTGTTCCAAGTACACCTCAAGTCGTTTCTGGGATTCTTTCAAGAATATCTGAATTTCCTGGAGAAGCCCAAAGAAAGATATACAAACACCTAAACTCTGGACGGTGTCAGTTATCACCAAGTTCAACACATGTGAATAGCACCATATGTGAATGTGTTTCGGATTGATCTCTTTCAGCTTTGCTGTCACATCTTTATATGGTCCACTCATATTTGACGCTCCATCAAAAGCGTCTGCCACACATTTTTCGATAGGTATTTTTACTTCAGCCAAAGACTGTTTGAGGGTTTGAAAGAGGTTTTCTCCAGTTGTTGAAATCACATGTTTGAGGGCAATAACTCTTTCCTGAACAAATCCATTGTACACATACCGAAGCAGTATGGAGCACTGGTCATATGAGGAGACATCTAGGGTCGTGTCCATCATGACAGAAAAAACTTCTGCTTGGTTAACTTCTTTGGCAATTGCTGTTTTGATTTCAAGTGCAATTAAGTTAACAATGTTCATCACAGTTGTTTTACTTAAGAAAGTAGCAGTGCTTCACCTTCCGAATTTCCTGTTACCACTTTCTTGCCTCTTCAACAGTAGTTCTTCGCTTTTTTTCAGAAACTTTCTTTATGTGAGATTAAAGATTATCATTGTGCTAGGCTAATAATAACAGTATTGCAAGGAAATTTCCATGATTTAGTGTAGGGTCATTCAAATTGTAAGCAGCTTCAGTTTTGTTCCTTAATGCAAATCCTTGTTTCCCAATCAGTTTTATTACTTCAATTATAGTCATGACAACTGATCTCCTCTCTAGTACTTCTGATTGTCTTTTACTTAATTGTGTTTGAAACAACAAGAATTCGACGGTCTTTTTCCTTTTGCATCTTAAAAATGAGTTTGCACAGTCACAATGAGGTTTTGAATTCTCGAGTTCAATAATTCTTTGTGTTAAACGTCTCCATTCATTAAAACCTGTACAAAATACTGATTTTCCATTACTGAAAGCTAGACAAATACTGTAGTACAAACACTGATTTCCACGGTTGTACGACAACCATTGGCGACTGATATTTACTCCTTCAATTAAAAAAAATGTTTATGGAAAGACTTTTTGAAGTAACTCGTCATCTGATGGGAGCACTGGATGATGAGAAAAAAAGAAGCTTAAGTCACTTTTAATTGTAGGTCTGAAGAAGTCAAAGTCACCAATATTAGGCCTCCCTAAAGAATCTTGATTATTACTTTCTGCACACATTTTATCAGATCGAGATTCCTCAGACACAGGTTGTACCATGTCCACAACGTTATCTAAAGAATCTTCATCCTGAATTTCGGTCAACATTTTTTTAGAACCATAGTCCGATAGTTCAGGAACCGCCTCCACGTGCGAGCAGGATTTAGAAACAGAAACTTCCTTTTTCCCATCGTCACCGTTTTCTAAATCAGCATCAGGTTGAAATTCACGTTCCTCGAATGTATAAGATTGAGGTTCCTTCTCCAACGTATTTTCAGATTTTGCCAAAAATGCAGTAATTTTAGTGCATGAAAGGGCACATTCTTCACGCTTTTTTAAGCTTCTTTCATCAAACGATATTCATGGCCTGATTTTCTTTTCTTTGCTCTTAAGTTTTCTGAATTTCCTTTTTGGCTTTCATTTCCTAACTAGAAAAGGGGATAAGATTGATTGTCATCATGCGATAATTTTGACATTTTTTGAAAATTTTTATTGTGATAATTTTTGAACTGCTCGATTTTGAAATTTTGGGACCTGGAAAATGTTTTGATTTTAAAAACAACTTACAAAAATTTATAAGCTTTAAGTTATGTGATTTTACCCAAATACTCGTGTAAACCAATAAAACGAACATTTTAACAAAAAAAGAAAAATATCTGAAACATTTGGATAAAACAACCAATTTGAAAAATGTTTCAAATGAAAATTTTATTCCTAGCTTCTTCCATGGCTAAAGTAGTTCAGAAGTATCACAATAGAAAGCCACTGCCAATAAATTACTGAATAAAATTTCAAATAATTCAAAATAATATTAAGTTCGACAATTAATAATGCAAACAAATTTACTTCGTCAGTTTTTATTTTTATGCCCGTTTGATTACTTATTTTATGACATTATAATAATTAATGCATTAAATAGATGTGCTTAACGCTAACATTAGCAAGGGTGTGGGTTGAGGGGGTAGCTCCGAGACCCAACAAATTTCTTTTTTTTTCTTTTTTTTTTTAACTTCCCTAACAACCGACAAAAAATCTGAAAATTTTGGTATTGACAGGATTCAACTCATTGATGATACAGCATACTTGGTTTATTTTTAATGTTTATCTTTTAATAATTATAAATTAAATAATGCTAAAAATGTGTATTTTTAGTAGTAAAAGGCTATATACAGAAATATGTAAATTTTAGGGAGCCGAGCCCCACTTCCATCTTACCACAACTGAAATGTCGCAGAAAGGTGCCTTCGTGCATATAGTACACTATACTAAACTGCTTTTGACCTGTTTAGTTATTTTTTTTAATAAAAAGATAATAAAACAAATAAGTTGTAGTCACTGGCATTGATAAAAAAAATCGTCTACAACTATATAAATACATGTAGCTGGTGACATTTTGATGGAGAACACTAATGGAATAGAACAAAACTTTGTGATGTGTTAGACCCCCGAAGTAATTATAGAACAATATAAAATAGTTAAATAAAACACAATATGAAATAACTGTTAGAACACTGCATCTAATAATGTAAACAATTTCTACTGGATACCAAGAGCAGTAACGTTTAAGTCGTATCGTAGGCTGAAAAGTTTGCTTAGAAAAATCAAGAAAAGATGAATTGATTACTCGGAACATGTGTAGTCTACCTCTTAGTAATACTTGTTGTTAAGTAAAATAGGTGTAAATAATAACCTAAGTGTGCCATTCCGCCAAATAATCACTTGCGCCGCTACATATAGTTCCCAAGTTCCATGAAACACCACTTAAAACAAGGAGTTTTTGCAGCATTCTCACTTGTCCAAAGTCACAGTACAAATTTTGCAAGTATTATATTCTATATACATTATGTATTTGGGCATCATATAATTTTGTATATGAATACTTTTTCAATGTGCATATATACGTAAAATAATCTATCTACTATATTATAAATGTCATTGTATGTTTGTATGTATGTATGAGTATGTTCCACATCCCCTCCTAGGCGGTTCAACCGATTTTGAGCAAACTTGGCATAACTATTCTTTGGTACCAGATAATCAACATTGTCGGGGTTAGCAACCTCCAACTCTCCCCTTTGCAAAGGGGGAGGGGGTGGAAACTTGAACCCAATGCTATTTAAATAGGGGTTATAACAGTAGGAATGGTGTTAATGGTAGAACGTAAGAACGAGAAAAATAATTTTAACGAAATTTTGGAAACATATAGGTTATAGTGTGACATAAAACAACCTTGGTATATAACGCCACTAGCGCCCCTAACGGCGGGAGTGGGAGGGAGAGAAATGTAAAAATGATCCAAAATGACTGAGAATAGAGTCAAATCAATATATTTCGAAGTCGCTAAGATCATTAATGGTACCACCAAAGCCTAAAACAGAAAGGGCAAGGCCGTAGGCCGAGTAAAGACGGGATCTGGGGGCGGAGCAGTGGGGTTGGGAGGGTTGATATATAAAAATCATCCAAAATGACCGATATTAGAGTCAAATCTATAAATTTCAGGGTCCCTAAGATCATTAGAATGACATTCCCAAAGCCAGAAAGGGAAAGAGCGAGGCCGCAGGCCGAGCAAATACTATGATTTGGGGCGGAGCGTGGGGTTGGTGAGAGTGATATATAAAAATTGTCCAAAATGACCGATATTAGAGTCAATTCTATATATTTAGGGGTAAATCTAGTATCATTAATAGCATTCCGACGCCGAAAACAGAAAGAGCGAGGCCACAGGCCGAGCAAATACCGGGGTCTGAGGTGGAGCTCTAGCTGGCCAAAGGCTAGCGAATTTATAAAATAATTATGTTTTTCTTTTAAAAAAATGTGTTCAGAGAGGAAACTGTGCGCCTTTCCGAGGCTAAGACGGGTCTTAGCCTCTTCCGAGGAGGGCGCAAAGGCACTGACGTGAGAAGGGCGCAGCGGCCATCGGGCCGGTACTTGATTATGGCCAGTCCACCCCTGTGTGCAAGTACCAACAGAATGGGTAGCATTTGGTAGTGCGAGGCCACTGTTTGTTGGCAAAGATCGAGGAGTTGTGGAAACCCGTTTTGATGAGAATATTTCACCTGAAATAGTTTTTGAGCATTTGTTTAGTGAAGAGCTTGCAGAAATGGTAGCAAGAGAAACAAATAGATATGCTGAGCAGTGTATTCAATCTGAGACTATACTGGGGCGAATTAAGTTGAAAAGTAGAGATCATAAGTGGGTTGAAACAAATTCTGGTGGAATAAAACTGCTCGTTGGGCTCCTGATATTGCAAGGTATCATCCAAAAGCCAACTTCAGCAATGTTTTTTAGCAAGAAGAAAATATTAAGAACTCCTTTTTTTCAATGAAGTAATGACAGAGCAGTGTTTCCATCTTTTGTTGAAGTATTTGCATTTCACAAACAATGAAGCATATGATTCCGAGACGGAACCAAATCCTAAACTGTACAAGATAAGGCCAGTTCTTGCTGAGCCCATATCAAAATGGAATAGTACATATACACCTGAAAAAAAATGTCTGCGTAGATGAGAGTTTACTTTTATGGAAAGAAAGGTTAGGTTGGAAGGTATATATTCCCAAGAAGAGATCCCGATATGGTATGAAAGCGTTTCAGTTATGTGAGTCTTCGACTGATTACGCATATGATATGCTCTTATACACAGGTAAATCAATAAATATACCTGACACAGTGCTTGGTATTCCAATAGAGAGTGTTGACCATCCATCTCAAGTGATTATTATGCTAATAGAAGGTCTTCTAAACAAGGGTCATATGGTATTCATGGATAACTACTACTCTTCGCCCAAGATCTTCAATCTCTTGGTCCAACACAAAACAGATGCAGTTGGAACTCTTCGCGTGAACAGGCGCAGCTTACTAAAAGACATGGCAAAGAAGAAGTTAGAAAAGGGTGAATTTTGCACATGGTTTTGCGGTAAATTGATGGCTCTGAAGTGGCAAGATAAGAAGGACATACTCCTGCTTTCGATAGTGTATAACAATGATGTTACCGTTGTGAAGAAACGAAGTAATGAGAAGTGTAAGCCTACGGTAGTTGTCGATTATGGTAAAGGTATGGGCGGGGTAGACCTTGCTGATCAGTGTATTGTGACATACTCCATGGCACAGAAACGTCTGAAAAAGTACTACATGAAAATGTTTCGGCATTTGCTCGACATTACGATATTCAATTCGTATATCATTTTCAAGAACAGTGGTAAAGACATGTCTCACCTGAACTTCAGATTGTGCCTTGTTAGTGCCCTCACAGAAGAATATGCAGGTAGTACTGTAGCCGGAAGAAAAGTTGGACGTCCAAATTCTGAAACTCCTCTTCGACTTATAGCCAGACATTTCATTGAATACAACACAACAACAGACAAACAGTCACATTCCAGACTGCGTTGTGTAGTGTGCTCAAGCAGAACAGTGCGGAAAGAAACTATGTATTGCTGCAAGGACTGTGATGTTCCTTTGTGTGCAATTCCGTGTTTCAAGATATATCACACGCAAAGCAACTACTGAAAATTGGCAAACTGACATGTTTGTGATGATGATGATGACTACGATGGTTGTAACTGTAAAATCTCTATTGGTTCATGTGGGTTGTATTAGAGTAGGTTATATTAAAATAATATATAGTTCAAAGTTAGTACTATTATTTGTTTCAAAGACTTTATAAAGCAATGTTATAATGTAAATCTTCTATCTTAAGTTAAGCTTAAAAAATTCCTCAACAGGCTATTGGCCTCAGGGGAAAAATTACTCGCTTAAGAGGTTCGAAAACGAGATCCAAAGCGTATGATTCTAACCATGTAATACTCCATAAGGAAGCGGTGATTAAGTGAATATTAATGTGTAGGGATGCACGCGAGACGAGACGAGACGAGAAATGTAAAAGTCTCGTCTCGTCTCGCAGCCTCAAATGTTGGTCTCGTCTCGCGTCTCGTCTCGTCTCGCAAATGTAAAGTCTCGTCTCGCGTCTCGCATAAAATTTTGGGTCTCGTCTCGCGTCTCGCGCGAGACTTTCTCGCATGGTCTCGCAGTCTCGCATATATTCTGGTCAAAATTTTGCAATGTGTTATTCTATGGCTGTTAATGAATGATGATGTGATATTCTGTCCGAAGGCAGGTATTTGACCTAAAAGTCCCTTGGCAAGCTGAATCCTTGGTGGTTTGCCATTGATTTCCATGGGATGAATGTTCATAACATCCTAAGGAGACGGAACCTAAAGTTCAACATGGTATCCGAACTTGTGTCCCCTCCGCTCCAAATTAAAAGAAAAGTTGTGCTGGAATTTGATTCCTGGACCATTAATTTTCGTCAAATTAACCCTTTCCGGTACCTGGCTTTTTGGGCTATTTTTTAGACTTTCAGTCAAGCAGCTACTGCATCGTCACTATTTATCCTACGATCACGGTTCATACCTCATTCTCTTCAGAATGAAGCTGGCTTTCAAATGGTACCACTTACATGCTCATGCCATATACCAGGAGCGGGAAAAATGATGTCAAAGGGAAAATTACGGAGGGAATTTTTTCTCGCACTTTGGGCCCCTCTGGAGCGGCCCTGTGTAAATGTACCCACCTAAAAAAAATCTGATAAATAGTACTTGGTATACTAAATGTGTGTGCCAAATTTCAAGTTTCTATCTTGAATAGTAAGGGCGGAAGAAATTTTATCAGGAATTCCCACCACGCCCCAAATTACCGTAAAACACCATGATCTAAGGTAAAAAAATTCCTGAGACATCCGTAATTACCCTAGGGTCATGTTTCGCCCATCATTCTCTTCAGCTTAGAAGTGCCTTTCAAGCGGTATGACTCACATGTCTCCATCATGTATCTAAGGCGAGAAAATCCCGATAAAAGGGATTTTTTGGGTCTAAATATCCTTTTTTCAACTTTTAGCCCCTCTGGACCCCCATGTTTTAACGCAGAGTTCTGAAAAAAAAAATCTGATAAATACTACTAGGTGGGCTGAATGTTTATGCACAATTCCAATTTTCCAGGTGCAAAAGTAAGCCCGCAAAAAAAAAAAAAAAAAAAAATGAAAATGAAATCTTTAAATTTTACGTCCCACGGTTATGCCGGTTAGGCTAAAGGAGACGGTGATTATGAGAGATAAGTGAAATGGTGGAATGAAGAAAGTGGGAGGAAACGGAAGAACCCCGAGAAAACCCACGAGCACGGTGTTTGTCCACCACAAAGTCCACATGCCGCGAGCTGGGATCGAACCAGCGACCCCAAGCACCGGAGGTGAACGCTCTACCACTGAGCCACCGAGCCCCCCGCCAAAAATATATATATATATACCGACAATGTCCCATATTCCCGTATACAGAGGGAAATTGTTAAACATTCCCTGAGACATCCCTAATTACCCTAGGATCATGGTTTGCACATCATTCTCTTCAGAATAGAACTGCCTTTCAGGCGGTACCATTCACTTGTCGCCATCATGTATCTAAGGCGAGAAAATCCCGTGAAAGGGATTTTTTTTGGTAAAAATTTCCCTTTCTCCACGTTTAGCCCCTTTGTACGCCCATGTTTTAACACAGAAGTACGAAAAAATCTCGTAAATACTCCTCGGTGGACTGAATGTTTGTGCACAATTTCAATCTTCTAGGTGCAAAAATAAGCCCGCACAAAATAATACCGAAAATGTCCAAAATTCCCCTATACAGAAGTATATTTTCATAAAAATTCCCTGACAATTCCCTAATTACCCTAGGGTCATGTGTCGCACATCATTCTCTTCAGAATAGAACTGCCTTTCAGGCGGCCACTCACTTGTCTCCATCATGTATCTAAGGCGGGAAAATGAGGAAAAACGGGACTTTGGGATAAAATATCCCTTTTCTCAACTTTTTGACCCTCTGGATCCCCCCCCCTGTTTTAACGCAGAAATCTAAAAAAAATCTGGTAAATATTACTCGGAATGTTTGTGCAAAATGTCAATCTTCTACGTGTAAAAATAAGCCCGCCAAAAAATAATGAACATAGACCGGCCCCGCAATATTAAAAGAAAATATATATTTTAGAATTATGACGTCATCACCTCCTATGTCTCGACGCAGGAAGATGTGAAACCATACGTAAGGTCTTCTACAATGCATCTGGACTTGAAAAAAAAAAAAAAAAAAAAACCGGACGAAAAAGCTCAAATAGGAGAGTTATAACGCAATGTACCATGAAACACCCCGTATGGTACAGATTGTACCATGGGATCCCCAAAGGGTTAATAGCATAATTTACAGCAAAACCAGCATAAATTGTTGCTGGATCCAACATTGTTTTCCAGCTTAGAGGTCTGCAGCAATATTTGGCTCTTCTAAAATATCGTCGCCACTATCAACACTTACACGTTTTGGTCGTTTCCTTGAGGGGTGATTTTCCATTATAAAGATGTTTTTATACCACCAAAAGAGCTTGTAGACAACAAAAGAACTTCCCACAACACAATACGACCCAATTCTTTCGGTTCGTTCGCGCTTGTAGCAATGTTGCATTATCGCATTTTATCAACTTTCGCTTTCAACTTATATGTGTTGCCAGATCTAAAAAATAAAATTACTTACAGATATAAGGCCATTCCTACCATCTCGCATCAAACCTATAGGGCCATCCTACCAAACCAGTGTTTGAATTAAACTTCCGAACTAGAGGGGGATGTTTTTGATAAATATATAGAAAGAAAATACTTATTCCATGTAAAAATATCATGTTATTTCTGCGAGCCGGACCCGGGATAAACTTTGACGAGAGGGGACTTCCCCGCCATCCCCCAACATAAATCGCTAGTAGTAATGCGAAAAAGACAGAAACAACAGAAATATCACAGTTTGCAGCAATAGGGAGACTTATTCGCTTTTCAGACCAAAAAACAGAAGTTCATGTATTCGTGCGCGCCCGCGTGTATGTGTTTGTGTCGCAAAATAAAGTCCTAAATCCATGTTGTAATAAATTTCCAATTTACAAAGCTTTTCTTTTTTAATGATGTTTTGAAACTAAAGAAGGCTTTAATTCTGAAAATCAACCTTGAATAATAATAAATCTCATAAAATGTCTATTGCCCCAATCACTTTTTTGTTCCTGGAGGCATTAACGCTCAACTTAGAATATTCAATAAATGTAAAATCACTAAATATGTAATTACATGTAATTCATAAATGTTGCGAGACTGCGAGAAGTCTCGCGAGACTTCTCGTGCGAGACTTAACTGAGTCTCGTCTCGCGTCTCGTCTCGCATGGTTTAGTCTCGTCTCGCGTCTCGCATAAAATTTTCAGTCTCGTCTCGTGTCTCGTCTCGCAAATGCGAGACGAGACGAGACTTCTCGCGTCTCGCGTGCATCCCTATTAATGTGAATATACTCTGTTAAGTCATGATCCATAACAAAAGAAGTACCCGAAAGCTCTTCGAAACTGAAGACACAACAACGCAGTGTTTTTCCCTATCTTAGTTCAGAGTTCCCTCGTGGCTGAGTGGTTAACGTTTGCGTCTCTGACTTGGGAGATGGGGTTCGATTCCCAGTTGGAGCTCAAGTGGTTCTGATCCTACGTAAGCTGTAGGTCCACATCTCAGATAACATTGCTGCTGAAGGGACGCTAAACTCAGAATCAAATCACCCTAGTTCATCAGCATACCAACCGTTATCATATTACATAAATCATAAATTCATATATGGTTGCCTAAACTGGAATAAAACATTTCAGTTTACAGTTTACATACAACGTTTATCTAAAGAACCAACTTTTATTTAAAAAATCACTTATCTAAGCTACGTAAATTTTACTCAAGAGAAGAGCATAGTTGTGTCCCTTGTGCTCTCTGGGGGCAATGAAGATTGACAAAACTTCATACAAGGTAATAATAATAATAATAATAATAATAATAATAATAATAATAATAATAATAATAATAATAATAATAATAATAATAATAATAATAATAATAAACTCAACTGATTGATAAGCAGTGCGAGACGCTAACACCCTTCTCAAACTTCTACTGTTAATAAGAAAAGTTGGCTTAGTTCGTCATTTCCTCATATGCTTGATGTGAAAAAAAAAAAAAAAAAAAAATCGACGATAACTTTCTATTGAAAACCTAATAACTAGGAAGTATGTGATACGACATATTTATGCTATGAGCCCATTCTTCCTTATTGTTTTGGCCGGAAATTAATTTAAAAGTGCACCTCATCTTTTAATAATGCATCCTACAATAAATTTCATATAAATTATTTAATGTTCGTGGGGATACTTCCATTCTACGGGCATGAAATAAATCAGAGGAAAGGGACTTAAGCAATTTAAGAACGACCTACCCAAAAGTTTTTCGATTTTACTTAACATTCTTTGAGAATTGTCTATCAACATTATTGCTTGGATTGAAATGAACGAGGAACGAGGTTAACAATCCTCAACTTTAAGAAAACGCTTCACTAAGAGTATCCAAAAACAGTTTCAATTTTCGAGAAAAATTGGGAGTATTCCTCTAGGGTTTAATAAGTACCCCTATTTGTTGTGGTTGAAATACGTAAACAATAAGATAAATCTCACATATAAGAAGTCGCTCTTTCAGTGGTAATCGAACCATTAATTCTTTAAAATTAGTGTTATAGTCTATTGGTTAGAACTTTATTCTGTTATTAAATTTTAACATGGACAATACATGAGGTTCAAAATTACACAAATACCCATGGCAACGCTATGGGTTTCTTCAGTTCAATACTGCAGAGTACAGAAATGGTTTATAATCTTTTTCAAGAGTACTACCTTTGTCTATTATAAAACTTACTTATATTTTGAAAGTAATTATTACACTTTCAGATTAAGCAGATTCATATGTAGTTAGTAAAATAATGTAACACCAACTTTGGGAGCTGTAGGTAAAATAAGAAATGTGTATTATCATTGCCGTGAACAGTAGAATCATTCAGTATATGTCTTATAACTTTTCGAAAGTTCTAACCAGAATTAATAAACTTAAAAATCATGTATTTCATGATTCAGCTTGGTAATTGAGAGGTTATATTTAACTATCAATCCTGGTTCAACGAATGTTGTTTGTTTCAGAAGGGAAACTATCTACTAATATACTACTTGAATTCTATTATACAGTAAATCATGAAAATAAATTGCCAATTCATTGAACGTTAATTTTAATTTTGTTTCGTATACTTATTTCAGACTAAATCTGACAAACAAATTCATAAATATACTCATAACAATGGACAACTGTGTTCCAAATGAGTGACTTGTGACTAGGGATGCGCAGGAGATAAGATTTGCGGCTGTCTCGACTCGAAAATGTGCTGTAAAAGTGATGTCTTGACTCGAAAAATATATATTTTTCTATTGGAAGAGCCGTGTCTCGACTCGAATTTTGTCAGGAAAATCCTGTCTCGACTCGTCTCATGCGCATCCCTACTTGCGACAAATCACTCAGCTAGCAAGTTTTCTCTGGATAATCCCGTAATACTTACGGGTAATTATAAATATTTCAATATGTTAAAAATGAAGAGAGAAAATATTATATTTCAACTCTGAGTAGCTACTGACAAATAGTTATTGGAAAAAGGAAAACTAAAAGAAAAGAAAAATCTATTTCTAGAAATTACCTTTAAATATCATGGACAGGCGTTCGACCAATCTAAGAAAAGGATTTGTTTACATTTTCCAGTTTTGGTCAATAACAAACAAGCATTTGTTTGCATCTTTGAGATATGTTTACCATGTGTCATCATAACTGTTCTTTTACTTTTCTGTATGATTGATCCTTATACCAGCATTTGCATTTACCTGTTCTTAGGTGCTGTGAGAAAGGTTTGTATGTAAGTACGGTGAGTTAATAATGTTTCCATATTCTGAAAGAATATTTTTATTCTGCTTTTAGTATGCAAAAATTATTAACAATAGAATTGTCATAAACGTTTTCCTCGTTTTTTGAATTTTATGTAACCTTTTCCTGTTCTTTACTAACGTGTTCACATTCCCCATCATTCCATGGTCTATGTTTCTGGACCTGGATATATTCTAAATTTCCCTGCGTTACTCTTTTCATAGTTTCATGAGTATTCTTGGAAGTTTAATCAAGATCGCGGACCTGCCAAAGAAATCTGCCAGAAAAATTTTGCATTTATGTCAGGAAAAAAAAATCTGCCCAACTTTAAATCTACGAAAACTAATCTGAAAGTCTTTCTAAACTTAGGAATCCTTAGCCTTCTAATTTTAAATTTTCTCAGTTTATGACTTCTAAATCTTTATATTCTGATTCGACCGACTATCTTATCCTCTAAAGAAAAAGTCATCTAAGATGTTGGCATGACTCTGAGGATTGAATTGCAAATGCCTTTATTCACGGGGTAACGTTCAGTTCAACCATAGGCTGTTCTACCACTTAATGTAACAAATAATAATATTACAAAATACATAAAAGATGTTACATATGATTATACAAAGGAAAACTCACTTATGCAGAAAGACGGTGCAGTATGAACATAACTTTTACTTATTTACAGAGTATAATATAGAAATACTAAAACTGAACTAAAATAAAAATTAAAGAGTTGCATGAATAGATTAACATGTGTATTTTTTATTAGAAAGTTCATATAAAAGCAGTTTACTTATACTAGTTTTAGATATAAGTACTCATTAAAGTTCTTGCTGATGTACGAGGTCTGTCTGACCTTGAATTTTCCAGCGCATAGTAATGATGCTAGAGCGGTGACACTGTACACAGTGCAAGGAGACATTTTAATACGAGTACTTGATTTTTTTTCTCTGCGTTTGAGTGTGATAGTCGCTGCCTGCTGGATGTCGAGTGAGGTTTTGTTATACATATTCGTCGGATTTTTTATATTTCTCTCAGGATGACTGAATGAAATGAGCAAAGATACTGCATCAAATTTTGTCAAAAGCTTGGTCATTCTCAAATCGTAACAATTCATAAAATTCAACAGGTATTTGGAGACGATGCTATGGGGTTAGACAAATAATTAAGTAATGGTTCTACCAATTCAACAATGGCCTCACTTCAGTGGAGAGTGAATAGCGTTCTGGCAGGCAACAAACTACTCCTAATGCAGCTGTTGTTATGAGAGTGGAAAATTTGATAAATTGTAATTTGACCGTACGAGAGACTGCTAAAGAGGTTCGGATCAGAAAAGATTCCGCACGTCAGGTTTTGTGTGCTTAACATGAGCAGAATGGCTGCAAAATTTGTACCCAATCTACTGTCGAAGGAACAGAAAGAACTCTATCTTAAGGTTGCAAAGGACATGTTGGACACTACCAATATTGATCCTGAATTTCAAAATGCAGTGATAACTGGAGACAAGTCATTGGTGTATGCATAGGACCCGGAAACGAAAATACAGTCATCGAAATGGAAGCATCCCGAGTCCCCAAGGCAGAAAAAAGCGCGACAGGTGTGAAGCAAAATCAAGGGTGATGCTATCTGTGTTTTTCGATATCTGTGAAATTGTGCATCTCGAGTTTGCACTGGAAGGACAAACAGTAACAAAAGAGTACTATCAACAATTCCTCCGCCGACTCAGTTAGCGGAGTCAGTTGAACTCAAATGACTTTCATCAAAATTTGGTGAAGTGCTTTTGCTCAATTCGTTCAATCATCGTGAGAGAAACAATAATAAAAAAGAGGTGAATACATATAACAGAACCTCACTCGGCGCCCAGCAGGCAGCGACTAACACATTGGAACGCGGAGGAGAAAAGCAAACATGCGTATTGAGTTATCCCCGCGTTGTGTACAGTGGCATCACTACTGTAGAGCATCACTATTGTATGCGGAAAATTTAAGATCGGATACTTTTTGGACAGGCCTCGTAGAAAACAAAAAGTAATCATTTATACATTACTCGAGCAGAGGGTTCTGTCGAATTTTGGCACATTTCTTACATTTTCAGGTTAGATTAGAGCTTTGCATTTCTTTTAGCAGAGCTTGCACTAAATGAGCTCCATTACTACTTGCAGATTGACTCCAGGAGGACTCAGTATAAATACAGTATGGATGTATGGCATAATAACTACAGTGCATAAAACACGAACCAATTTGCACTAGGTGGCCACTAAAAAGCACGAATGCTACCTAAACGAGTTAGGGCAGGAGAGCAGTAGGGAGGCCCGAGCGTTAGCGAGGGAGTGCGTCCATAGGGAGCAGGTGCGTCAGCGATATGCGTGTAAACGAGGATAGTGAAAGAACATACTTACACATACAATACTTTCACTATAATTCAAAATTAATTTCAATATGCTGTGGACTGACATTAATTACTTATATTTACAGTCTCATTCCTTCACGAAAGATGTTTCACACAGTATTTTACCTATACATCTTCTATTTGGTAGAACCGAACCGTCTGCTCGAGTGAACCTATCATTTATTCTACATTTAGTTGACAAGAAACTTTTGTACTCTGTTATATTGGGATACTATAAACTTCAAACACTCACAACTGTAACAGGATACTTTCGCTAGTTTTATTAATGTATGTCTTCGGATGTCGAGTGGTTAGGTTCGGATGGATTCCAATTCAAAAGGTCAGCTTAATTTTAAGGTACAAAGGTCATCATTGCTTAAGGCTTTATGAATCTGAGAGTACAACAAACGCCTTCTTCATATCGTCAGAATTTTGTTATTACTTTTAGGGGAAGTTATAATATGTTCAGATAAACCTCACGCCAGCATTATCGACTTCTTGTATTCAGATCTGCGACAAGTTTATTAATGTTGTATTTTGTGCAACAATTCGGAGATTCTAATAATTTTAATTTTCAAAATCTTCTATGCTGAAAAACATGTCTTATTCCATTGTCATTCCTGGCTTCATATGCACCTTTTTGTCTCTCAATCTTAACATTGAAATAGGAAAATTCCTTCGCAGGACTATACAGAAAACATATTTTATTTCTTGATACTTGACAATTTTTCTACGAATAGAGAATCCAATCGTACACCAAATCTGCAAGTTAACACTTTGAGTGCTGGGCTCTGAAGTGCAGGCTTTTGCAAGAACGCTGGGCTTTTTTTCAGACATTTTAAAAATTACATCTTAAAATGTAGAAAAGTTAAAATAATACAACATGCAATATTTGAAAGTTTAGAACTTGCTCTTTATTCTTATGCATAATATTCTATATCCCAACCACAAAATCATTACAAGTGACAAATAACATTTACATGTAGTGCAAGGTTAATGAATGCGAATATGAGAATTATTATCTCAGGGTTACTTACCTGACATATCTGATATTTTTATTGCTACGTAGCACAGTGGGAGATTTCATCGATCTAGGGGAACTTTATTCAATGTGTGATGCACATTTGCCTGTAGTAGGTTTTAACGTTCCATTCGATTAAAATATGCTATTTCTTTGATAAAGAATGTTGTTTGTGTATTATTTACCAAAGAAGTAACACATATGTAAGAAAGATAAACACGATTACACATAATTGGCAAAGAGACAACAATAGGATTGATGTGATCAGCTTATATCTAAATAAACGTTTAGTGATAATGAGTGCATTACATTAGATATTCAGGACAATAAACAAGAATCATCGAGCACGCAAAACTGACGGGAAAAACAAGTTCATTAGTCTTAGTCACTGCTCTGTTCGGAATGATCAGAGAAATCATTCACATAAGGCGCTTTTAGCAATCGTAGTACCTCGGACATTATGTCTGAACGTTTGGTTTTGGCAGGAGCACGTTTACTAGCAATATATGGATCAGAGGTGGTCAGGAATCTATGAATTAAATCCGTGTTGGTATTCACTCTGGATAATTTTCTTGTGAAGAGTTCCTATATTTCTTATTGTCTTTATTTCGAACCTCCTGTGCTTCTTCGGAAAGCTGGCTTATCTGTAGAAATTGGACTTCGAGTACGCTTACGGGCATATGATACCAAGAATACTTTTGCAAATACAATTCCTAAGTGCAACGAGCGCACTCACTAAATTTGTTTGTATCAGTCGGAAAAACACAATTTAAGCATTCTAAAATAATGTGTCATCGCTTAATTAAGTGGACATTTTACCCGAGTTATTTTGGACGATTTTTCAGCATTCCGAAAAAAACTTGCAGGCTGTATTGCCATCGTTGGTGTTTCCTGCTTGTTGTTTTGGCATATCTACCAATAGTCCAAGCTCACTACGAAATTTTGCTTGGACAAGTTTCTTTTTTTATTCGATTTTCATAGGATTTTCTTTGCCTCGTACATGCCATGCTTTAATATCTAGGCGGTAGGCAATGTGGAGAATACATTCCATAAGACGTATCCAAGAATAAACTGGAGATAGTCAGAGTCAAAAAGTTCGGATCTACAATTTTATGAGAAAGAATACCAAGATTATTCATCTTTCTCGGTTTTGCTCCACATAAATAACACGTCTGCGTAGACGCACATGAGGATACAAAATTACACACTTTTCCATCAATCATACAAAAAATCATCCTAGACCGAACGATAAATTCCTTCTCATCTATGTTATTATGATCCGAGTGAGTTTCTCGATTTGGTCTTCTATTTTCTGGATTTCGTTTTGTACAACCTCAACCGTTTCTTCTGCAAACACAGAACTTATTGGATGACAATATCTGGTAGAGGATGGAGCGGGATTTTGCCAAATAACACAGTTACGGTCGTTAGTGACACTGTACAGTTGGATAGAGACCATAGATACACCAAAAAAAAACTCTCGTCACTTGAATGCTCATCTAAAAAAGGTCTTCGATACATACTTTGTTGCGCACCACCACAATCCCCCTTAATACCAATATTAATGTTGCGAACATCAGACAAAGTTCGAAACACATCTTCTTGTGTTTTACTAAGTCTTCTTATGGTATTATGAAGAAGGGATTGCACCGATATGTCAACGGATGTCTCTGTGATTTTTATTTCATCTGGATAACAACGTTGCTTAGCATCTCTAACCTTATCATTGGATGGATACATTTTACACCCTGCTTATTTTGCCTTATCACGCATGACATTTTACTGGTTTTTACAAAGATTCGCATCAACTATTATCGACAAAGCTTCATCTTCTGATAATTTCGCCGGAACGGGAATTGCAGCGCTTCCAGATTTCTTGATTTTTCGTACCCCGTGTGGGGAAAGAACTACAAACTCATTGACGATCGCTGCCGAGTCGCGTTTTCCTGCCCTCCGTAGTTTTAATTCAGTCGCCATTGTCAGTTCCTCGTTGCTGGTTGATTCTATAAGTTCTTTAACTTTCCTACATTGCACTTTTGAGGTACATTTTCGGTCTACCGCATGTATTTTCAACAGAAGTATCCGTTGGCAGAACAGGCGCTAAGTTGAAGTCCACTTCATTTTCCAACCATGTTACATTGTCTTCTATCAACCTCTTCTGGTGTCGATTGGCTTTGTCCCGTTTAACCATTACGTATATCATTAATACATTTTCTTATTCTTGCTCGCGAACTAGTGGTCAGTTCTACTATCTCGGTTTGTTCCATTACGTAATTTGTTAAAACTTCAACCGCTTTGTTGACGCATGTTGTTCCCACACACCTAATATAACATGCCATGTAAACACAGGAGCCATTTTTACGCCATTACCTCACGTTTTTGCGCAAACTTGCGCAAGGTTTCTCGATTGTTTTCACTTCTAACCTCAATAAGCTTTCAGGTGAACTTAATCCGCAGGCTGAACACCACAGAACACCTACTTGAAACCTTGTCTGTATTTCACACATAACATTTTTTTCCGCACGTTCACACACACTTTTTTCCCACGCTATCCCCTAGGAACCCTAAAATGTAATGCAAAGTTCAAGTGCTCGATCTTTCCTTCGGAGACCCTCAATACTATTCCAGCACTGCACTGACCACTCTGTGTAAGCACAGCAGGACACATGTCAAACGAACTTCCAGTACAAAGCGTACCTGTCGCATGCTCTACGTGCGTGCACTTGGTTGTCTCCTTTCAGGCCATATTTGCAATCGTTGCACGCGACCATCGCCCGAATTCATGTCAATTTCATGCCAACGGCATATTTAGCTACCTACATCGCAGGTATTCTTTGCTCTATTGCATGGTCGCAAAATTGAATAAAGTTCCCTTAGATCAATGAAATCTCCCACTGTGCGTAGTCTGGATCATTTTCAGAATCGTCCAATAAGTCTTCTTCAAACAAATCACCGTCACTGTCGTTCAATTCCGCTTCTAAACTGAAGCGTATTGAATCGTTCGACAGGCACTTTCTCGCCATCTTGACGGTCAAACAATAAACACACGGTTTTTTGAACCCTGGCGGTAACAAGATATTACTTAGGATCTTCACGACATCTGTTGGCGAAATTAAGAACTACGAAGCCGAAGGGATATTACAAAACTGCTAACTCCGTATAATAAAGGAGCAAAACCATTGAAATACATATTGAAATGAAATCTTTGAGTTTTACGTCCCACGGTTATGCCAATTACGCTAAAGGAGACGGTGGTAATGAGAAATGAATGAAATGGTGGAATGAAGAAAGTGGGAGGAAACAGGAGAACCCCGAGAAAACCCATGAGCACGGTGTTTGTCCACCACAAAGTCCTCACGGTGCGAGCTGGGATCGAGTTGAGTTGAGTTGATTTTTAGTTTAGCGTCGCTTTCAGCAGCGAGGCTATATGAGACGTGGACCTACTGGTTAACGTGGAATCCGAACCACATGAGCTCCCGCCGGGAATCGAACCCGGGTCTCCCACGCCAGAGGCACGTACGCTAACCGCTTAGCCACGGGGGAGCTCAGCTGGGATCGAACCAGGGACCCAAGCACCGGAGGTGAACGCTCTACCACTGAGCCACCGCACCCCCAAAATACATTTTGAATCACATCACGTATAAATACGGAATCCGCAGTCTTCGAAAGATCAGCTACCCCGTAAAAATACGGAATTAGCACTCATAGTGTTAAGGAAGAGTCGTTCTATCCATTGTATTTTTAGATTAAGAGTTAAATTCACTTTTAACTTCTAAAATCTATGTCAGCTACAGTGGCATTCACTATGGCTCCTGATAACTTGACTAAAAGAAGAACTGCTACCTTTTCTCAGGATATTCTTTGTCTGACTATTCCATTTAGATGTGTTCGGCATCTGGTGAAACTTTTCTTGAGATATAAATCAAAATTTCACTGTAGTACGCCATTCCTCTCTACCCGATATAATACGTCTTAAGTGTTTATGAAAATGTGCACCGAGAATGATATTCCATACACAGCTTTTAAGAAATTTTCCCTTTGTTATTGTCGATTAAGTTTTGCAAATCACTAATCCCTTTCCTCCCTGCGTTCCCTGTACTATTCTCTTTTTGATTCCCTCGTATGTTTCATATGAAAATATAGAGCTGCCCAGATATTTAATAAAGCCCTACTATCTAAATTTCTTCAGCATCGAGGAAGTTATCTTACTCTGATTTCACATTCTTTTTGTTATCTTTCTCAATAATTAAATATATTCATTTTAAATGCAACAACGTATTCTAACGTAGATCTTGACAAACACTGTTAAATAATGTGTCATCTATGTGGTAATAATGCTAAACAGGTTATATTTTCTTCCTAACTAATTGCAATTCTTTATTTATTTCACATTAAAACGGTAAATATCTAATAGTCTAGCGAATATGATTCCAAAAATGTTTCAAAATCTTATAATCACAGGTATTTAATATATTTTAATAACAGGTTATGGCTACGGAAACTATGGGAATCATGGAGGCTATGGTAATTATGGAGGATACAGTCCCTATGGCTACGGAGGAAATTACGGAAACTATGGAAACTACCCTTATGGAAGCAGCTACGGCGGACATTATGGCGGTAACAATTACGGCGGTTATGGAGGTTATGGAAACAGTTATGGTGGTTATGGTGGCTATGGCAATCGTGGCTATGGTGGTTATGGTGGATATGGTGGTCAAGGCGGTTATGGTGGTCAAGGCGGTTATGGTGGTCAAGGCGGTTATGGTGGTTATGGGAGGGGGTATGGCAGTTATGGAAATTATGGTGGATATGGAAACAACTATAATGATTATGGAGGCTATGGGTTTCGAAGGAACAACTGGGGTTGATAAGTTCGTAAGTGATATATGGATATCTAAGTGATTTCTTTGGAAGTGATTGTGTAACTGCGAAGTGACATCGTCATCCAGTAAAACTAAACAGTTCTCATCAAAAATGGGAACTAATTTTTCTTTTAAAATGTCTTTGTGTGTATTAATTGATGCAAAAACTCTAGTGATAAATCTTATTTTCGTGTTTATTTGCAAGTATTTTTTCTATTGACTTATTCTTAACTATGCATTTTAAAAATGTAAATTCCTTGCTATATTTTATGTTAAACGTCTGTAAGTCACTTCAGTTCTATGCACAAGAAAAATATGATGACTATTTTATGTTAAGTTTTATTTTCTTAAAATTGAAATAAATTAATAAAAGTTGCATAAACATGTTAAGGTGGTAGAATATTTTCTTTTATATATTGTACGTACGATTATTTTTCATATAGTCTTCACATGTATTGATGCTTTATTTTAATAACAAAGAAGCGAGATTGGGTATTTCGTACGAACAGGTTAACCAACTCTTCATCCACGTTTTGAACTTTTATCAGATAATTAGACAATTCAATGACTAATAGTACAAACTACTATTTCTGTAGTTGACTAATACTTACCAATCATTATTTTGTAAAATATTTGAGATTTGGTATTTTTCGATTTTTGGTCTTTAGCGTTCGAGAAACGAAATTTGGAAAGACCTCCAACAAAACGATAATACGAATTAACGGCGAACACTAGACAACATCTAACTATAAAAATATTTAAGAATAAATAATATACAGGGTGTCCGGAATGGAACTGACGGTTTTTAAAAGTGTATAGTTTTAATATGGTCAGATATACAGAACAAACAAAACATGCATTTTAAAGGAGAACTCAAAAAATGTATTTGGTCTTACAAGTTATTCTAACTCAGTGTAACTCCATGTGAGCTCCATTTGTAACTCTTACAGTATCTAGCCTGAACTCAATCTCTCTCCACGTATTCTGTAACATCTGAGGTGTTACTGAACCAATCGCATTCCTAATACGGTTCTTCAGTTCATGAAGGTTACGCACCTTTTCACCAGAATACACAAGGTCTTTCATGTGCCCCCACAGGAAGAAGTCCAGGAGGGTAACTTTTTGTCTCTGCAAACCACCACACGCATTGCGCCTTTTCGACTGCCAACGCCATTTCTGTTTATCGGCAATAATAGCGCCGTCACCGGTAGTTATTCAAATATGAAAATTTTCTAAACAAAACTTTTTGAGTTTTCCTTCAATATGAATGTTTTTTTTTTTTTTCTTCTGTATCTCTGACCATATTAAAACTATACACTTTTAAAAACCGGCAGTCCCATTCCGGACACCCTGTATAACAGTAAACATATTCAAAAGTATATGGAATCTAATTTAAAAAGATGAAAATGTAAAAAAAATCTATCTATAATATATAGCAGGAAACATAATCTAACCCGTAATGAAGTAAAATTAAACAACATTTACTATAAACAATAACTAATAGCAAAAACGTAAGAACATAATAGTAAGCATATCTAGAATCACATGTCTAAAGGTAAGTAAACCGTAGTGGACAACACCTACAATTCAACATAACCTAACTAGAAAAGTTAAAGAAACATTTTCTAATAACGAAATCATATAAGATTAATCACAAGTAACAGTAATCATATCTAAAAGTATATGGTATCTAATTTAAAATATCGAAGAGTAAACGAGTTATATCTATATCGGTGAATGGCAACTATCAGGAAACATAATATAGCTCTAAAAATAAGTAGAATAAACAAACATCTAGAACAAACAACGTTTACCAGGAAATATGGCGACGAGTATATGTCTTCTAAGTAAAAACCTTCAAATAGATATCTAGCTAGGTATTACAATGAACGACATCCATTAAGATAAAATGAAATGAAATCTTTCAGTTTAACGTCCCATGTTTATGCCCTTTCGGGTAAAGGGGACGATGATTAAAGTAAGTGAATGATCATGGAAGATTTGGTAGAATGAGGAAATGGGAGGAAACGGGAATACCCCGAGAAAACCCACATACACGATGTTTTCCACCACAACGTCATCCATTAGGGCCATCATCCAACTCTAGAAAGAAACTAACTTTATACTACATCGAACAGTAAATAACAGCTTACAAGAAAATATATAAGATTAATGAACATCTCACAATAAATATCTAATAAAGAAAACAAAAGTATCTCTCTAAGTGCTGCTTCGTAAGTTTTAGGAAATTAAGCAAAAAGGTCGTAAAGCTTTCCTCAGAAATATGTGATATTTCGAAAAGCTCGAGTAAGTGTCTGGGACTTACAAGGAGGGTGTCCGAAGTGTGAATCTCACATTTCAAAAATGTTTGTGCAGATCGTTAAAGGAGGCTCATGGAATAAAGATCTGCACAACAAATTTAGGCGGAACCCCATATTTGAGTGGGGCAGTGACCCTTTTCGATTTTTGGCATTCGTAGTAAAAATCGGCCTTTTGATTGGAAAATTGACTTATTGTTGTTGACAATCGTTATCATTCGTCTTCATTTGCAGACGAAGACACAAACACACTTCAATTGTGGGTCGAGGATCCTTGTGTGGGGGGTTCCCAGTGGCGGATCTAGAAGGTAAAAACTGGAGGAGGCCGACACCAGGCTATGATACTATATCATGAGTTCACTATAAACTTTCAAGAATACATAAATAATAGCTTCAATTATTTTTGTCACTAAAAAAACTGGGGGCTGCCCCCCTGGCTCCGAGCTAGATCCGCCACTTGGGTCCCCCTCACAAGTGTGATACATGTTGCTCCTTCATTTTGAAGAGCTGAATTCAAATATGTCATTAAAAGTTTTTTTGAGGAGCACATGTGGGGCACAGGTCTCTACCTAGTTTCTGGGATGCCGAATCACAAGTTGAAAGACAACTGAAGGGCTTGAAATAGAACTGAAGGGCTGAAGTTTGGCAGAATTCGTGCTTGCTTTATGTATTGTATGTTTTACAGAAATGAAACTCCACGAAAAAGTATTCCGCGCAAAGACTTTTGCAGCACCAACTACATTTCAGGAGTGTTAAATCTTCGCACTCATCACATATGATAGTGTCGTTTAAGAAAAATGAGAAACTCACTAGATTAACAAATTCTGGCGGCCTCGCATCTACATATCCGTATTTATACAACTATATTTGAACACATCATGGTACCTTGGCGATGATAGTTGTTCATAAACTAGCGATTGCAATTTTATAATGTTGTTACGTTGTGAAGTTGTATATCAATTTGGTGTAAAATTACGAAATCTCTCATTGTCCGTACAAAATTGTTCCATATTCTAAAGCCCCAAATATCCAGTGGTTGTACAGCCCAAGTTGCTCCCGGTGGAATCTGTTTACACAACGCTTTTTCGTCCGGAATGTGTTGCTGCGTCTCTTTCTCGTTAAAAGATGATCATGAATCTATGAGAAAGACACCTTTGTCCCCTATGTTAGGAACTAAAACGTCACGGATTCACTTCTTCAAGTGCAGCTTACTCATCTTTCCAGATTTTGATGCAGAAGCCTAAACATTTGGGAGATGGAATAAAGTTTCTTGACCTGTGCTCCAAATTTTCCTGTCGGTTTTGGGAATACAATCTATAATGGCCCAACTAATTTTCCACTTGCAGACATAAGTAGTATTATTGTGTAGCTATGAGATAAGACATTTTTGGATTGTGCAGAAGCTTCTACTTTTTTCCCCACCTTGTGTGCCTAACATACGATTATAGTGCAATTCCATTGCAAAAACACTTTGATCGGAATTGTAAGTATTGTCTATATCGAATTCCGGTAACGTCAGCGAAAACTTCTAGCTGGAAAGAAAGTTTCTATTTGTTCTGAATGTCAACGTCTTCTCGCGACACGAATTTTGTAATTCTCGCTACACAATATTATGTTTCCGTTTAAAACTGGTGCATCAACTTTTGGGACCCTTAAAGTTTTCAAGATTAATTTCTATCGCTTTTTCAGTTGCCCATTTCCGAACATCCATGTCAGGTACAGGCATAAAATCTCTTTTGGCTTCAATCCATAAAGTAAGCACTGATTCTGCCAAACTTCTATTTCAAGCCTTTCAGTTCTCTTTCAACTTGTTTTTCAGCATCCCAGAAACTAGGTAGAGACCTGTGCCGCACATGTGCTCCACAAAGAACTTTTAATGACATACTTAAATTTAGCTCGTCAAAATGAGGCGGGACAGGTATCACATTTGTGAGGCGGACCCCCTCCCACACACACACATAGGGATCCCTGACCTACAATTGTAGTATCTTTACGCAAATGAAGACATATGATGACGATTGTCGACAACAAAACAAGTTAATTTTCAAATCAAAAGGTCGATTTTTTACTACGAAAGCCGAAAATCGCAAATGGGGCACTGCCCCACCCAAATATGGGGTTCCGCCGAAATTTGTTGTCCTGATCTTTATTCTATGAGCCCCCCTAACGATCCGCACAAACATTTTTGAAATCTGAGATTTACACTTCGGACACCCTCCTTATTAGACATTTTTGTTCTTATATGTTAAATCAGTCTGTGAGTTGACTAATGAACGGACGACAACCAATGTAACCAATATTGTATTTTGAAAAGATGCTGTCAAACTGGTAAGCCAAATATACACCGCACTTTTCTTGAAATTTGTTTCTCAATCATGTTCATTTTGGTATGGAGAAGCGCCATCATAATGATAACAAAATTTTGTTATTCCATAATACTGGAGACATTACAGTGAATACTGATTTGTATATATGATACTTGTGTTTATGTAAATTTGTATTGGGTGACAATTGCTTTCATGCAATCACTTTCACGCTTTATGATCGATTACATACTATAAGTGTGCAACAGAAATAACGCGTAGTATCTTGATGTTTTGTTAATGGCAAATTATCTTATATTAAAGCTCCTTGCTAGGCTCACATTCATTTATAAATAATATAGTGAATAACTTAGAGAGAAAAATATGGAAAGTAAGCCAGGTAATATCAACAAAATGTCATTAAATAAAGTAATAACCGATTGAAAATATTTTATAGACCATAAATTTGGAAAAGCATGACGTCATAATTATTAGACCCTCAAATTTATGTCCTATACGAAAGCTCTTGAAATTAGTCATTAGTTTATATAATACTGTTTCTCTGGCTCACTTTCTAAACTTTTATAATCTTCATTGTTTTTATACTATTCATTAAAATTCAAAATTGGGGATAGGATTAGGCAAGAGCCTTTCACCCCACTGAAAAATATGCACTTTTCTTTCCAAAGATGAAAAAAGTGTGATCAATTGTGAACATATAATTACGATGTAAATACATGCAATTTTTGTTGTTTGTACTCTATTAAATAAATTCTTGCACGTGTAAGTTTACAATTATGTTAATTAAATTCATTTTCAGATTATTGTTTAGTGAAAGCAGGTTACGTTTTGTGATACCTATATATTGTGAAATTTACGTGGCTTGGTATTAGTGTAATGAAACGTAAACTTAACTGAAAAGGAAAATTGTGGCCGCGGTGGCTCAGTGGTAGAGCGTTCACCTCTAGTGGATGGATGGGTCCCTGGTTCGATCCTAGCTCGCGCTATGTGAACTTTGTGGTGGACAAACACCGTGTGCGTGGGTTTTCTAGGGCTTCTCCCGTTTCCTCCCATTTTCTACATTCGACCATATCATTCATTTCTCATCACCGTCCCCTTTAGCCTGGCCGGCATAACCGCGGGACGTAAAACTCAAATATTTCGTTGTTTTCAAAGGAAAATTTTACGATACTTAGTTCAAATCCTAGGGTGTAGTACAACCGGTAAATATAAATTGCAGTTAACACTAGTCATGAGTTTCAGAGAATTAATTTATGTAGAAAGTGCATCGGTAAGTCATAACAGAACCCATATTCTGGCACGGCGGCCATAAGTCACACACATTGTCCCTTGACTGAGCTTTATCCAGATAAGTATGACTAGTGCGTTGCCAATCCTTTTTGCTAACCTTATGTTGACACTTTGAAGGAATCTATCTTCCAGCAGTGTGGCTCCTGTCACCACACCGCTCTTTTACCCATGTCCCTCTGCTCCCCGACTCTAATTATTTCGAACAAATATTAAACACAGTGGAGACGGTGCGTAATTGCCAGCTTTGGGGTCCGCAACGATTAATCCTGTTATGCGAAAATGTACACCAAGTATGAAATTTCATAAGGTAAACAAACATTCAGCATTAGAATGTCTGGTTGCTTATATTTTTTCAGGCGACTCAGATTTTTACATGTCTATTATTAAGGTGAATACAGTATATTCTTTAACATTCTGTTTAACACATTCGGATATCACACTGATGCCGTTTCAGAGTCAACAATCTTACTACCCACATCTTGTGTCCCAACTGTACGACATGTCCGTGAATTCTATTGACTATTCTTAAATGCGTTTCTGCCAGTGTAACTAGGGATACACACGAGTCAAAATATGTTTCTAATCTCATCTTATCTATCCAGGAAGAGGAGACGAAATTTTAATTTCACAATTATTCACTTTTGTCCTCCTCCTTTAGAATATAAGGAATAATGGTGGAAAGTAAAACTGAAAACTTTCAAATCTTGAATTTCTACTATGCGTTTTAGAGAAAGTATAGGGTGAGTCAGAAAGAATCTTACAACTTTGAAAGCATATCGAAATTTATTGAGATTATTTACAGGGAGGAGAGAAGTGTCAATTTGTAGCAAAACACTTCGAGTTAACATCAAAGTCTTATTTTGGTTCGATATGACTGCCGTAGTGACACGAGAAACATCCCACCAAAACTCAATTTCTTCGCTCACTCGTTCCAGCTGATGGGGAGCAATTTCTGCAACGACAGCGTAGATGCAATTTCTCAGGTCTATAAAATTGTCTGCTAGTGGCGCAATATACATGCGATCTTTAACAAATGCCCATAGGAAGAAATTCATAAGTGTAAAGTCTGGGGATCGAGATGACCATACAACTGGACCTGCACAGCCAATCCACATACGTGGGAAGCGAATATAAGGAATATCTCGAACTTCCTTGAGGAAATGAGGCGGTGCGCCGTCTTACTGGTAGTAGTAGGTCACGTCTTGTTGTTGTTTGTCTTCATCTATCTGCGGGAATAAAAATAAATTCTAACATATCAAGATATGCAATACTAGTGACAGTGTTCTCCATGAAGAAAAAAAGGACCGTAATTTGCTAAGGGGCACAAAATATATTTACCTTTGGACTGTCATCGACGTGCTCAATGGTTTGATATGATTTCCGCTGCACCAGATTCTACAGTTGTGGGCGTTCACCATGCTACTGATATGAAATATACTCTTATCGCTGAAGATAATTGTGTTAAAGAATGTCTCGTCTTCCTTTATCTTATCCAACATTTCCACACAGAATTTTCCAGAAGCAGTCTTATCTACGTCAGTTTATCTACAACCTTATCTATGGTTTCAAGTGTAAATATTTACTTAGCACTCGCTGAACTTTCTTCTTTGGAATGTCTGTCTAGCGAGACGCATTGATTTTTTTGGACTACAGGCAAAGCTTCTAATCCTTTCGACACCAGCAGTAGTAACGGGCGGGTGACTTGGTGATTTTACATGACGAAGAGAACAACCAATCTCAACAAAGTTCTTGTGCCAACTGTAAATTGCAGGCCTGCTTGGTGGTTCCATACCCTGTTCTGTACGAAATTTACGCTGAACAGCATTTGCAGAGTTCATTTCATGAGAATCGCCATTTTGAGAATAAACTATGGTGGCGCTTGCGTTGACGAAATGTGGTACTATGGCACTACGTAAAGTATTTTGCTACAAATTGGCAAATATATCGATTTTTTAAGTTTTTTTTGTATATTTTTATATGTTTTCAAAGTTTAAAGTCCTTTTTGATTCACCTTGTAAAAAAAAAATCCTGAGAATGTGGATGTTATCCGATAATTTGTTTCTCCAATTCTAACCTTGGATATTTGAACGTTTCTGTCTCTGTCCCCCATATACAATCTCTCTCTCTCTCTCTTTCTCTCTCTCAATGTTGTCTGCCACAACGTCACATGGCATGGGATCAAATCTCCGACTCTAGTTATCAGATGTAAGCGTCTTACCAATGGGCAATTGTGACTACCTATAGGGTTGTTGTTTGTAGGCTGCGGATATTTAGACATTTTAATAAAGAAATATGGATAAAAAATAGTGAAACAAAAGCTATAGAAATATATATATATATAAAATAATCAAAAAATAGACCAAATATACATCAAAATTAGTCAAGAATTACATGAACATTTGAATGTACTTACTAAGAAAAAAAATAGTTATTGAAGAACATTAATTTCTTGCAGTAGTTCATAAGTAAATGATTCCAGGCGAATTTATCTCTGAACGGAAGGAATATATTACTTCACAACAGCAATGAGTTGACGATATTCCTGTAGACAATTTGCATTTTTACCAAAAAAAATTGTAAAATGTAGCGCAGTTTACTCGAGAGTTCACCCATTTTCACGGTGCAATACTTTACGTTTGACTCTAAGAATTCTACTTTGTATCTACTAGTCTCGACTATCAGCTATTAAATGATATTAGCCCGTACCCGCTGCAACATATGTCTTGTGGTTTGGGACGCTAACACCATCTCATGCGCACTTCATTTTAGACTACCTGATATTTTGTTGCGGTTTTTCCTAACGTACTGAGCTATTCTCAAACTGTTTCCTATAAGAAGAATAGTATTTCAATAATTGAATAATTAAGTTAATTATTACCCATTTCCTCACGCGTGTTTCGTAGAGAGATCCAAGTAATACATTTAGAAGAAATATAACTGATTTCAAAAACGCACTAAGCAGTAGAAAACCAAACATTTTTAAAAGAGAATTCACTGGCTTCTAATACGCAACTTCGAAAAAAGGCAAAAATTAATAAAAGCGCTAATAATAATAGTAATAAAGCACTTGAAAGCAAAATATAATTTGTCAATATTTTTTAAGTCGTGCCAAGCCATTCATGTTAATTATTTATTCAATTACCATCGAAATAATTTTATATCTGGTAATCATTTCTTTGGCTTAACGCGACTTGAAAAAACATAACAAATAATTGTAATACATTATTTTATACATTTAAGCCTTTTACTATTATTATTATTATTATTATTATTATTATTATATTATTATAACAAATAATTGTAATACATTATTTTATACATTTAAGCCTTTTACTATTATTATTATTATTATTATTATTATATCTGGTAATCATTTCTTTGGCTTAACGCGACTTGAAAAAACATAACAAATAATTGTAATACATTATTTTATACATTTAAGCCTTTTACTATTATTATTATTATTATTATTATTATTATTATTATTATTATATGGTTTTTTAGCGCTTTTATTATTTTTAAGCCTTTTTAAAAAGTCGGTTCATATATTTTCAAAAAGAGTTTTTATTTATTATTTCAGTCGTTTTTTATTTTCAAATTGCATACAACTTATTCTTTCCATGCGTGTCAGTTGGCGTGGGGATGGAAACGAATAGCGTTGCTCTTCGTTAGCTATTTCACTCATTCCTTTAATTTCAAATATTCTTCATACATATATATATATATATATATATATATATATATATATATATATACTCTTCCTGTGCGAAAACACGGCATTTCAGCTAACCTTATAATAAAAGTGAATGTGACTTTGTTTGATCTCATCATGCAACAACCACAGAACCAATTAAAATTATACTTGACGTGTTTATCAATCTTAAGGATTATATGGTATTACACTTCTGAAAATGTGTATCCTAAGAGTGAGCGAAAGGAATAATTTATGAAAAGCTAAGTATCTTAGGAATCCTTCAAGTTAGGTACTAAAACTCGATGTGTAAATTTTTCATTCAAAATAACGAATCTGTTCCTGCTTTTCTGAAAATTACCATTTTAAGGCAAGAGCGTAAGGGTGAAAATTTATAGGGAGAAATGAGTAGTGACATGTAAAAAAAAAAAAAAAAAAAAAAAAAAAACTGCTAATACCAATGTTCAATCCGTAACTTTTGGGATAGCTCAGATGAATACACACACTTCCAATGCCGTTTAAGTCCTAATTCATCCCCCATTGGCATGTTAGTGGGGTGATAATTAAAAGAGATTATGGGGGTGGAAGGGGGCTGACATTACGGATTGCACTTTTATTGTAATGCGTATCCTGAGGGGAGGAAAACGTTCCAATACTTCCAATAATCATATTCTCCCCGGTCGAGAAAGGGACATTTCAACTATTGTTTTCTTCTTAGAACTTCCAAGAAGAGACAACTTAACATTTCGTAATCTGTATGTAAAGTATAATTGAGAAAACCCATTGATTCACTATTTCATTCAGCAATAAATTTCCGAAACTATTAAGTGTAGAACTTTGAAATTGTATTTAAATGTTTTCCTTACATCATAGGTTAAATGTGACTCGTAAGAGGGATACGGGGGTTTAAGTGTTTTTTTCCCGTCCGTCAGATCTATTAAATTATTATTAGATCAGGTGCATAATTATCAGGTGTAGAAAGTTGAAAATATTTATAAGTGTTCTTGCGTCCTAGGCTCCAGATTAGATGATATTTTGCAAATGGAACTCTAAAATGAGATTAGATTTCTTTTTTGGTTAACCGAATTTCCAAAGCTACTGGATACAGAACCATGAAGTATTGTTACTACTATTCAGTTGCATTCAATATCAAAGACGAAGACGATGAAACACAGGGAGAGGAAGAAATGAAAAATACTGCCGCGGTAACAAGCGGGCGCATAGGCTAGTAAAGTAACATATGTTTCTTCTCAATTAAATGTATTCGTGGATTACATTGAAATAATAACTGATATTTAAAGGTCGTTGTAGTTACTACTACACACTTTTGTAGTAAATTCAATGTGAATCAAGAAAACATGAAATTATACCGTCCATAAGGGTGGCTGGCAGACATATTGGATTAGCCGCCATGTTGAATGAAGCAAACATGGGAAGAAGAAGAGGGAAGACTTTTATTATGTTGTTACAATTATCTTCTGGGATTCTGCAAGTAAAGTTTCAGAAATTCAACAATTATGTCCGAGTTTGACCTAAAATTATGCCAGCTAGACTGGACTATTAAAGCATTATGAGATTAGCTTTTAAAGTGTAGTTACTCACATATTGCGAGCTTCTCATAATTTACACAGGCAGTTCTGTTAAATGAGAGCATAGGCCATATTTATATAAAATTATAACTGTTAAAGAAAACCTCCTGTAAGAACAGAACTATTGCGTGTAATTACTTTTATTTTCATTATACATAGGTATATAATAATATGTTAGTAATACATAACACAAATTAAATCCGGTCATCATTTTACTGTTCACGTCATGCACGTTATAACTCAATATGTTATTTTTAATTTCGTAAGTCCTTCGGGGCTTCTTGCCAAATAATATTATAGACAAACAATTCGATAGTTAAACACACTGAATTTTATGAGGAAACACTGCTGTTATTGAATGAGCTTTTGGCACTTGCAGAAAATAAGATCACACATGCTATATATGTGTTTTGTTTTAATGTATGCTGTTCATGTTCCCCTGTCGTTGCAGGTGCTCACTTTGAATTATTATTATTATAATTTCTTCCAGTGATTCTAACCTAAGATACTTGTAACTATTTTCAAGGCTTTGTTTGACCGATTCTGATACTGAAACTAAGGGATATTTTGGGAAAAGGCTATGAAAGTTCAAATAACTAAATGAAAGTTCAAATAACAAAGGCCCCAGTCAAGTTTGGCGCAATTTTAGATAAGAACGCCACTTAAAAAACATTTATATTTATAATTTAGAGAACGTTTCCTTGGTTTTTTCTTAATCCAAATTTCAGTATTCACAATTAAAGAGGGAAAATATATCTTTCAGTATTAGTGACATATTTGGTTAGAATTAAGAAAACATATACGTTATAATGAATCGTCAAGACGTCCTAGGCTTACTACTATATTCAGTTTTCAATAGTTTAATTCTGAACATATAAAGTCACAGTGGTAAATGTTGCAATGACTCCAATGCCAACAGATATAGCATATAAAATAAGCGAAAACTGGTTCGGCGGAAAGTAAGAAGAAAAAAAAAATGAAAAACGACACACACGGGGAAATCAAATGGGCAAGTCATATAATAAAATTAGCTACTACAAGTTTTCCTCGATCATAATCAATTCGCAGTTCGCTTGTATTCGGTAATATAAACCATTCAGTAGGAAAATTATACTTACTTTCTTGTGGTTAACCAACATCTGGCAATACCCGGAACTAGACTATATGCCTAGACACATGACAGTATACCGTATTAGGACTTCTTTAACGTTATCCTGTATAAATCTACTGTATCTACTAGTGTATCTACCTTCAGAAGAAAACAAATCCTTCATCGATAGGATTACTGACGACACGAGATGAGATAGAGCTCCTCTGTTTTAAACAGATTCATTTTCCGAGTCGAGATAGCCTCGTCTTATCCCTTGGGGTAACCCTTTTCACTATTTTTGTAATGGAGCTGTTTTGAAGCTTCTTTTACTTAAAAAAATAAATTTAGAAATATAATATAATAACTACAACTGGAAACAAATTCAATGATATTGGGGATAATTCTCCACCATTAGTGTTTGATTACCAGGAAAGAAAGCTCAAATTCAAACTTAAATATTAATTCTCGAATAAGCATTGGAGACTGTAGCTCATAGATGTATCAAAAAGTGCTTCTTTCAATAAATAAAAGCGCGCAAATTTCATTTAAAAAGTGCAGCAGAAAGGTAAAGGAAATTTGCTAAAGTCAAGCATATCTAAGTCGAATGTAAGTCGAGTCGAGATGTCCATTATTGAAAGGTATTTTGTGTCAGCTCAAAACACAATATTTAAGAGAGAAGCAGCAGCCCACGATTCCAATCGTTGAGATGATCTCTCGTAGTGCTTGTATGTTGATATTTTCTTTCCTAAAGGTGTGGGAGATTCCCTTAATTTTCTCCAAAATGGCCGTTTTGTTCGCGGAGAGTATCATCGGACACATCCACGAAGTCACAATTTACCATTAAGAAAACAAGAGTAATGATCGAATCCACCCACAAATTACGTGGATAAGTGACGTCGAAAAGATATTGGACTTAACCGAACATGTTAGTTAAGCTGGGTACAAAATCCTCAGCGACTCGTGTCTAAGTTACTTTCGATTATATTTGGCAAGTTATACAATATCAGCATGATGAATAACTTTTAGGTAAGATACGAATAATGTTGAGTCACTAGAAAATGTTAAAAAACTAAATATAAAATTCACCAACTAGTATTTTCATCACGGAGGAAAAAATATGATTTCACTGTATACTATTTAATTAATTGAGAAAAATAGAAGTAACACTAAAGTAATTTAAAATTCGCTTAATCAGTAAGGAAAGTAGTAAACAAAAATGAGGAAGGATAGAGGAAAAGGAGAAAGGTTAATATATGGGTTAACTGCCATATGCACAAGTTTAATGAACCAATAAATAATACGTCATACTTCCAAGAAACCTTTATACTACTTTTGATAAATAAAAATAACAAAATTTTCCTTAATGAAAATATAATATTCAAGACGGAGTGGATTCGAGTCGCTCTCAAGTCTTTTAATTCTTGATATACAACAGTATATTAGCAATGTTTAATATTATATTCCAAATATATTTAAGAGTAGGGTTTAAGATTGATTACTACGGTTTCTCAGTAAAAGATTAATTGTAAATATTATCAATATGTAAGTGTTTTAAATTTAAAAGGTAACGAGATATTTTATAAATCATAGTATAACAAAGACCAAATTAGCCATTACCTTTAGATAGCAAATTTGAAAGCAATTACTTGATTATAGATTCTTAAAGACTGATTTGAGTAGGGATGCACGCGGGACGCGAGAAGTCTCGTGTCGTCTCGTGTCTCGTCTCGCATTTGCGAGACGAGACACGAGACGAGAGTTAAAATTTTATGCGAGACGCGAGACGAGACGCTAGACGAGACTCAGTTAAGTCTCGCGAGACTTATCGCAGTCTCGCAACATTTATGAATTACAATTAATTGTATATTTAGTGATTTTACATTTATTGAGTTTTCTAAGTTGAGCGTTAATGCCTCCAGGAACAAAAAAGTGATTGGGGCAATAGACATTTTATGAGATTTATTATTATTCAAGGTTGATTTTCAGAATTAAAGCCTTCTTTAGTTTCTAAACATCATTCTAAACATTGCAGTTAGTTCAACTGCATGATCTGGAAATTGATCCAGAAAGCTTTTTTCGTATCAAGTATAGTTTGCTGGATATTTTGATTCTCGCAATTGTTAACATATTGCGTTATCCACAAGTCCGTTGACACAAGTAATGTTATTCCTTGGTGGTTGGTGTAAAGGGAGATAGGCGACAATAGATGGCAACACTGTTCTCCTACACAAGTAACGTATTTTTTTTAATATTTTCTCTGTTGCTTCCACAAATGTAGTGCTAGAGAGTTTAAACTTTCTGAAAAGAAAGTTCAAACCTATTCTAAGGGAACAATCCGTGTCAATTTTGGATATTGTGACGTTAGAGTATTCCACGGACTAGAAGCAGGCAAAGACAAGGTTTAAATCCGGTTAAATAAAGACGAAGAAATTTACATATAGTATAGTAAAAGGAACCGGGTTTGGTTCAATGAGTTCAGAAAAACATATACGGAAACGTTATATTCTTTATATCCTAATTACATTGGAGACTTTTTTTCGGGGCAAAAATGTGCCCGCATGGCATACTGGAAAATATTGCTGGAGACCTCTAAGCTGGAAAACAATGTTGGATCCAGCAACAATTTATGCTGGTTTTGCTGTAAATTATGCTATTAATTTGACGAAAATTAATGGTCCAGCAATCAAATTCCAACACAACTTTTCTTTTAATTCGGAGCGGAGGGGACACAAGTTCGGATACCATGTTGAACTCTAGGTTCCGTCTCCTTAGGATGTTAGGAACATTCATCCCATGGAAAGCAATGGCAAACCACCATGGATTCACCTTGCCAAGGGACTTTTAGGTCAAATACCTGCCTTCGAACTGAATAGCACATCATTCATTAACAGCCACAGAATAACACATTGCTAAATTTTGACCCAGAATATATGCGAGACTGCGAGACCACACGAGAAAGTCTCGCGCGAGACGCGAGATGAGACTCAAAATTTTATGCGAGACGCGAGACGGGACTTCACATTTGCGAGACGAGACGAGACCAACATTTGAGGTTGCGAGACGAGACGAGACTTTTCCATTTTTCGTCTTGTCTCGTCTCGCGTGCATCCCTCGATTTGAGGTAAGATATCTTACCACAAAAACATGGAGAAACTTCTGAATAACAACCACTGAATGGGCATTATTATTTTCACGTAAATCAGAGATGTTCGTTAGAGAGAGAGAGAGATTACACAAACTAGATTATTCACAGTTCATGGAGTAAAGTAAATGCATTCGTTACAAATGCAAAAATAGGCTAATATCAAAATATTATCCTCAATGTTCGAATTACTTGAAAATTAGGGGAAAATCTCTGGAAAGAAATCAAAGTATCGATTTTTTTTTAAAAAGAAAGTGCAATTTCATTTCCATCCGAAAATGGATGGACTCTATGTTTGAGAGCAAATACACTTTGCGCTCCTATTTCTTTGAGCTAATATACTGTAATATTTCTATCATGAATCTCTCCATCATCTTCTGATAACTTTTAACGTTTGAGATGAGTTTAGTTTAGTTTGAGTTTAACGTCCCTTTCAGCAGCGAGGCTATATGAGACGCTGACCTAGTGATTAACGTGGAATCCGAACCACATGAGCTCCCGCTGGGAATCGAACCCGGGTCGCCTACGCCAAAGGTGCGTATGCTAACCGGTTAGCTAAAGGAGCTCACTTAACGTTTGAATTGTTAGTGAATTTCACATTTCAAATCCACACAAAATCACTAGTAGAATGCATTGATTACATAAGATACGTCGGTATATTGATAATTTGCTTTCATAATTTAACATTCCAGATTAGCTAGAATTTGTTATTTCAAGCTCTTTAACGTTTATACAGCGACGTTCGATCTGAGCCTAGGGTGCTTCATTAGTTTTATTTACACGGAGTAGTATCTAAACTGTTTTTTTTTTTTTCACTTTGAAAACAAAATTTATTAGAGTACGTAACGGGTTTATTCACAGTTCCATTGCCAAGAGCACGAGAAGATAGACATTGACCAATAGGTGTAGCAGGACATACTCGTCAAGTCCTATCTACAGTACTGTTCGTTTTGCAATAAAACCTCAGGAAGTTGATCATAAAAGACAACAAAGGTAAGGGGATCATTGTCGATTTAGAGAAACTGAGATGTTTTAGGAATGCAGTCAATGTCAGGAATAAGATCAGTATGCAACCACATTTAGCATATGTGAGAAGCATCTATAGAGGATAGAGTTAAGCTGAAATATAGGGGTAGGTGATGGGTCGAAGATTTATTCAAAATTAGATATCTGGAAGGAAAATAAAGGTAGACGAAAAAAACGTATGTCTAGTATATAACCTTTCAAGAGCTTGCATATGACATGCAATTTGTTGCAAGATTCTAGATCAACCGCCACAAATATTCCTTCCAGTGTATTTTTGTTTACAGTAAGCACGTATCGTATAATGCTCTAAACATCAGAATAAAAAGGAAGAATCTACGAAAACTCAGAAATTGGTTACTATTTCTTTTAGAGAAATAAATAGATTAATGGGAAGTAGATATAATTAAAAAATAAAATAGTCTGGATTGGAGTCATAATAATAAAGACATTATAAGTTGTGCTACTATAGCTAATACTGATTTGTAGTGCAAACATATTTCGACTAATGAGTCAGACATCTACATAAAATATGACCAACTGATTGTTTGCTTTTAATTATTCACCAGATGGCAACTGTGTTAATATATTATTAGGAAGACAAATCCGAAGCTTGTTTCGCGTGTCAGAGAATAGCTTTGATTTAATTCACAAGGAAGGCGTGAACAAAATATCTGTAGCGAAATAACTTGCTGACCTTGAAGCGAAAGATTTCAAGTTAATATCAAGATCCTCTTCAGAAGACATGGATCGAAGGTTGCATAAATTATGTAAAAATGACAAATAGGTATGTTCTTGTTACGGTCAGTTTAGAACCACTTAAATTTTGAAAAGTTGGTGTTGAAATGTCTTATATATAGACATATATTGTGAAGTTACACATATTTCATTTTAGATGTATTGTTACTATTAATTTAAGCTTCTCTCTCTCTTTTTTTTTTTTTTTTATTTTCTTAATCAGCTGAGATCCTGTTTCTTCGGAAACTATTTTCTCATTGTTCTTCATCTTAATATTTCCAATCTTCGTAGCTGTATTCATCAATTGTAAGCTCCGTGATCTTTTCTGAACTAAGGCTTTTTATTTGAAGAAGGAATTCGTAATGTATATCTTTTCGGTTTCGGTGATACGTTTCTCCTTCATTTCATTTATCATATCCGTAATTTCTTATTGACTTTTGACCTGGTTTCTCTTTGTTATGCTATTTTGTTCTATTCAAAGTTTTGAATCATGATCTTTACGTAATTGTTTTCTCTTATACTAAACTCTTTAATTTCTTCTTAAAATTCTTGGAATTCCTGCGCTGAATGATTTGTTGAGGAAACTTACGGTTTGTATGTCTAGAGAGAGAGAGAGAGAGAGAGAGAAATGTTTGAAGAATATCATGAAATGAAATGAAAGTCCCACGGCTATGCCGGTTAGGATATAGGAGACGGTGATGAAGAGAAATGAATGAAATAGTGGAATGAAGAAAGTGGGTGGAAGCGGGGGCATCCCGAGAAAAGCTACGCACACGGTGTTTGTCTACCACCATAAAGTTCACTTGGCGCGACCTGGGATCTAACCTAGGACCCCAGGCACCAGAGGTGAACGCTCAACCACTGAGCCACCGCGGCCCCCAAGAATAGACTAAATAAAAATAATAAAATTTTAGAGTCGATCATAATTTTGACTATATCTTATTAACTGTAGCTTATACTATTATCTTGCTGATGTGGTAATGAAACGCTTGATGAAGGTAATACCTGAGTATCAGTTTTATCTTAGTAGTTGGCGCGGTTGTCTTATAGGATCAATCCTAAAATTTACTTTAAAAAAAAAACACCTTTTTGAAATCGATTTTCACGAAAACTATGCCCAAGGATTACCATTGACCCATAATATTTCGTTCAACCCGTTGAATCTTTAGGCACTGAGTACGTAAGTCCAACAGAGGAATCAAACATCCAATTGAAGATTTTTAATGAGTAGTCACCGTCACTACCTCACTTAAAGTTTTTGTGCTCTAATCATTTTTCTTTTTCAAAATTATATGTGGTATTCATGCTGTGATGATCATCTAATTATCAATCAATATAATTTATTTAATATTTGGTTTGAGTTTTGTCCAATACAACGTTTACTAATGTAATTGCGTTTTTAATCCCACGTCTTTGCATTTTAAAAATAATTGCACGGCTCATTTTATTTCGGGAGCATGAGTTTACTTTACGGTCTTCGGGCACGCCTCTCAGGGGTAGATTCTCCGTTTAATACTCTCTGGTCTACTGCATCTGTTAAGAAAAAGAAAGAAACTTAGAATATATAGATTTATCTTTTAAGTACTGAAACGTAAGCACCCATTGAAAAAGTCAAAAGTCGGTACCCATGCCTATATATATAGATATCACCTTATATATATAGATATCACCACATGAGCTCCCGCCGAAAATTGATCCGGGTCTCCCACACTAAAGAAGAGTATAATAATAATAATAATAATAATAATAATAATAATAATAATAATAATAATAATAATAATAATAATAATAATAATAATATGAACTGCGTTGTGGTAGTGGTGAAGGAGGTATTAGGGCTGATAGTGATCTTCTGGACACTAGAACTCCGGATTTATTTTAAGGTTTACAAAAATCTTAAGGATCGATTCAAGAAGTATTTTGCACTAAGAAGGAATCACAATGGGATATATAGAAAAGGTTTTACACCTGTACAGCTTCTTATTTTAGGATAAATTAGAAAGTTGTCCATCACCTCCGTGTAATACATATACAATAAAAGTGTACGGCAAAAATAAATAAAAAATTACAAAATGAAAAAAGTAAGAGCATCGAGTAGGACTCGAACCAGATTCAAAAGTACTAAATCCACACAGAAAGCCAGAACTTAGCTCGCATGGCTATCGAAACAACTATGAAGTTCCATTCCTATTTCATGAATTTCTTAACAACTCCCCCTCCCTTTTTCAACGAATATTGTGGTCGAAAAGCGTGTGTGCATTATTTACAACCAAGTTTTCTGCATTTAACAAGTAAAATGATGTTCTAAATGTATCATTACATTAAGTTATAAAAAGACAACTGAGTAGACCTATTTTAAATAGCAAACTGTGAGCCGTCTTGGGAAGTCTAGTTATTTTTTTCTTTTCACTTCCCCTACTATTACGTCGACTGCGATGTTGCCACAGGGACTTAGAAATATTTGGGCGTGCAATTATATTTTGGAGAAGTGTACATTCGTTGTTGGTTGTACTATCATGGGGGTCAAGGTGGAACAAAACAAGCCCTACGGGGCCTATAACCCTCTTCGCTCGCTGACGCTCGCTCAGCTATGTTTCTTAGCGTGATAATTCACTTTTTTTATTAATAAAATTGTGTGTGCACAGTGGTCTAAATACCACGTGACATTACGTCACGCACGGGTGGTGCAACTTCAATGTAAGTTTAACTTCACCCTTTGGAAAGAATTTTTAATAGGTCGCATTGTTTTAATGATTAGTGTGTAGCTAGCAACACTTAACAGTTCCAAAGTACTAATTTTGGGTAGTAATACTATACTGATGTATACGGATGAAGGAAAGAGCAAAAAACCATGAAAATAAGAAATATTTGTGATTGATTAATAGTGAATAGTGAAGACCAGAAATGAAGCAGGATTAATTGTAGGTAAGATGTATGAAAGCAAGAACAGGTAAATTGTGATACAGCGTTGGAAATACAGTAGATTTATGTGGGTTTTATCGAAGGTCGCCATCTGCGGCAGTTTATCCGCTGAATGATTCGCGGATCCGATCCAGGATTTTCTGTGGGGGGTGCACCAATAACTATCAGCACATTTGAATCAAAAAAATTTAAAATGCCTTTAGGCATCTGTGATGTGTATGAGGAATTGACTTAAACTATTGTGTTTAGCAAAACCGCTTTCTTTTAAGACCGAAACGGAAACATGACATTAAATTTTAGGAAAGTATTGCTATTTTCACTGCGTTTCTCACTTTAGATAGTGTATATTCAGAACAGAGAGGGGGTGCGCGTGCTGCGGTACACCCCCTAAATCCAGCACTATATATATATATATATATATATATATATATATATATATATATATATATATATATATATATATATATATATATATATATATGATAGACCTAGCTTCGACTCCCACTCAGAGCACAAACTTATAGCGGTTAGTGGTTATGATCCAAATTTGTTCTGTATAGATTCAGTGGTCAATGTTAACTCTCAATTAAAACAAATAAAATAAAAGTGATTTTGCTGACCACTGGCAAGAATATAATGGTTGTACCCGTTATTTCCGGTGAAGCTGAGTTAGTAAGTGGAATTGATTGGAACACAACCACAGAAGAGAATGTAAATTGTTTAGTTTCACAGATGGCAGGATGAGCTAGTTTGGTATATGTCATTGCATTGAATTACATGGGAATGTTTAACCCTCTTTTTCAGTATAATCGAAAGTTAAAAAATTTGACATACCAGTATGTTCCGCCAAGACGCTCATATGTGACACTATGCCAAGAGTACGCTACACAAGACAACTAAGTTCCACAAATTGTCGTTGCAAATGTTTCATTTATGTAGAAAATAAATAATGTCTGTGTAATTAAACACAGTTCCAATTTGGTCTTTATGAAATGAAGTGGATAATATTAACTTCGTTTTTACACTAAAATTGAGATATCTAAGGTGGATCATCACCCGGAAGTCAATACATATTTTAGCTCATTCCCTTAATTACTGCACAGTGAAACGTTATATATTATAAATATTGTACTGTAAGACAGAGTTGTGTTTCAGCTAGAACACAAGATATTGATTCATTTGGTTGTGTCTCCTGATATCGAAAAAGATAACAAATAAAAGAAAATATTTGATTAGTTCTACATTAAGCACACAAGATGGCACTCGCTATTAGATCTTACTATTCTCTGTTTCACATAAAAGGATAGGAAAAAGAAGAAGTTTTTTCCCCCACCACGCTCAAGTACAGGTGAATGTTGGTGTTCCGTCTTCCACCATCAGCCCCCGCACACTGAGGTATAGAGTGTATTTAAATATGTCTAGGCCTAAATAATAAATTACAACTTTCATAATAACATTGAGTATTTTAAAACACTTAATGACATTTACCTGCATTAGTGAGTAAGTAGCACATGTGTCATTTTAATGGAAATTTTATTGAACAGTTGTATTGTTTATTTTCCTTCTTTTTTGGCAGTCGGGGTTATGACATAATGTTGGAATGGCAAGGGATGTCAGGGTTGGTAATTGATTTGGTATTTACTGCTTTGATACATGAATTTCATAATATAAAATCGGAAACCAAGTACAATACGTATGTATGGGTAAATTATCAGTGCGTTAAGATAATAACAATAGAACCTGAAATAATATTAATAATAATAATAATAATAATAATAATAATAATAATAATAATAATAATAATAATAATACACTTCTTGTTTCCTCTCTTATATACATGTGTTCTTATATTAAAAAGAACCAGAAGAAAAATAACCATATGTATACACACTGATAATAGTGAATAAATGCGTCTCGCCCCGGGCGCCTCAACTCAGGCAAATGCCCTGGTTTCTATTGATTATTTTTCAATGAAATCATTTTCCTACGTTTTTCTCTTCGTACGTACACCTGATGTGATGGTGGCAAAGTATCTTTTTTTGTTTGTTGTTTATTAATACGCGGCGATAAATTTACGGTAAAGCATCATACATACAAGATTCATCAACATTGAAGTCTTCTGAATTTATTAAGGGGGAAAATTTGTTATGGTGGACTTAGAAAAACCATCCCAGATTGATTGAAGCCTGACACGAAATAGTAACTACAGATGCTACGTAATTTGATCAGGCCCATGTCTGAGTCTGCCGTTTTAAGCAAAATTATAATATTGGAGCTTAACCATCATAGTGAATTTGACGCCCCTAAAATCCCCTAAAATTTGGCGCCTTGTGTGGTTGCAATTCTCACCCGGCCCTTTCGTTGGCCTTGAGTTTAGCCAATTGATAATAGAGGAAACTGACTTTTGAATTGTTACTTGACTATTTTAATAAAAACGGAGTTGTCAACAGTCCTGACGACCGTTGAGGGGGAGGGAGAGTAACAGATGTTTGGAAATGAAATTAAATCTTTGAGTTTTACGTATCGCAGTTATGCCGGGTAGGCTAAAGGAGACTGTGATGAGAATGAATGAAACAGTGCAAAGAAAAAAGTAGGAGGAAACAGGAGAACTCCGAGAAAATCTGCAAAAACAGTGCTTGTCCACCACAAGGCCCACTAAGCACGAGCTGGGATCGAACCAGGGCCTTATGCCCCAGAGGTGAACGCTCTACCACGGAGCCACCACGGCCCCAACAAAACTTTTTAGTTCTCACAGAACTCTTGTCTGGAGGTCAATGCAATTAATGGGTGCTATACATACTTGAATTTCATTATTTTCAACAGTCTATGGAGAGTTGAGTGAGAAAAGCAGGGCAGTTCATCATCGGTATTTATAGCTATCAGAAGTTTATTTAACGTTGGCAATTCATTACGGGAAAAGACCTGATGAACCTTTGATCGAATTGCCGATTTCGTGAAGTCGTCATAGTTTTCCGAGAGGGGAAATACTTGTACGCGTATTTTTGGGACTTCTTAATTTATTTTCATTAAATTTAGCCTCCCGCCTACTTCTATAAACAGTTGCCTTTCCTACACTTGTCTGTTTCCCAGTCATGTCGGCGAATTCTTCAACAGTTAAATTAGGGTGTTGTTCTCTTAAAGCATGGAAGATATTCAAAATGCAACACTTCTCATTACTTCGTAACGCTGTCCCGGGCTCATGTTTTATCGCAGAACTACTGCAAGCATCATGAATTGTCGCTTCACAAAGCACTAAATACGCAATTACAGTGAGTCCATAAAGTATTCCTACACCTCGTAATTTTGTAAAAATCGCGCCAGTGAAGCGCTATTTCACATGAAATGCCTGCAGAAAATAACACTGTTGTTGCAGTATGGCCCAGACAATTTATTCCATACAAAAATCCACAACAAAAATAAAATTTCTGGTAGAAAAAATAACAAAACAAAAATAAATCATTTTTAAGATCACAAACAAGTATTCGTATAGTCAGTTTTTTTCCACATATCATCACTATCACAGCCGTTTTCACTATTCTAATATTTGGTGGGATAACCGTTGGCCTTGATAACTTCTTGTAGTTTCTTGGGAACGTTTTTAACACACTTAGCAGTCACTGAGGATGGAATTTTATCCTACTCCTCTGCCAAAGCATTTTTCAGGTCACACGCATTAGAAATCACTCTTTTTCTAATCTGCTTCTCAAGATAATTCCACAAATGTTCAATTGGGTTCATGTCAGGAGATTGGGGAGGTGTATGTAGTTGTTTAGGGCAATTATACAGAAGCCACAGCTTAGTAGTTTGAGCTGTGTGTTTGGGGTCATTGTCCTGTTGAAATACATAATTTTTGTCTAGTCCTATTTTGCAGAACTAGCATCCAAATTTTGTTTCAATATGTCTATATACATTTTGTGGTCCATGATTACATCAATAAAGTGTAGGTTTCCAACCCCAGCGGCACTCATGCACCCCCACACAAGCACACTACCACCACCATACTTCACTGTTAGCAACAGATTGAAAGGTTCAAGTTCTGCATTTTTTGCCGCCACACTTTCTGGCTACCGTCTGATCCAAAAATGTTAAATTTACTTTCATCCGAGAAGATAACGTGCTCCCACTGCTCTTGGGTGTCTGCCAACTGTTCCTTCACGAAAGCGAGGCGTTTCTTTCGGTTTTTCTCGTTCACCCAAAACTTTCTACGGGGAGTCCGTCCATTGTACCCCGCGGCCCGTAGCTGTTTGCGGACTGTTTCGTTGCACACCTTGGTACCGAGTCGCTCTAGCTCTGCAGCAACTTTAGGGGCACTAGTTCGGGGGGTTTTCTTGATCGTGCAGACTATGACACGCTTGTCTTGCTCGCTGAGAGATGGGGGTCGTCCAGTCCTCCTATTGCGCAGAGTTTTTGTCACACAGAAACGGTCTATCACACTTTGTACCGTTGACCGTGGCGTATCGACTAGCTCCGATATCTCCCGCAGCGATTTGCACTTGTTGTGGAGGCGTAGAATGAGCCTCCGCTCCTCAAGTGACGTTTCCTTTCCTTTGCGGCCCATGTTGACAGGGTTGACTGTAGTACTCGCTCAGCAGTTCAGTGAGTGCACCAAGACCGTTGTGGCCGAAGTGACGAGACATCTATCGTCACTCACACCTACCCTTTTCTTACCCGCGTAGCCAGCGAACCGAGATTCGCCCCAAAACAAGCACACTTCCAAGGAAATGCTGGGTGTACGAATACTTGTTTGGGACCTTAAAATTTTTTATTGTTGTTTTATATTTTTTTTCTAGCAAATGTTATACTTTTGTTGTGGATTTTTTGTATGGAATAAATTGTCTGGGCCATACTGCAGCAACAGTGTTATTTTCTGCAGGCATTTCATATGAAATAGCGCTTCACTGGCGCGATTTTTACAAAATTACGAGGTGTACGAATACTTTATGGACTCACTGTATTTACAATTTAATATGCACTAAAATTTGTTTCAGATAATATAAACTATACAAAACATAATGGATACAGAATACAATTTAATATGCACTAATTTCACACGACACTATATATAATATAGTTACCACACACGCTAAATTCATACAATATTTGCACAGGTCGATAGTCTGCGCACTCGATACTCAGACAGCCAGAAGATTACCTTCCTTGAAATTGTAAATAAAGACAGAATGTCGACAGGATTGGTTTGCTTTCTCTCCCGATTCTTAAGTGAAACAATGATGGAAATTAACTTTATAACGAATTAGTTCTTACTTCTAGAAATGCAATTTAATAAATAGGCCTAAAGCCAAAACTTTAATACATAAATAGTAAAAAATACTTTTCTTAAAGACAACAATTAAAAACAGTAATTGTTTGTTTTTCGGGGTTGACAGGTAAAAACAGCAGTCAGCGCTTTCTCACCATCAGGTGCGAGCGAATTGACGTACGAATTTAGTGTGTACACGATTTTGTTAATTAGAAAAGCTTCCCTCCCTGTGAAGGTCAACGGCTTGATTTCCCCTCCGTACTGGAGAGTGGTGGGAGGAAGGGGAGTTTCCTATCAGGTTGCCTGAAATAGATCTTAGAAGTGCTCAGTTTTATGAAATGTTTATTTGTATGTGTAAAGTATTTTAAAGTAACGATCTTATTAGTAAATAAATATATTGTTTGACCGTTTTTCGTGTTATGCTTCACGTTTTATTTAAATATTAATAACATTTAAGGAAATAGATTTTGATAAGAAACTTGCGCAGAACGCCATAATGCGTTGTTGCCAAATTTGAACGTTTACTGTGGTAGTCATAATAAGAAAATTCCTGGATTCTAGCGTTGCAGTTTGAGAAGCGGAATTTAGTTGTGAATTGCGGGAAGGGTCGAAAACTAATTTCTCCAGTAATTATCCAAGCAGAATTCCATCATAACTTCCTTTATTATCTGGCGTCAGTAACACTCGACACTATCTGGCAACGCTGCACTATTGAAGTAGCGTTTAGCATAGCACCGAGAACACCTAGTGATCCACCTTAATATTAAATTAGCAAAATTCTATATTTTGTTTGTCATCCAAACATTTGTAACAAGATATATTTCTCTCCATTCTCGATCGTTAACAACATACATCTTTCGTTCATTTTCGTTCCACATCTTCAACATTCAATTCTACTTATTATACCATCAAGAGTCAATTAGTTATGTCGAAAGCTACGATTGTTTATTTATACAATAAAGAGAAACATTTAGAAAGACTTTCTGTCAGACTGAAAGAAACCTCAACTGAAAGTTATCCGTGGAAAGCCCAAATTAATATAAATAACCAAAATGTAACCGAAATGAATACCGACTTGAAATAATGTTTCGAGTAATGTTTGATAAGCTTTGGATCTTATTAAATACGTCAACTTCGTAAAATATAAGTTTGAAACTAGAAACTACATTCCTGGACTTACGTCGAAATTTATTTAGGGGAGGAAAGGAGGGTTGGTACAAATCTTTTCAAGAGGGTCCAAATTCAGTATGTGGATAAATTATATTAAAATTTGTAAAATCACCCTTAAATTAGGCTGCTACATTTACAGGAAAGTTGGGATTTCGGAGGAAAAGGGGCGCAGACCCCTCAGTCCCACCCCTGCGTGCGTCACTGCTTGATATCTGTGAAATTCATGAAATTTGGGGAAAGAGAGAACGGATTGTTTCCCTTGATCATAAATGACTTAATTATTACCCTCACTTTGAAGGAAATGAATTGACTAATTTAATCACACTTATCTATAAGACTACTTGTCTCTATGTCTTTTAAGTGTAGCAAACAGCATTGAGAAAATAAATTAATTCATAGGCTACCTTGCCAACATTCATCATCCTTGTTTTTCTTTACTTGTTAAAGACTGACAAATCCCTTTAAAGCAAGTATCTCGTTGTTACCTTTAAAATATGTGGTTAATTCAAGGTCTTTCCTCAAGTAGCATCGTCTAACGCTTGGAAGTTGCTTGGAGTCGCTAAGCTAAAAAGAAAAGAAATGCTCCTTTGTTTCCAAATCTGTTCACTGAATATTTTACCCATGGTATTTCCCTCCTCCATCCAGTTTCTTTTGGAAAGTAAAATTACATTTAATTACACAGCATTGTCAGCTACAAAAATGTTTGTTTTGTGAGCAAATCAACTGTGTCTTAACTTTGTTATTTAATTGCTTCTTTCAATCGTCTACTATAACCAATTTGTGTTTAGTTTTCAAGGAATTATGCATCAACCACTTACAACAGAATATTTTCGTTAGGATTGATCACTTGATCAGTGGCTAATTTAGGCATCTTGTAGACCTAAGCATCTTATGGTTGGATGCCTCTTACTCGAAACTATACGCACTTCATGATAAGCTGCCCACTACTAAAATCGTTTCAGCACAACTTTGACAATTTAGCCACAGACCATTTGACAGTAGTACACAGTGGCATATTTACGATTTTGTTTCGCTGGGGGAGGGGGGGCTTTGCTAACTTTATTCCTGGAAATGTGAAAATTCTGCAAGGCATTTAATTTAATTTAAAATAGGCTAGTAAATAAAATTTCGGGGAGAACTTAAGCCCCCCTAAATACGCCACTGGTAGTGCATTTTACTTTTTAGTGTCTAAAGGTAACTTTGGGGTCAGTAGTTATGTATATGACGTCACGGAACAGTTCTTGATTAATGTTGAGTGCAGGCCCGGGCTGGCCCACCGGGACACCAGAACATGTCCCGGTGCGCACTCCGAAACATCATATTATAAATAAAAGTACAAGTTTCTTTTTCTTTCTTTTTTTTTAAAAATAATGAATTTCTGCGGTTGTTATTGGTAAAGAACCTATCAAAGGTACAGTGTTTCTTTATAGAAAACGCTCTTGCGAAACCACATTAAAGATAAACGGTTTTGTTCTTCTGAATACCAGAATTCTGTACAATAAATAGGGCCTACGTACAGTTGCAGTTGTTATAAAACCCCTGGAGGGTACAGTGCGCCCTTTGCATAGAGAGACCTGCTAAACATCACTTTATAGATAAGTGGATTTAGCTGTTCTTCTGTACACCAATTTTGTGTAATAAATTCGTACAGTGCCTGTTAGTAAAGAACCTTTAAGGGTACAGCGTGGAGCTCCTTTGTGGCTAAGCGGTTAGCGTACACGCCTTTGGCGTGGGAGACCCGGGTTCGATTCCCGGCGGAAGCTCATGTGGTTCGGATTTCACGTTAATCAGTAGGTCCATGTCTCATATAGCCTCGCTACTGAACGGGACGTTAAACTCAAAATCAACTCAACTCAAGGGTACAGCGCACCCTTTATATAAGACGCCCTGCGAAATATTACATTAATATTATTATTTTGTATACCAGTTTTGTATTATAAATTCATACAACTGCTATTGGCAGAGAACAGGTAAAGAGTACAATCACTTTTAAAAAATATATGTTTACGCATCCATGATACGAAAGACGTATAATAGAGCCAGTAAAACATTTAGCATGTGTACTAAGTCTATTTGGTAAGATAACATAAAAGTTATTTCCTCCTGCTACTTATTCCCCCCCCCACCCCCAAAAAAAATCAGAAGCTAAGCGCAATCGATTATAAGCACTTTAAACAATTTAAGATTTTCTTTCTTTCTTTTTTTAAAACAAATTCTTTACTTATAAATTTGATTGCTCCTGTGTGTTTTAGAGCAGTGTTAATACATGATCAATGCCTACAATATTTCTAAAATTTAACTATATTGATTTTTCCTCCCGATAAAACCAATTTTACGAAAACACTTATGTGTCGGAGTGGGAAGGATTGGATGCTACAGTGAATTTTAGAGCTATGTTGGCGGTAGTTCACTACCAGAAGGGCCACACTACCGAATTGTTCTAAATGAAGTACCAGAACAAGAGTGTTCTAAGAGGAGGAAATCATGGTGATTGGTATGGCAACTTGGACATAGCTCCAGTTGTGGTCAGAGTGACTTTAACGATAGGGATACTGAGAGATGAAAGGCAACGGGAAACCACCACTGTATTTTTCTCTAGTTTGCTGATAGCAAAAAGAGAACATGTATAGAATGGTCTTTCGCAAGTCAAAATATAATTCCAGAGGTAAAATATACCCCCATTCGGATCTCCGGGAGAGGTGTGGCTTGAACAGGACTATTGGACCAGAAAGTATCAATGCGGGGAAGATAGATAGGGAAAGAAATATTTTCAAGAACAAAAGGCTTAGGATAGAGACATGGAACATACGTACCAAGTTACAAGGAGGGAAATTAGAAAGAGAGGGTAGTGAAAGTAGAATTTGTTGATGATAGAGTTACGATGTTAAGGCTTAAAGGATAAAAGAAGGGTCTAGTAGTACATAGTAGGACACAGTACCTGTTCGAATGTGCGTTATTTTATCGGAAAATCCGTTGAACCTAGGCAGAAGCAGGAAGGGAGGAAAACGTCAAATATTGCAGAAACCGCCGCTGAGCGATTTTCTTACATGAGAATAGTGCCATAATACTCTAGCTTGGTGACGGAGAGGCTAGGCCACCCTGTTTTTGATTGATAACACTAATTTAAGCTATTATTTATATATTTTTGAAAATTTATAGTAAACTCATCATATACCTATCATTTCTGGTCTATCATTTTTTTTTCTTGAACGGAAGTTTGAGTTTTTATGTTTTGCGTTCTTATGATGGTTCATTCCCGTTTGGCCTTTTCTCGTTTCGCCAACGGACCTATCAGCAATATATATTATTATCTCAATCTCATCTTAGATGTAGGCCAAACGGGTATTCCCGTTTTGCCTACATTCACTCGACGAGGTTTCAACGTCAGCAACAGCTTTGACGTGATTGACTGTGATTCTAGCGAACTACGTGTCGTGTCACTAGTAGTTCCAAAGGTCATCATTTCAAAACTGATATACGTTCTATATTTTATGGGCTTACAGAACAATTTTAAAAAGTGACTAACTATTCAAGATCAGTTTTTCGAACTTTACAAGGGTAGTCAGTACTCTCGTGATTCTAAGAGATGAATCATTACGCCCGCCAAGTGCCCTGCTAGGAAAATTTTCAGCCTTAATGGTGGGTGGAAGTAATTTTGTAGTTTTTCTGCCTGTAATATTGCAAGTAGAGTAAAACTGAGGTCCGGAGAGAAGGCTCAGGATAGCATGAATGCTGGCTATTAAATTTCATTTTGAATGCTTGATTCGTGTCCAGAGTGGTAGACAAGTATCGAACCAAAGGTAGCAGAGGTGAAGTGAACGGAGTTAGTTTTCTCCCTTGTTTTTCCTGATTGAATAAATTAAGTACCAGTTTCTCTGAATGAAGAGATATAGAAGCTATTTTGCTTTGATAGTACGGTATTTAACGCGGTTCTGGAGTAAAGGACGGAATATCCCGAATGGGAGCTAATTACCTTCAAAATCTCAATTTCTTTAAACTTATTTTAGTTAAATTATTAATTTTTATAGCAAATTTCTCATAATGAAAGTAATTAGGTTGATGGGCCGGGATAAGTCTTCAGTCGAGGCATAATGTTTAAAGTAAATGTGGTAATAGTAGACAACGACGGGATTTAAAAATATTATTGGGCCTAACACACTCAAGTTACCTTAACAGTAACTTTAAAAAATAAATTAAAAAATAAAGTTGAGAAATTTAAGCATAGAAACTCAGAAACACTATAGAGAAGTCAAATATACTACAGTATTTATTAATTAGTGTGAGAATTTTAGACGATAAAAGTTTAACTGTGCAGTGTTAATTCGGACATTTTCTTTTCAGTAAAATCCAAGTTAATTGGTTTAATTTATTATTTCCTAGACTGATTAATTTCAATAAATTTAACTTGATTGAAAATGACATGACTGCATTTAGTCGATATATTAATATTTTCATTATCTTTATACTGACAGTGAGTTCCCACCTCAAACACTCAAAATTTCCCACAAACACTAAATATCGAGTGAGCGTAGGCGAAACGGGAATAGGCAAAATGGGAATACCCATCTTACATACAGAAAAGATGAGATTGAGATAATGATAGAAGTTGCTAGAAGGTCTATAGGCGAAACTGGAATAGGTCAATATGATTCAACGGGATTGTAAAGTTTAGAACGCACTATTAAGTAGAATTCGAATCACGGCAGGGGTGACTACACAGACCATTATGAAAATGAAGTTGGGTTACTCGTATAGGCTGTTCCCAGTGGCATATTTAGGAGGGTGGCTATCGGGCTCAAGGCCCGCCCAAAATAAATTTGTTATAAGAAAAATGTTGGCACCCAAGGGAAAAATATAAGTGCTTATTCAAGTGTTGTGCATAGTCCCCCCCGAAACAAAATCCTATATACGCCACTGGCTGTTCCGCACTACAATACAGTATATAGCATCCAAGAAAAATGTAGGGAACCACAGCTTTGTATTAAGTTTCCAAGAATTATTACGATTGATATTGAATCTGGTTACTAAGACTGTTATTTGCAGATGATTAATTGCTTATTTCTTTTATGATCTTCAGTGCAAATTTAATGAACTTTTATACTGAATAAACTAATTTATCTTCTTCGTCAATAGATGACAAGGTAGAGGTATAACCAAATAATATCAACAAAACGTCAACTGTGATATAACTTTACATTCAAACTGTCAAATTCTAGAGAAGTCTGATGTTAGTAACGGTATATAGTCTTCTCCTGTAAACAGCAAGCTGTAAACACTCGATTTCCTAATACGTTTTCCATTAACCGCAAAATTAATACAAAGCTTTCCTATTTTATACTGGAAAAATGCAATTACAGTAAACAAACTATTATTCTTTCTAGTAAAGTTTGTCTGTGTGCCCACCACAGTCACCGTATATTTTTTGTAATTACTCTTCTGATTGTTGCTTTAAAATTGTAAGTAAATATGTTATTGCTCAACATGTTTAGCTAAAGTGAATACCTTACAGTGGTTGAAATTGAGCGTTAGTGCTCATAAAGTTGCTATTTTAAGTTGGTGGACACAAAGTATCCCCTACCGCTGTTGGTACGAGATGTGACTGACATTTAGTAGTATCACTCCTAGATGGTAGTTTAATAAATAGCTGTTAGGAATTTAGGATTTAGATTTCTTGGCTGTCGGCATCTATGGCCATTTAGCCGTCACGTTTGAGGGATGACGTCCCTTGGCGAGCACACTATCCGGGGAAAGGGAAGGAAGAAAGGAGCGGGAAAGGAAGAAAGCGGACTGGGACCTATAAGTTAGGCACCACCCCAGCATTTGCCTGGTGTGAATGAGGAAAATCAAGGAAAACCTCATTCAGGGTGGCTGGCCTGAAAAAGTGTTTTACATTTTCACCACCGAGTGCTCCCATCGGGAACCTGTATTTTCTGAATTTGGTGGTTAGCCTTATCCCATGTGTTCATTTTGAGCATTTCACTAATAAATTTTGCTATTTTAAGTTGGTGGGCACAAAGTACCACCACCACCCCCTAGAGGTCTGCACGGGCTCGGGCCAAGCCCGCAGGCGGACTCGGACCTACAAAGTATATATTACTGCGCGCACGGGCCGGACTTGGGCCGTAAATTTTTAAATATACAACCATATTTCTCGGGTCTTTTCGGGTCTAATATTGTAAATATACTATACAACGGTAGTTATTGGACTGCTCTTTCTGGAGAACTTTTAAAGCACAACTACAAAATTAAACCTCTAATTGCAGTAAATTAAATAAAAATTTTGCGTTAATCATTATGTTTCTGTAAGTCGGGCTCATTTGATTATCACACGAGCGCGGGACGGGCTTGGGCCTAGAGGATAAAACATATTTCGGACTCTGGCCGGGTCGGGCCGGGCCCAGGCTAAAATTTCAGGCCCGTGCAGACCTCCACCACTCCCGTTGGTACTTTGTGACTGACATTGAGAAGTGTCACTCCTAAATTTCAGCATAATAAATAGCTGCTGGTCTCCTGTGTATTGTTCACTTCTGTCTGTAGATTTTTGTGACAGTTTCTAATTTCTTCCTTTTGTGAGATATATTTAATGTTAACAGGTGGGTACAAAATGACTCCCCCTTGGTAGTCCGTGTTACAAAAAATACCTAGGTAGTGCGAGGGGTTTAGGGAGCAATTTATATAATTCTTTTCAGCCCACTCTTTGCTATTTGTGATCAACGGCTGAATCATTTGAAATGAATATTTGAACATCGTTCCTACCTCAAGCTGGAATTTTATAATATAACTTCAATTAAAGGGATTGTCTTAAAAGACGGGCATGGGAGGGTTCAAAAATGAATAGAATTATATTATGTTCTTTTTATCATTAAACTTCCACTGAAATGCAAATCCTTAAAGGAAAAAGAGAGTTTAAATAATTTCAACAAACTCACAAATTCTCTCCGTGCGAAGAACGGGTATATCCTCTAGTAGGGAACAAAATGTAAATTCAAAAGAGTAGTAGAAAATTGAACACTTAAATGTAATATACCTCTTTCTATCTGATATATTCCAAAGAGAAGAATGAAACATCAATATTCAAATACTAATTTTAAGAATCGCTTTACTGTTGTTACTATACCATTATTTATACAGCACATTCTGTGCATCTGGGTATTTGATAACGATTTTTAGTTGCTTTAAGCCTTTAAGATCCTATCTCCATTCTAATGCACATATTATTAGTATTTGGGAACAACTGGTACTCTAAGTAGACATCAGATGGCACTGTTAACAAGATAACTTGTGTTATTTAAATCTAAATCACCTCAAACGTAAAAATATGAACTTGCTATTATTGTTTATACCATTAATTTACCCTTTTACCTTGACCTCGAACACATAATCATGAATTCAACTTTTGTCATAGAGCTCACAATTTTGATATTCAGCCTGCCAATAAAAGAAAGATGTTCTTGTTCTCTGTGAATTTACTATTGCCTACATAAGCAATTTCACGCAGTTGAACTTTTTACATGCAACAATTTTATAAACTTATTTTAATGTTTTGACACTAGTTTTTTTATTTTTATTTATTTATTCATTTATTATTTTTGCTTCAGCAGTGTATTACATTTTGCATTCATAAATATACAAGTTTTTTTTCCTATCTTCCAGCCCAGAAATACGAAGGAAGATTAGAAACTAAAGTTACAAGACCAATATCTCTGTAGTTTCGTCTGTTAAAGAGGAATGAGGAGTGGGCGGTAATTTTAATACATGGAGTTGGCAACTAAGCAGGGTTTCAACCATCTACCATCTAGCGCTAGTTGTATGTAGAAACAAATGGCGACTCGTTTAGAAAAGTGGTCTCGCGAAGAAGTCCGCTCAGAAGTGTGGGGAAACATGTAACCGCGGCTAAAATTCACCGGCAGCTGCTAGAGGTTTTTTTTTTTTTTTTTTTTTTTTTTTTTTTTTTTTTTTTTACCGAGAGACTGTAATATCTCGTCAGCATGTCGCACAATGGTATCGAAAGTTCGAGGCTGGTAGAGGAAACGTCACCGACAACGAGTGCGGTGACCAACTCAGCGCAGTATCAACAGATTTGAACACAGCTGGCCATCATCGACCTCCCTCCAAGCGACTTTTACCTGTTCACGCACTTGAAGGAGCACCTAGGAGACAGTCGCTTTGCTTCAAGCGAGGAGGTAAAATAGTTCGTAATAACGTGGCTGAACACGCAAGAACAACATTTTGAGCAGGAGGGAATCTTCAAATTCATCCCACGATGCGACAAGCAGAGGTGACCTCTTTGACCTAACCTCACTAAACCTCATGCTCACGAACTCATTTTGACCTCACGCTCACTCGACCTCACGCTCACAAACTCATTTCAACATCACGCTAAATCGACCTCACGCTCACCTCACCAGTCTAACCTCACGCTCACTCGACCTCACGCTCACATAATTAGTCTGACCTCACGCTCACATCACCAGTTTGACCTTACGCCTACTAAACCTCACGCTCACATCACCAGTTTGATCTCACACTCACTCAACCTCACGCTCACATCACCAGTCTGACCTCACGTTCACAACCTCATACTCACATCATTCTAACCTTACGCTCACTCAACCTCACACTCACATCATTCTAACCTCACGCGCACCTCAACAGTCTGATCTCACGCTCACATAACCAGCCTGACCTCACGTCCACTCAACCTCACGCTCATCTCACCAGTCTGACCTCAAACTCACTCAACCTGACGCTCACATAACAAGTCTGACCTCACGCTCACTCAACCTCACACTCACAACATAATTCTAACCTCACGCTCACTCAACCTCCTGCTCATATAACCAGTCTGACCTCACGCTCACTCAACCTCACGCTCATTTCTTGAGGTTAAGGTAGAGTGAGCGTGAGTTCGGAACTCGTAAGCGCTGACCTCATGAGTTTGGACACCTTTGGCGACAAGTAATAATATATTCACGTTTCACTGCAGACTTTGTAACATACTATCTAATCTCTCCTTGCAGTTCATCAATAGAAGGTTCGGTTTAAAAAAAAAACTGCGGCTAATTGTGTTGCTATCAAGATTTGCTGAAGATTTAGTAGAATTTCATAAATTCAGCCTATCTGTGTTAACTGAAGGCTTATAAACATTCTCGCAGAAGTTAGTTCTCCCTCTTCCCTCATAGCCTTCACTGTAAGTCTAGTAGCTAATGCTTGCATCTTTGATGCTCATGGACTGGGTTCGATTCCCGATGGAAGAGCACCAAAAATGAATTTTATCTCATTTTCATCAATCATTTTCTTTAATGAATCACTCATCTTCTTTAACCTAAATGACACAACTGTGGACTTTAGACTAATTTAATTTTTATTTCCTCCTTCCTTTTCACTGTAAAAGGATATAGTCGATCAAAAACATCGTCAAGGAACAAGACGTTCTAATTCTCTATTCTACTTTTGTTTTCATCATCAATCTTTTATCTCTTTCTTCTTGATAGTTCCCTTTTAATCTAAAATATTTTCAGAGATTATTGACACGATACCATACAGTATGGATTACATGTAAATAATTTTAGTAATACAACTATCTAATGTATCCTTGTTAAAAGTATTTGAGCCATGAATAATACACTATGGTAGAATTGTGGCGAGACCGTCCGTCATAAACTTTGTAAACATTTAAGAAAAAAAGAAATCTTTAAGTTTTACGTCCCACGGATATGCCGGCTAGGCTAAAGGAGACGGTGATTATGAGAAATGAATGAAATGGTGCAATGAAACAAGGGGGAGGAAATAGAAGAACCCCGAGAAAACCCACGCACACAGTGTTTGTCCACCACAAAGTTCACTTGGCGTGAGCTGGGATCGAACGCAGTACCCCAGGAACCAGAGGTGAACGCTCCATCACTGAGCCACCGCGGCCCCTGTAAACATTTAAGATATGTCGTGCGTATTGAGTCTAACATAGGCACAAATTGTGTTGAAGCAGTTTCATTGGGCAAAGGGGACCAGCTGAAACTTGGTGGGTATCATTCGATTCGTATTGAAAAGTAAATCAATAATTGGTACTCCCTTTTCCCGAAAATTCAAATTTTCTCTCTGGAAATTAATAAAAATTCGGGATTTTGGACAATGGGAATCAGTTGCCGACTGGGACGTCATGGGTATCATTCGATTAGCATTTTTTATAAATTTCCCGGGTAGGAATAGAATTTTCAGAAAAAAAATTCTTAATAAATCTTTTCAATACGAATCGAATGATACCGATGTCGTTCCAGTAGGTAAGTGGTTCCTATTGCCCAAAGCCCGAATTTGTATTAATTTCCCTGGTAAGAATTGAATTTTGCGGGAAAATGTTATTCTAATTATTCATCTACTTGTCAATATGAATCGAATGACACCCTTGACGTCCCAATCAACAACTGGTCTCCACTGCGTAAGTCGTCCCGTTTCATGGAATTCAATTTATATTTTAAACAGCCAGGTTGTTTTTAGAACAAAGTGATCTTTGAATGCCTTTGGAATATATATATATATATAGGATGTTAATGAACTGTGGCGAAAAGTGCATAATTTCAGAGCTATGGCTGTCCAAAACCTCGAAAAAGCCAAATTTCAAGAGGTTCTGAATTCGAGACTCTGTGGATGGTATTCCTTATCAGCGTAAAGGAAGTCACGCATACGCAATCCAAAAATGCATATTTCATTAATGTTCAATGGGTGTTCAGATTATTCCCTGCAGGGTGAAATTCCCAGACATGCCATCAACAGAATTTTGAGATATGCTCTGACTTTATAATTGGTCCAAAGCAAGCAAACGATAAGCCTTGATAGCAGTGAACACAGAATCCTTTGGTGCCATGTCGGAAGTGTTAAGGATCGTCAGTAACACGGTTTTTCGTACTCGGGAAAACGCATGGTGTGATGTTTTCTTTCACGCTTATAAGTGAAGAAAACGTGAAGTATATCGCGACGTAATACATAGGCCCTATTATCACACGTTATTCCGAACACAAAGAAACATGGAGCTGCAGGTTCGTAATACTTCCGCCTTCCCGCCAAGCATTGGATGTCCATTGTTATCAAGGTTTACCTCCTGCCTACTTTAGACCCTTCTTGAAATTAGGATATATCTGAAAACTATTGAAAACATATGTGAGAATTACACCCTGTAAGGAATCCCCTCTACACCTATTGACAATTAATGAAGTATGCACTTTTGGATTGTGTATGCGTGATTTCCTTTGCACTGATAAGAACCACCATCCACAGTTTCTGGAATTCGAAATAGGGCCTATTGAAATTTAGCTTTTTCACGATTTTGGAAGCTCTAGCTTTATAGTATAGTATATATAGCTCTGAAACTATATATATATATATATATATATATATATATATATATATATATATATATATATATATATATATATATAGGAGGCACATTCAGAAAGTAAGTTTCCCACGCGTCGCATAGCTAGGAAACATTATGTTGCGCGAAACGACTACGTGTACGTGAGAGCCTAAGGTCCTAGCATGGCACATGCACTAGCGGAACTTCCCTAGTGCTCTCAGTAGCGTCGTGACAGTGGTTGAAGATGGACGTTCCTATTCCAGCTCCCGCCGCGTGTGAAGTGCGAGTAGTGATAAAGTTTTTGAATGCACAGGGCATAGCACCAATCGAAATCCATCGTTAGCTGTGCCAGGTCCACGGGCCTGACGGCAAGAACAAGCAGTTCCTACATATTTTCCACTCCTTATTGCACACCACTGTCACGGAGTGCCTGCTGATCAAGAAGTTTTGTGTTGAAGCAACTGACCCTAGAGCAAAAAGCAAGGCGCACAGGGTCAACATTGACATTTTTGCAACGATACAGCTGTCGATGGATTTCAATCGGTGCTATGCCCTGTGCATTCAAAAACTTTATCACTGCTCGCACTTCACACGCGGCGGGAGCTGGAATAGAAACGCCAATCTTCAATCACTGCCACGACGCTACTGAGAGAATTAGTTAAGTTCTACTGGCGCATGCGCCATGTTGGATCTTACTCACACGCAGGACCTTACTCTCAAGTACACGCAGTCGCTTCGCGCAACAAACGGCTTCCTAGCTATGGGAAACTTACTTTCTGGATGCGCCTAGTTTATATATATATATATAGGAGTTGCACAAAAAATCTAAAACGTTTGCAAACGTGTGAAAATCATACCTAGTATGGTGTGGAGCCTCCGTTTGCGTCCAAAGTAGCTTGGATCCGACGTGGAATGGGCGTATACAGCTCCTGAATCGTGGTGTGTGGAATTTTGTACCATTGTTCCTCCCAAACATGCTCCAGTTCCTTAAGGGATGCTGGTGGAGGGTGATGACACCTAACACGACTTTCTAACTCAGACCACAATGGCTCAATGATGTTCAGATCTGGTAATTGTGGGACCCAGGCGAGATGTAGTAGCTCCTGGTCATGTTCCTCAAACAATGATTTCACTGTTTTTGAAGCGTGACAGGGTGCCAAATCATCTTGGTAGATGCCATCACCATCATGGAACAAGATTCAGGTCATGGGTAAAACTTGGTACTCCAAAATGGCCTCCTACGCCTTAGCGTTCATCATTCCATGCAGTTCTATGATGGGACCTGCAAAAAACCACGACATCATTGCCCATACTGTAACAGAACCCCTCCCATGCTATACAGTTGGGAGCAGACAGTTTGTATCATAGGCCTGCGACGGTGTTCTCTATACGTAAACACGACCGGTTGTTGGAAACAAGGTGAAAGTCTATCCTTTGGACCACATTACGTGTTTCCACTGCTCATGAGTCCACGCCTTATGGCCCTCGCATTTACTGCTGTGACCAGGGGTTTGGCGAAAGCGGCCCTGCCATGAAGTTTCATTTTATGAAGTTTCCGTCTCACTGTTTTCGATGAAACCGGATTCTGTAGGTCTGAATTGAGTTCAGACGTAATTTTCATTGCAGTGGTCTGCTACAATCCGTTTTAATGACCTCCGGTCCCTATCTGACAGGATTGTCTTCGACCACTGTTGTGCTTTCTATCTAAATTGTGATTTTTGGATTTATAATAGCATTTTGTATTGAGGGTGTGGAGGGGCCATGAAAAGTTTAGGGGAGCAGGACCCCATGACCCCCTCTAATTGCGGGCCTGCTAAGGACAAAAGTAAATGCAGACCTCTTGTGAATATGGGATTGCACACTTAGGTTTCATAGATCGTAGAGTTAAAAAAAAAATGAAATGAAATCTTTGAGTTTTACGTCCCACGGTTATGCCGATTAGGCTAAAGGAGACGGTGATGATGAGTAATGAATGAAATGGTGGAATGAAGAAAGTGGGAGGAAACGGGAGAACCCCGAGAAAACCCACGCACACGGTGTTTGTCCACCACAAAGTTCACTTGGCGGAGGCTGGGATCGAACCCGGGACCCCAAGCACCAGAGGTGAACGCTCTACCACTGAGCCACCGCGGCCCCCGATCGTAGAGTTAGTTATGATTCTTCAGTTTATAAGTTTTGTCGAGGAAAGTACTCTCCGAGTACGGGATCAATTTCCTTTTTGCTACAAACTTGTAACAATAAAAAAACTATGTATAATATACAGACAGTTATCAAAATAAGAGTAACACCTAGAGGAGGAAACACTTAAAATGTTTGGGTAAATAACGGTCAGGGACGATTGCAGCATGACATAGTTGGTAATGATGTGTTAAGGCAAACCCGTGCTAGTACTGCAGAACAGCAGCGTGCAATGAACTGAGCAAACTGTGATTGTATAAAATGGGCTTCAAAGACAGCAAATTGCTTGTGCACCGTTACGAGGTGCGAGTGTGACGAAAGTGGTAAGTGTGTTGAGTGTACCGTGAAAGATAGAATCGAAGATGATGACGGACTATAAAACTCACCCAAAACCACATCGATAAAGAGAAGCATCGGAACAAATTCCTCAGTATCAGATTACACCGAGCATTAAAGCAGTTTATGTCACTGAACCGTTTTGCTACTGCGGTGCAAAGTGATGGAAGAACTCAAGCATCGTCTCCCACAACGTGTGCCGACAATCACAATCTGTCGCTAGTTACGTGACATTTGCTTACAGGGTCGGATGGTACGTGCAGAAGTGCTGATAAGAACCCATAAGGCTTCGTCACGACACTAATGATTCAACCAACATGCAACATGAATCGCTGATGTCTTGAAATATGTGATGTGATCCGTAATTCACCTATTTTAAGACACAGACTGTGTTTATTTGTGGTCTACGAAAAAAAAACAACCTAAATTTCACGAGTCTGCGCTCAAATATGAAAAATGTGACGGTTCTGTAATGCTATGGGTTGCAATATCCTGGTTTCCAGTGAGCTCAGTGTCAGCGCTAGTACCTCTGATTATATCGCCATTTTAGGAGACAATGTGCGTCCAATGGTTCAGAGGTTGTTTCTGGGCAATAACGCGATCCGGATGATAATAGGCCCTTTCGTACAGCTGAAACTATGCCAGATGGATGAGGATCAGGATGAAGTTTAACACCTCCCCTGGTACGCTCAACATCTGGATCTCAACAGAAGTAAACTTGTATTCTTCGTTTTGGAGATACGAATTTGAAGCATATTTCCGCCTCCATCCTCGGTTATGGAACTGAGTGATGCACTACACGAGGAATGGTGTAATAGCCCACTTGCTACCATTCACGACCTCTATGACTCCATTCCATATGGCATGAGAGTTGTTGTGAGGGCGGATTGGGTCAACGGCATATTAATCTGGTATGGTAAATTCTACTTTCAGGTGTTTCTATTACTTTGATTACTATCTGTAATAATAAAGATGTTATTAGGAAAGTAAATGTTCAAGAACAAACACTAGTTTAATAACGTTACAAAAAATATAGTCAATGAGAAGTGAAATATTTCCCACACGATAAATATATACTGTAGAAAATTTGCTAAATAAAATTTAAGTCTCAGGCCTCCAAAACGGAGGTTGACATGTAGATTGATTACTTTGTTAAATTGCCGAGAGTTCGCTTACTTAACTGTAATCAATACATATTAATTTATCAAAAAGTTTATTTCAACTAGGTACATTGTGTAGTCGTATACTAAAATTTATTAATTCAATTGACTTATTAAAAGCATAAAAAGGAACACATTGCAGTTGTGAATTTGATTCTAACAAGTTTCTAGGCTCCCATATCATTATGAATGGGAGTTTACTGTACATCTCTATCTTAGAATGACACTTTTTCCAGAAATAAACAGTGATAACTAACTTCTCTTCATTTACCTGAATTAAACAGATGTACAAAACCTTTCCGTTAAGACTTTATTTATGAAATATTTGTTGCTTGTTAGTAGTTATTAGAGTATCCTAAAGATTATCTGAATACTATGATACTATATGGTAATAAATGCATGTGCATTTTAATAAGCTACTTGGTTACTAGAACATTATTCCATCGAACTAAGAATTCAGAACAAATAGTAAATCAAGACAGCACTTTGTATATCTTCATTTACAGTTCATTTACAATTGAACATCTCATAAGATACAGTCCAATCACAAAGTGTCTTAAGAATAACTACATTATACATTTTTCATTATCAGTTTGCCAACCATACTACGGGAACAACCTTTTCATCAGAAATAGATGTACTCTTCTTTCAACGTTATATTTCCTCCTACTTAGGGTCGATTGCTCAAATCTCTATACAGTGTTAGAGCATTCACCTCTGGCGCATGGGGTCCCTGGTTCGATCCCAGCTCGCGCCAAGTGAACTTTGTGGTGGACAAACACCATGTGAGTGGGTTTCCTCGGGGTTCTCCCGTTTCCTCCCACTTTCTTCATTCCACAATTTCATTCATTTCTCATCATCACCGCCTCCTTTAGCCTAGCGTTATATTTTATTTTTAATTTTTTTTCCAAATCTCTATAAGTATATAATAGCGTACAAAATGCTAACTCTTACCAAAAATATATAACAAAGACTAGTTCCTGAATTACTAATGGTAAAGCGATCGACTCTGATTCGAGAGTCCCCTGCCTTGATCCTAGTTCTTGGGAGGTTGTGACGTTAAATTAAAAGTTTCAATTAAAAAAAAATCAATGTTCCGCTTCAGCTGTGGTAGCAGCATGGGTGTGGAAATGAAACCTTTACGTCCCACGGTTATATCGGCTAGGTTAAGGGAGACGGTGATGATGAGAAATAAATGAAAAGGTGCAGTGAAGAAAGTGAGAGGAAATGGGAGAGCTTCGATAAAACCCACACACACGGTGTTTGTCAACCACAAAGCTCACTTGGCGCGAGCTGGGTTCGGACCAAGAACCCCATGTACCAGAAGTGAACGTTCTACCACTAAGCCACCGCGGCCCCAGCAAGCGTGTGGCTCAGAGGTAGATCAGTGATCGAGATTCCTGGATAGATCTCTGACCATGTAACATCGTGGTGGATAATATTGTAAGTGTTGGTTTCTTCGGCGTTTTCCCGTGTCCTTTCACCTCTTCACATATGTAATTCTTCCATTGTTATTAATTTTCATTATCATTTGTTCGCTTTAGCCTAAAGGAATCTTCCCCTAGACAGTTAATTCAACTAATTTTATGCATCTTTGACAGCAAAGAACAAATAACTTTTACTTTCTTTACTGAAACTTGTTTTCCTTGAGACTATTTGAAACTCTTTCTGTTAGATAATTGGAAACACTGCTTCCAAAATCATCGTCCTCATCTTAAAAAAAAAAAAAATCGACAACCAAAGGGGGTGGAACAGGAATTTGATTAACGGACATCAAACAACTAAGAAACAATCCTACCAACCGTCCTTGAGAGATACTTGTCTCTTTTTCATTCTTTTTCCTGATTTTTTTTTTTTTTTTTTTTATTAAGAAACTCAGCTTGGCTGCTAAACAGAAGTTTTTTGGATCATCTTAATTTGCGAGATGACCTTGCCTTAAGGTGTCGCTGCTTTTGTCTTCGGACACTATAAAACAATCTTCAATTGCCCAAATCACGCGTGTAGGTACTCGGCAGTAGTGCGACATGGAAGCCAAGCGTTTTGTAAGTAGCTAATTATGAATAATATATCTTCGTAGATTCACTAGGCTTAGATACATTTCAATATTGATCTAGACCAAACGACAGCATCGCTTGTTATCTTTTTTCAACCCTATGTTCTCCAAACAGTAGAATCTTACAGTGAGAGATAAAATCATTATACTTGTATAGTAAATTTTCGTAAAATTACAGAGAAATATTCTCAAATATGTTGTCAGTTTGTCATTATTTAATTACAATTATAAAGTATGTAGGAACACCTCCATTACCGCAGTTGTTGGTTACTGTAAAATACAGCAATTAAATGTATAGAAATTGGGATAAACAATTAGTGTAAAATAGATTATCATTACTAAGGAATACCACAAATCTATTGATTACATTTTATAAAGTGTGTTTCAAAACAACACCGACAGCGTTTGGGAGAAAATTCCTCACACCAAGATAAGTCAAAAAGTATAGAGTAACTTGGTTGCACAAACGCTTCCTTTTGGAGTTGTAGGCTGCTGAAAACATAAAAAAAAGAACTTTAAAGGTCAATAGCTCCAAAACTATAGGACCTACCGTACTCAGATCAAGACTTCACTTAGGAACTATTATGTGTCCTATCCAAAAATCCATGTTTCAGAATCCTGAGGTACTCAGGCAACATTTTTTATACACGGAGTTTGTCTACGACATATAATTTGAAATACTCACCAACAACCTCTATAAAAATTCTTGCGTATATACTGCAGAATTCTGAAACTTGGATATTTGGATGGGATACATACTAGCTCCTAAATGAGGTTTTAACCCGACTACGGTATGTTCCATAGTATTGAAGCTATGGATCTTCAAAGTTTACTTTTCATGTTTTCGGCAGCCTATAACTCCGAAATGACGGATTTCTGCATTCAGATTGGTCTATACTTGTTGTCTTATCTTGGTGTCAGGAATCACATCTCAAGCGTTATTGGTGTTGTTTTGAAACACTCTGTATATATCAGGTAAAATATATATATATATACTTTTCCAAAGGCATTAAGTAGATAGAATCATTCAGTAAAGAATCACTTTACGTGGGAGCTTTATTTTCAGTTTTTCTATCAGTACACCAACACAAGAACCATTTTCTTCTTTCCTGTTGAGTGAATCAGCAATAATAATCCAGAAAATCATACAGATCCTAGTTCCAAAACATTTTATCCAGGTATATGAACAACAGGTCATGGCGTGTCAATAAATTAAGGTTAGATAAAAATAGAAATGTCCTCTTTCTTAAAGACTGTCGTATGCTAATCCTAAGTATTAGATTCCATTCACTAAGTGTACAGAAACCATGCACTGAGGACAAATATGTCTGAGAAATAATTCGTATCCTTCTTTTAAACAGTAAGTTTCGTCTTTCATAGCCACTGGGCTACATGGGACATTCCATTCTAATCAGTCTAGGTACCAACTAGGAGCCACCCAGAAATTTTTGTTGGCATTGGTGCAAGCTTTGGAGTGGGAGAGGTCCAATACAACAAGCCAATACGTCTATGTAGTATTGAACCGGTATTATTGTAAAATACTTCCAACTATATTTTCCGCAGGGGCGGATCCAGGGGGGGGGGGAGATCGCACGAAACTTTCTTATATTATATATATATAAATAAAACCCATCCCAAAGTTTGGAACCCTTAAAAGTAGCAGCATGACAACCGCCCCCCAGAATTCGGTCCTGGATCCGCCCCTGATTTTCCGATACAAAATATATGCAGAACTGGACTGTTTTTATAATAGAAAGAGTACAATGAAGTCTAAGATGGAATTTTGTTGTAAATACAATCATTCCCCTGTTAAACGAGTATAGTTTTATTGAAAATATCTACAAATGTATGTTGATGCGCCCCTGTACCAGCTCGACTCAAGTAATTTGGCATTTGTTTTTTTTTTTTCAATTAACTTTTTTGTCTAATTCAGTTGATGATAAAAAAAAACGTAGTCACTATAATTTGAATTTCTTATATGACATCTTTGGCGTCAAAGGGCATCCCTTACTTGTGGACAAATCCAATCAGAATACCTTCCCGCCTGAAAATATGATTTTTTCGTCTCTCAAAAATACTTTATAAATGGTAGAAAATAAATTGGACCCACACATATAGATGTAGAAAATTGAAATAGAACATACTTTACGTTACTGTGTCATATATATATCTATTTTAATAAAACACTCTTAACCTTGTTTTCGGTAGCTTATCTATCAATTTCAACAGAACTATATCTTAAATTAAACAATAACATATGAAATTTTGGTTGTATTTTCAATAATATCACACTGCTGTTATTATTTAATTGTGAAATTGTTTGATTCTAAAAGTAGAACACATTATAGGGTATAGGTAAATTCTTTCCACTTTTTTTCTGATATGTTAAAATGCGCACTTACGTATCACTTAAAAATAAATTTGGTTATCTTTATTTACCCTACGTGCTTTGCGGCATTTTTTCATCGTCTTGCCCAAGACTTTCTTACTTTGAATTGTCTTTGGATTGGCTTTGTCTCCACAAGGAAAAATATGTTTAAATGTTTTTTGCAGTACAAGATGTGGGAACTAGACTGTATAACAAAAATTTAATTTCTCAGTAGGAAACTGACTTTGGCCACTTTTAAAATTTAATGTGAAAATTTGTCTAAAATTTTCTGTTTAGGTACAGTCCGCAGCAAAAAACCTGCAACATGAGCATGTAAGTTTATTCTGAAACTACACCTAACAGTCCAGGGAATCAACATAACGTTTAAGTGGCACGAATCACGCCAGGGGAAACCTCGGCGTCCTCCCCTGCACACTTACTTTGGAGCAAAAGACTTCGTCGTTACACAATAAACTTACATGCTCATGCTGCACATTTTTTGTTGCACGTTTTTTTTTTTTTTTTTTGCTCATGTTTGCTGCGGACTGTACAAATACTTTTTTTTTATTTCTAATTAATTTTCGGGTGGTCTATGCCCCATAGCATAATCTCCTGGTAGAAACTCCCAAATAAAAATTAGAAAGCTATAGGAAACACCTACGGGTCTGATGTGGCAGAGAGGATAAAAATGGCAAGTCGCATGGTCATATCCCTGGCAATGTGTGATCGCATCATCCTTGTGCAAAAATGCCTAAAGTACCAAATGTTCTGAATGTTCCATTATGAAGTAAGAAAACTAGCGTTAGCTACTACTAATATTGCTAACAAGACGAGACGAAACGTGAAATAAGGTTTCTCGTCTGTTAAATTTGTAAGTCGCGTCTTGTCTCGATTATTAAGAATACGATTCTTTCTTACTTTGTTTCGATTCTCGGAGATCTTTACTTTTTTGTCTTTTGTCGAAACTTGTCTTGTCTTGTTTTCTGTTTCTTGGCCCTAAACCAAGGCCTAGAATGGCCTAATGGTAAATTTCTCCCCCCCCCCGTCCATTAATAACCTAGAAAGCAGCACTATCTGTGACAAAAATTAAATTCTTCTTTCCCTCTCCCTTTCCGAAGTATGATAACCTAAAACGTAGAGGTATGATTTAAAACTTAAAGAAATCTATCAAGAACTCCTATTTTGAGCAGAGAAAGAGATAACGATGTTTTAAATGTGTTAGAGCCGGAGTCAACTTTAAATTTCGTCAACTCTTTCCCTACCTGGAAAGGCATTCCCCCCCCCCCCCTTCCAAAGAGCTATTAGTTGCTCTTAACATGTGAAACCACAGTACATTCTTCTTAGTGGATGAGTGGCTGGGTGGAGGTGTGATTTCGTGTTCGATCGTAGTGGGAGCAGAAAACTTCGAATTCAAAGTCAAATATAGACACGTAAAGTTTGGGTTCTGCTATCAGTAAACTCCTTTCTCGACTAGTCTCGTTAGAGAAATGGGAAATTCTTTCCAACAAAGTCTAAATAATATTCCCATATAACACTGATTAATTCTGAAAAACTACAAGTACTACTTGTAAGCTCGTAACTGGTAGGAGTATGTGTATCACTCCTACGAGTGTGTGTGTCCAGTAGAATAACTAAGGGCGCATGGGCTTCCCTACAAAAATGTCGAAAGGCCCCCCTCCCCTCTTCCACTTTCATAAAGGAATGTACATTTATAGAGAACGTATTTTTGACTGGATGCTTCGTCTAGTCAGTCACTACTTCCTGATATCATGCAAAAAAATCACATAATAATAATAATAATAATAATAATAATAATAATAATAATAATAATAATAATAATAATAATAATAATAATAATAATAATCAATTGCGTGTGACTAAAAGAGAATTTACCTAAAACAGCTTCTTCCTAAATAATTTAACACATAAAATGTTCAGAATAAATATATCGAAACTCAACAAAAGTTGTGGATTCTGCTTATACCTACAACTTTCCAAACCGGTGAACCCTTTGAAAGAGGAATTCGTTGATACTTTGTGAATATCAATATGGTAACTTTCTAAGCTTTCAGTACTCAGTGTTGATAATAAATTGTCATAATGTTTTACTGGTCAGTGTGTTTTGTTCACTTTTAGTTTAGTGAATAATCAGGCCCGTATTCACGGGGAGCGACCCCCTAAATTTTTACTGGCCTCCCTAAACTTTTTACGGTAGGCTTGGAAATAAACTATGATATGAGTTGGGTCGCCCCCTAACTTCTGCCGCCCCCCTACATTTCTGGGCTGGCTACCGGCCTGTGAATAATTACTGAGGTGTTGCCATCTTCACAGGCGAAAGATGAGATATAGTTGCATCACAAAATTTTATCATTCTGCATATTGAAGTTAATCTTCGAAACTTAAATGGACCCTCTTTTCCTCTGGGTCACCTCGCATTGCTGTCCCTGGGGCCCTTTAGTTACGCCATTGTGTGTGTCACTGTTAGCAGAAGATGCATTTTGATAGTTAATTGTTTTTCTTATATATAAGCTACAGTATAAAAATATACAAATATAAACGTACTTCCAGAAGAATTATGTGTTATTATCGGCAACAAACAGCATACATTTTTTTTAAGATACACTAAATTAGTTTTTGTCGATTTTCTCGGAAACTACGCACAAACATTTGTTCTTAAGAACGTCATTTTGATGAGCTTATAACCTCTGAAAGCAGTGCCGGATTTACGTATAAGCTAAACAAGCTATTATATCTTAGAGCCCCACTAGCTTGGAGGCCCAAAAAATTTTAATGAAAAACTGATTGTAATGTAATTCCCAAATAACAAGAAAATGCAAATAAGATAAAGCTCACATACAACAATGGTGTTTTCTATTGTTATGTACTAGGCTCTTTTGAAGCAAGTAATAAGGCTCTATTTCTTAACCTCACTTGTAATGAGGCCCCTGTTATCCAACCTCACTTTTAATGAAGCCCCCGTTTCCCAGCCGTGCTTGTAATGGGACCTTGTTTCCATTTAGACATCCATTAGTCCATAAATCAACATATAGCATATATTAAAACTTAAAAAACGGTGACATTTTGTCGCTGACAAAGAAAGCTTGACATATGGCCTAAAGGGCTCCTAAAGTGTGACGTATAGAGGGCCCTTTCAATTAAATAAGGTCCCATCAAACCTAAATCCGGCACTGGTTGTAAGCATATCTCAAAAATTTGCGTTGTGACATTAATAGCCATAATTTAAGTAATCTTTGAACGCTGTAAGAATCTGCGGGTTACACACTCGGTCGAAAAAGTGTAAAAGCCTTTGCAGGCCAACCATCGTGAGCGAGTTTTTCCAGGATTTCGTCATTTATACCAGCCAAATGCTGGGATGTTACCTAACATACACGTTCCAGGTCACTTCCTTCCTTCCCCAATCCTTTGTTCATTCAATTTCCTCGGGTAGTATGATCTCCATGGAATGTCATGCCCCATACGTGAAGGGCTAACATTTCCTTAGATGCTGAAAGCCCAGAAACCTAATTCTGTAAGAATCTGTATCATAAGCTTCATTCCTGAGATACCGAGTATATGAGAAGGCGGAGCGATTGGTAGATCTCGTAAAATCATTAAGTATCGGTGTTAACTCAAAATCGAAGGCTTTGAGAAAAGCGTATTGGTTATTTCCTTTGACGATAAGCCTTATCTATGGATATGATTTTAGTTAAATAGAAATTGAAGTTAAATTATTAATCAAAATATTGGACTATGTTCCATTGACATATTCTGTTTTGTTGTCTTACTACTAGTGTCAAATCAAGCACTTCATAAGTGTAAACTCTCCAGTATCTGTTTCACTCTAATAGGTGGCCTTCGTTTTCATTTAGCATTCATTCTTAAGTTTACAAAATAATTCGGTTGCGCTCAATTTTCTCCAAAACGACACATCATGAACTTTTTTTACACTGACGCAAACCATTTTCTTGCACTCAGTGAGACCTATTAAAGATTAGTAGTGTTGCTCACGACACAAGAAATAAGCAATTTCGTCTTGTCTCGATTTTCGGCAAGCTTCTTGTCTCGTTTCGAAAATTTCTCGTCTCGTGTTGTCCCGTAAATGCTTGTGTATAGCACTCCTCCGACTATCCGCCCCAATATGGCAGATCAGCCAGGATAACACACACAGGGGGGAGCGGTGGCTCAGTGGTAGAGCGTTCACCTCCGTGCTTGGGGTCCCTGTTTCGATCCCAGCTCGCGCCGTGTGGACTTTGTGGTGGACAAACACCGTGCTCGTGGGTTTTCTCGGGGTTCTCCCGTTTCCTCCTACTTTCTTCATTCCACCATTTCACTCATCTCTCATCATCACTGTCTCCTTCAGCCTAACCGGCATAACTGTGGGACGTAAAACTTAAAGATTTCATTTCATTTTTCATTTTTTTCATAACACACACACACACAAAGAAGAAGAAGAAGTTCTATAATTACTCACTTCTTGTCCCACCCATACCATTAAAAACACATTGTTTGTTTAATTCTCTTATTAATATTTTCTGACTTCTAAGTACAGATCACTACTTTATAAATATTTGTTATATATTGTGCTGTATGTGTAAAAAGTAGAAAAAGGAAATCAAATAACAAAAATATTGTACACATTTTATAATATAAATTTTTCAGAAAATAAATTTTTAATTTAAAAGAAATTGCAGGAAGCATGAAATAATGTAATCCAGGGATTCTAAACTTTTACACTTACGTACTTACATAAGTCGTACAGAATACCACCTGGCAGCGGGTCGCGTACCGCAGTTGAGAAATTATTATGTTACGCTCTACATAGTAGCTACTTATAATTTTAAAATAACAAAACATTAACTTTGATAAATTGCTACACAAATGTAAAAAAGCAGTCCAGAAAGAGTCAAAACTTCAGGTTTTTAATTTTTGAAACTGTCGTTTATGGATGACTGTCTCTCCTCAGCGCAGTTGCATATTTATGAATATGAGTAGTTTCATATTGAGTAAAGCATTAAGAAATTCGTCATTTTATTACTGAGTTTCTCTTTCTTTTTTGAAAGAGCGCATAGTGTCTACTCGGATAGCCGAGAGCCTACTGATTTTTGGAAATAGTGCAAACAGTAGTCTTGGTATACTAAGATTAGAATTAGGATTTTAGATTTCTGGGATTTCGGGATCTAGGGCCATTTACCCCGTCACGTTTGAGGGATGACGTCAGTCGGCGACCATACAATCCGGTGAAAGGGAAGGAAGGAAGCGGACTGGGACCTATTAGTTAGGTACCACCCCAGCATTTGCCTAGTGTGAATGAAGAAAACTCCGGAAAACCAGATTCAGGGTGGCTAGCCTGGAAAAGCGCTTACACTTTTTCGACGGAGTGCCCCCAACGGGAATCGAACCCGGGATCGCTCGCACCGAAGGCTCTTGTTATATTAATTTAGTAATATGACAATATAAACAGTAAGATCCGTGTTTAAGTCCAGTATGTATCACGCGGTGCAAAATGAAGGGACATTTTTTCTGGAGGCTTCCAAGCATATAATATTCTGATAGACTAGAGAATATTCTCGTGTTCTATTTGGTTGGGTTCCGCAAAATTAATGTACGAATTCGGATAGATTTGACACCTTGACACATACCAATAGTCTTATATAACATGCTGGCTATATGCCTTCTTAATATCATTCGAAAACTCATATTTAGTACTTTATAGGTACGGTAGACCCTATATACATAATAGGAAATATGTCTATGATTCATTTTTTTTTTTTTTTTTTTTTTTTGATGCCTGAGAGGATAGGAAGCCAAACTACAAAATCTACCTCGGTGTTACTATTTAAATTCAGCCTCAGAGGAGTGCAAATAATTTGACACAGTAGTAAAAGTGAGGGTTAAATTAAGATGATATGAGCAAACATACAATGGAAAGTTGGTTCCGAAAAATTCTGCCGTGGTAAATTAAGCTTAGAAGATAAGAAGGATCACTAACTTCATTCGGATTTTGGAGATAACGAATTGAACGTGATTCCCGAGGAAGATCTCCAGCACACGAGACGAGAGGTTGCAGATAAATTAAGCTTTAAATATTCGACAATACAGTAGTATGGCATGTGGAGAAACTAGAAAAGGTGAAAAGACGAACAAATTGATCGAGAACCAAAGAAATCCACGCTTTGAATGCGCCCTACACTGCTGCTACTTGTGAGCTATAAACATATTCACACAGGCAAGAAAAACTAAATGTTGCGCGGCAACCCACATATTCTATCAATGTTTGGATAGTCAAACGTGACCAGTCGATCTTCATGTCGGGTTACCATCTTTTCAAATATGGAAAACAGAAGAATTTTGAAGATATAATTTTTTAAATATGTTTTCCACAGTCTTCAACAACTTTCTTTTCTGTCTTACAACTTTGTTAGATACGATACTACTATAGTAATTAGTAGGCCTATATTTTATTCGTTTCAGGTTACACAAACATATTTATTTCTATATCAATTTTATAATGCTCTTATTCAAGTTACTTCGCTCGTCTGCAAACTGAATCTTTAACCTAATTTTATAAGTATTTTTGAAAATATTTCAGTTTAACGTTCCACGATTTTGCCCTTCAGGCTAAGGGAGAGGGATTATTGAAGAAAGTGAATGATGGAAAAATTGGTGGAATGAGAATACGGGAGTACCTCTAGAAGAGCCACGGACACGATGTTATTCATCACAAATGTACTTGTCCGGGAATCGAACGAGGGACCCCACACCAGAGGTATTATGAAATCACATAAAACAATTCTGTTCATTTGCTTTTGAACATTACCTTAATTTTATGGCACATAATCACTAAAATAAATACACTATAAAAGATTGTGTGCATATCTCTTCCTTAAGATGGTTCTGGAATAATAATTTATTGATTATTCGTCGTCATGACAACCTAACAACAAAACCTCATCAAATTAACACACTAAAATCAATTTTGATTCTATTTCCTTTTTTTTTAGTATCTTCTTCTTCTTCAAACTATTTAGTGCATATTTAAAAATTACACATTGCCCAGAAGTATAATAAAAGATATTTAGAATTATGCTGAAAATACAAAGATATCGTTACAACCATTGAGGCACCGTGCTACCCAATAAGTATTTTTGAACCTGCATTTACAGTTCTGGTATGGATATGTTCTGAAAACCAACAGCCGTAATGATACAAAGCTAACATTGGTCTACATAGTTTGGCCGTAAATTAGCAAGGTTCCAGAGTCGTCGTATCTCCGATCGCCGTGGCGTCCAGTTTTCGAACTCTAGTCATAACAATACTAACGCTAAGTATATTTCATTAATACAGAAGCAACGAAATGTTGTTCTACTTTTACTAAACATTCATATATACTTGTGGTACAGATGTAATGTAGCACACGTAATGATTACAGTCGTACTGCAGAACTGAAGAGACGACTATTTATATGAATCAGTAAATTGAAGATTAAGTAGTGTATTCAACCGTACTAGGGAAGAGAAAGAAACTCAGTGTTCATACCCTATTTTCCTTCTGTTCCTTGGACGTTCATTTTGCTTCGAAATATAAATTTCGTGTTATATCTAGTCTGGAAAGCAATTTTTGATTTTAAAAAAATGAATATAAAATTTTTCTAGAATAGAGGCGAAACGATATTTTTTATACTTCTCGTCTCGTCTCGGAAACAAGACGAATATAGTCACCTTTCTCGTCTCGTCTCGTAAGCAACTATATGGATTATTGTGTCCCTTATCTCTGCACTTGTTTTTTGGTTAAACTCTAATAATAGTGTTACTGTCAGTATTTGTCAAATTTAACATTATGTTTAATGTTATTTGCAGCTTTTCTTCCTGGTCCTCGTGGCCTGCTTGATGCTCACCTGGGCAGCTGAAGAACCAGCAGCAGCAGAGGAACAAAAGGATCTTAAGAAATCGGAAACTGCTCTGGGATTGGTCTACCCTTACGCTTACAGTTATGCTCCTGTCTCCTATGCTGCTTACTGTAAGTACATAACGCCAAACAAATATTTAGCTAAAATTGTGAGACAATGTAACTAACTGTGGTTAAGATGGTTTCTTACATCATACGAGATCTCTGCAGTAGTCTTATCCATTTGCGGTCATACCTGTGCCCAATCCTTCAACCACACCTTTAGATTTTTTTTCTGCAAATGAACTCAGCAAATGAATGCTGACCTCTTCTTGGACTTATTCTTTAACATCATACTGGAAATTGTAAATGTTATACCCAAGTTTCTAATTTCAAACATATTGACACGATACGAAGAAAGAAAGAATAAATTGTGCAAATATTGACCGTTAAACTCATATCATGCCCAAAATGTCCACTTATGGCTTAAAATTTGTAAATTGAACTTATATTAGGTTCTAATATAGGATGTTCCAAAACAACACTAACAACGTTTGCAAGGTGGTTCTTGACACTAAGGTAAGACGAAAAGTATAGACCAACCTGGGTGCACAAATGCTTCCTTTCAGATTTACAGGCAGCTGAAAACATAAAAAATGAACTTTAAAGGTCCATAGTTCCAATACTATGGGATCTACCGTAATTGAGTAAAGATTTCATTTAGGAACTAATACGTACGATATCCAAAAATACAAGTTTCAGAACCCTAAGGTACTCACCCAACAAATTTTATAGAGGTAATTTGGATACGAGCATATAATTTGTAGTCCTCACCAACTACCTGTATAAACATTGTTGCGAAAGTACCAAATAATTCTGAAACATGGAATTTGGATAGAGCACATACCAGTCCCTAAGTGAAATTTTGATCCGCCTATGGTAAGTTCTATATCCTATGGTAAGTAGTATTGGAGCTATGGATCTTTAAAGTTCATTTTGTCATGCTTTCGGCAGCCTATAACTCCGAAAGGAAGCATTTGTGCACCCAGGTTGGTCTACACTTTTCGTCTTATTTTGGTGTCAGGGAACCTTCCAAACGTTGTCAGTGCTATTTTGAAACACCCTGTATAATATTTGGAGCTCACAACAAAGTGTTTTCTTAACGAAGATCTAAGAGTAAGAGAAATTACCAAGACAAATATGAGATTATAGCTCATTCTTAATTTATGATACAATTTTCTTGTGTCAGTTTGAATTTAGGCAACCTATACAACGCACATGACAAGACATACAATTTACAGGAACTCAATAGCATTCTTAGACAACCAACATGACCTTCGGAATGTGTTGGGTTGCATAACTTAACAACCTGCTGGCCACGAATGAAAGGTCTGTTTCAGCCAATAAAAATAACAAGTCTGAGACTGAATATCGAACTTTCACAGGAAAATAAAGGAGGCGATACTTGAATAAGAAAATCACACAAAGTCAAAAAATTTAAATTTACCGTTTCATCATATATATATATATATATATATATATATATATATATATATATATATATATATATATATATATATATATATATATATATATATATATATATATATATATATAATGAAATAAACCCCCGTTGCAAAAAATAGCTTTTTCTTCATCTTTGAGCTGTGCTATATTCAAGAGGTCTGTACATTCTTACTTTACTTTTAACTACTATATGCTAAAATGTTATTTGGTCCTTTGAAAACGTATAAATAGTTGTCTCCCGTGTGTTTTGTTGCCGGCAGTGGCAAGAAATAATATCCAGTAGCGTGAGGCAAATACAAACTAATCAAACAGAAGATAGTGACACTAGTATACGTAGGAATAAGAACTAATAGTGCACTGACTATGTTAAACCCGGATGAACTATCAGTAATTGGTTCACCAGAGACTTTCAGAAGCTGTAACCCAACAGACATTTTAGAACCATGGTGGCTTAGTGGTAAAGTGCTTCCCTTTGGTGCGTGAGATCCCCGGTTCGATGCCTGCCCAAGTAAATGTATGGTGAACAACATCGTGTCTATGGGTTTTATCGCGGGTTCTCCTGTTTCCTTCCACATTTCATTTCACCAATTTTTCATCATCATTCCTTGCCTTAAGAATCGGTTTCCCTTAGCCTAACGGACATAACCATGAGACGTTAAACTGAAATAAAATATAATATTAATCTGCTGATTTTGTGCACGTAGTTTTTAGTTCTATTTTCTGTGATGGTAGAAAACTTTTTGTTGAAAGGCAGACATTAAATGCTGACAAACCCTCCGATCTAGAAAGTCAGAAATAAGGCAAGAAATGAATATGTGCAAACTACACATCACTTGCCTAAAGCAGTCTGACCAATTGTTGTTCTCTCTGTATTGCCACGGAAACAATAACTTAATTTATCTTTAATGAAGCGAACAAGGAAAAAAATGTTCGAAACCTTGTCCTGTACCTTTGATCCTCAACTGTGGTAGATGACTCAAGGCAGCCCATCATTTTGCCTACAATGCAGTAGTCCAAAAAGCATTTTTGTCTGAGGGTAATTGCAATTGTGGAAAATAAATATGAATCGCCATTAGATGGATGTTAACACTAACTTCTTACCGCCAAATCGTCTTACCACGTAAGCAGCACACTCTAAAACGTGTAACAATGAAGGCAAGTTATTCACAAACACGAATATGAGGCACTTCCTTATCCTCTTAAGGAGGGAGGAAGATATTTAGATGGTTAACAAAAAATTCAGGTAAGAATTATCAAAGTTTCTTTCTTTATTTGTAAGTGTATGGAGCCATTTTTCTTTCTGATAGTCGGGTTATTTGCGTTTTGTCGAATGAATTAACTTATATTAACATTCTGCCAGGTAATGCTGGTATGGTCTATGTAAATGTCCTAAGTCAACTTCCATCCAAAATTTTCTTCGAATTGTTTGAATTTAGGATTGGAATGTTTATTGTAGTGTCAAATAATCATTTAGCTGTAATTTACAAATTATTTAAGTAAATTGAAGTAATTAGTACCAAAGTTGAGTCTTGCACAGTCAGTAGCAAAAAGGCATACCTATTTTTATTCCCTGCTATATTTTTAATTGCTTTCCAAATTATGAACAAGTTGGATATTTTTTTTTTTAATTTTCCAAGAGTTTCACTGAAATTGGCCACTTTCTTCAATGTTATATACCAAGTTTATTTTTAAAAAGTAATAACATGGGTATTAGAAAAATTTATTGGCTGTTCATAATCGGAAGGTCTCAGGTTTTAAACGTGAGACTGCCATCATAACTCAGGTCCCACTAAGTGGATCGATATCCTTCGAAATTTTTCTTTCCCTAATACTGACAGTGTCATAGTCTGTTTAAAGCAGTAATTTTTAAAGTTAAGCGATACCAGAGGTAGTCATATGTTCCTGATAAATCAATTAGCACCAATGAATACTACAAACCGAGCCAATGAATAATACTAAACTGAAAGACATACCTATCATTATTAATGCTTTCGTAGTAGTGGAGCCAGAGATTAGTCTAATAACACAGACTGAAAGACATCTGCGCAAATCAGTTTTCAACATTAGGGGGAGGGGGGGGTTGGAGCAGGAAAGACCGTTCCCATAATCATTTTTTAAGCGAGGTTCAAAATATTTATGAAGTTGAAAAACAATGTTGTGGAGGATCAGGGGAGCAGAGTTGTCTTCAACATTGGGAGACGGGCAGATTTGAGGCTTATTCTGGGGAACAACAATTTCATCTCACTTTCCTTTGTGGCAGTCGGACACAAATCATGGCATTGCTCCCCAAAAAACACATTTCAAATCGGATTATAGGGGGGACAGTATCCCCAGTTTCAAGATTGGGGGACATGTCCCCATCATCCTCCCGAGATTTGCGCCAGTGCTGAAAATCTTAGGCTGGTGATTACCATAACTTGAAATATTCGGGCAGTGGCGGATCTAGACGGTTAAAATTAGGGTGGGGGCAGTCAGTACACAGACTATGATAGGTATATCATGAGTTTACTATAAACTTTCAAAAATATATAAATAACAGCTTAAATTATTTTTGTCACTCAAAAACTAGGGGTCAAGGCTAGGGAAGTATCCAGAGGGGTCTAGGGGGACCACCCCCCGTAAAATTTTTACTGCCCTCCTAAAATTTTCACGGTAGGCTTGCAAATGAACTATAACATGGCGATGAAATATAATATGGTTGGATCTGGCTCCCCTAACTTCTACCGGGCCCCCTACATTTGTGGGCTGGCTACCAGCCTATCTAGGCTTCCTCGGCCCCAAGTTAGATCCACCACTGGATTCAGGCCGGTGTTGAATGCCATAAACTGAAAGATTGTAGGCAGTGATTAGTAATATATAACTAAGAAACTTATCTATTAGCTATATATTAAGAGGAAAGAGCTTACACAGCTAACAATGAATTATCATAGTTCGCATTATCAACGTAGCTGATGGAATTATATCAGAAGCTGCGAAGTGTGGCAGATCAATATAAACGAAAAATAGTACATTTTCTTGTGCAGAGATGTCTGTGGAACCCATTTTGTTTAATAGAGGAAAAGTAGTGATTCCTCAGATAATGATAAATTTTACTGTTACACATGTTCATAACAGCGAGATTTAGTTAGTGGACAGATTAGTAAAAGAAGTGATGTAAATGCTGATGACACACTGATTTAGTCAAAACTTGAGGTTCTCGCGACAAAATGTAGCCAGAGAGACTAGAAATGGAAAAAAAATGAGTACAAACCCGTAATATATCTTCATAGTTTTTATAAGAAATCCATTCTTTAATTGATTATTATTTAGTTAATTTCTATTATGGATATTTGAGAATGTAATGAAGACCCCTAGGGCATTTAAACCCCTTTTCTATGCTTAGAGTCTGTCATAAGCTCCCAATAGATTTATGCTATAACTTGAAAGATTTGACCGGCTAAAGCTCATGTGGTTCGGAGTCCACGTTAATCAGTAGGTCCCGTCTCATAAAGCATCGCTGCTGAAAGGGATGTTAAACTCAAAATCAACTCAATTGAAAGATTTGAGCTAGTGATTAATGTTTCTAAAAGAGCGAAGCCGGTAATAAATGCTATAAACTGAAAGACTCGAGTCGGTGATTAAAACTTGAAACTTAAAGACTATTGTGCTGCCAAAATGTCGATCCGTGGCAAAAATGCGAACTAAAGCTCACACCCTCACACACCCACGTGCTGAGCCAATAAGGGTTCAGCTGTTGCCAAGCGAGAGAAAGGGAATTGATTTCTTTCAGCCGATAGCAGCGCTTGGAACGTAAGACTAGGTGTCAAGTGAATGTGGTATGTCTATAGTCTACTTCATATAGGAGACAATAGCTTCATTAAAACTCGATACTCGTGAAACTTACTTGTTAAACTAACTGACAGGCAGATAACTGATCATAAAGTTTATATTATTCGCTATCCTGATAATTGAGACAATTCTCATTAGTGTTAGTTTCAGATGAATCAAATCTTGTAATCTCTCCAACAAAATAGGTATTGAATGGATGATTCTGTTACCTTTCTACTGTCTTGACTGTAGTTGTGCCAGTTTTTTTGCTATGGTTACGGCATCAAGGACTCAGACGAAAACTTGAGTAGTAACGCCACAATTTAACACATTCCCTAAGCGTGCTATAACAACATAAGCGAAAATTATAAATGATCTTAAAATAAACTCTAAACATGCAATTTTGTTCGTGACTGTGCTTTAAGCCTCAATTTCCTTGTGTTAAAAAATGAAACCAAATTACTGCAGTTCGTGAAACCTATGAATTGGCTGCGAAGGTCATATTCTTTGCCGCCATGAAAAATTAACAAAATATTTTACTGTGGGAACTTAATGTGGAATAGTATTCCTTTTTCAGCTATATAAGTGTCTTCTTGACAAAATTCGTATATGTGATGGATTAATATATGAGCAAAAATCACTATCTAAATACATAGTCAAAGTAATATTTTGCAATCTATTTATGTTATAAGTAATAGCTAGTGATAAACATTAATTTGGGTTTTAAATGTTTGTTTTTCTTTTCTGTTTCAGCCGTTCCTGCAGTTTCATACTACTCCTATGGATTACCTTACGCTTATGCCTACCCATACTACTACATTTAAACGCTGTTGGGATAATGCTTAAAATATGCTGTAATGCTGATTTACAATAAAATATGCATTTCTAATAATTTTAGTATTGTTTTCTTTCCAAAAATACATAATCGTTCTTTCAGTCAGTGCTACTCAAACAACGAACTAAAATACGAAACATTTAAGACCTCTCTATTTCTCAATGTAGTTGATCTCAAAAGACATATATAAAATAAAAGATATTGTTTGATGCCCATAATTTTACATTTTTCCTATGTTGAGAGTTAAATCTATCGTGGAGTGTGGGAAATAGATAACAATATTTCGTTAATTAGACTTTCACTATTTTACGATCAATGCTGCTATGTAAAAGAAAAACAGTGTTCAGTAACTTTTGGAATAATATCAGGATTAGGATTAGGAATTAGATTTCTGGGCTTTCGGCATCTATGGCCATGTTAGCTCTTCACACATATGAGGGACGATGCTTTTAGGGGAACAGAGAGCCCGGGAAATTGGAGGGGTAGAAAGGAATGGGGAAGGAAGGAAGTGACATGCTACTATTATGTTAGGTGCCATCCCAGCATTCGTCTTGTGCAAATGAGGAAAACCCAGGAAAAACCTTATTCAAGATGACTCAGTCTAAATTACTAGACGCCGAGCTTTAAGACGCCATACCTTATAATTGAATGCAATTTTAGGACTCAGTGCTTCCAGCGAAGCAATTTTGCTGTGTTCAATATTCTGAATATTTGCATTGTCTTTAAGTGTGTCTATTTGGGGTTCACAGTCGGCTTAGTGAAAGAGATACCATCTCTGGTATGACGTGTCCCTAATTCCATCACAGTTTATCTGATTTTGTTGTGGATAACCGTTTCCTTGGTTTTCACGAGTTTTACGCATCTCCTCCCCATTCTCATCCCACAAATTCAGTCACTTTTACCTTGGAGTACCAAGATGGGGTCAATTTGACACCAGCGAAACATCTTCTATTTTTTATTACATTAAAAAAATATATGCTGAAATGGTCTTCTAGGAATGCTTCTGTAAGAGTCTCTTGAATAATTTTGTACACTTAACAAGTATCGTAGAGTCTAATTTGTCTTTTTATTTACAGAAATGGAAAATGGGGTCAAAATGACCCCAACTTGGTCAATCATGGAATAAAGAGTTTTCAGTCATATTCCGAGAGGAGGGAAGAAAAAAAAAACTCATTCCGCCAAATGTAGATGGCGCTTAGGGCATGGCATTTTCGTACAAGCGAGTTTTGGCGCCAAGCTCATTTTGTTAGTTTCTCTTATGTGGTACATTTTCCTCTTTACAATAAATGTTCATTGCTTGTATTGTAACAATAGAATATCATTTAATCTCTTTGCTGGTCATAGAGTCACAGTCACAAATCCCTATGGGGTCAAATTAATTGATCCCATCTTGGACATTTAAGTAAAATTTATATCTTGGTACCCCAAGGGTTAATCATGCGTCTTCGTTAGCGTAAAGGGCATAAGCATCGTGGGGCGCTTAGTTAAAACATATATATATATATATATATATATATATATATATATATATATATATATATATATATATATAGAGAGAGAGAGAGAGAGAGAGAGAGAGAGAGAGGAGAAACTTTCGATCTGAGAATGGTTTTGGTTTCGTCTCAGAGGGCGATCTTCGGCAAATGTGGGTACATATTTTGCGGCATTTCTGACTTGATAGTCTCTGCAATAGGCACATTTATTAAGAAATTTTCCTATTGTAGAGACTCACATGTGCAAATTCGGAAAAATTTCTTTTTTCCGATCACTGTCCTCTGATACATACCCCTGATTAGATTACCTGCTTCCTCGTTTTCATTATTTCACTTCTCTAATGAAAGTCGATGGAATTTTCCCCACATGTTCACTTAACATATTAAACGATCTCATTTACCACCTCTTATGTGCACGACTCGTTCGGAGAAGTAATACTCCAGAAGTAGAAACTAAATATAAGGTTCTAATTGGTTGGTGTTATCCGTTTCTCACCATGGAGCATATATATAGCAAAAAGGAAATGTACAGGTCCTGTCGCCCTTCGTAGCCGAGTGTGCTACTGTGTGGACTATCGATGAATTCCCCTTTTGACGTCTGTTCAAACCCGGCCGTAGGAAAACTTTCTTTTAAATTTTTGTAACTTTTTTTTTATCTTATACTCTCCACGCAGGACCGAAGGATAATAATAATAATAATAATAATAATAATAATAATAATAATAATAATAATAATAATAATAATAATAATAATAATAATAATAATAATATACTATTGAACTTGCACGACGGAATTACTGTATAATACGATATCATTTCTGTAATTTTCCTTCATTGTATGTTATTTAGTTTATTAGTGGGCACTAAATTGTCTCCAGGTCATCGAATAAATTAACTTCGGCATGCACTTTGATGGAAATATCATTACAGAAAGAACATTGCCGGTTCGTTCCAAACATCAGGGCTGAACTTACAAGGAGAAGGCAGACTTTGGTAAGTTACTTCTGGGTCATTTTTTGCGAGATGGTAGTGCACATTTAAAGAGTTAATATTATAGACTGGGAGAGCGCAATGGCCAAAAATAACCGAGAAAAACAGCCTCAAAATTTTCTGCTCACCGCATATATCGTAAGACGCGCAATCTTATTAAGTGACGGCGTGGCAGAGTGAGAGGAACCTGAGACTTGTCACAATCTCACACACATCGCCATCTTCCTCTTCTTCAAACGATGATGGAAACTGTTGACTATTTCATTTTTGGGTTCAGGATGTCGCTTTCCAGATCCTTCTGATGTGGTTTCCTGAATGTAGAAGGTATCCTGGAAAATAATATTCTATTGCCTGGATAAGCAGACTGTAGATTGCGTAAGTTCAATATAACGTAGCTTCAACACATTAGTGAGCATACACTAAACTGTGGATGACGGATATACAGTAATATAGCTCCATTCATATGAGAAGTACACACGTGTATGAAGGCATCTAAAAGGCAACACTGACAACACAGGGGACATTTATACTTTGGGCCTCAGACATGATTAATGAAAAGGATTCCAAACGCCAGATTCACATATAAAAGGTTCGGCACATATCTCGCTCGAACTATTTATCAACAAGGCGGCTTCCTTCCATAAAATCACCGTGACGATGTAAACTATACTTCCACCTGGTTAGTTGCAGATGCTAATTTATAAACATTTCCTGTACTTAGCTCATATATGGTATTTAGTATAATACAATCTAATCTCGACGTCATCGTACTCACGTTCTAGTAAATTACATAATAGTTAAATGAATTGCTGATAAATCATTCAGTACAGGCAAATACAATGATGGCATAAAACTAGAGCATATCGTTAGGTGAGGTTTTAGCAGTTGAGGGGCCTGGACTTAATTTACTCGAACAGAATTTCCCTTATGTTCATCTTCGAACTATATTTTATATATTTTAATAATAATGTTTAATTTCACTGAAACGGTTTAATTGCCTTTAATTAACTTACAACATAGTTGTATCGTCCATAAAATCAACAAATCACTAAAACAGTGTCATACAATCCGTAACTATGTATATAACATGACAAGACAATCTCTATTTTTTCTTTTTCTTCTTCTTAACGTGAATTAGATTTCCGATTTACAATCTGTCGAAATCAATACATATTTAACATATGACTTACTATTTATACTGTAAATCGTTTTTGTTGTACTGATTATGCATGTAGATGCTTCCGTTGTTATATAAAATTAAAAATGTAAATTATTACAACTGAAAATTACAATCAATTTGAAAGCTTTAGGAACAAGCCTCCATTCTTAACTGTTTGTGCCAAATCATGAGTTTTAACATATGGTGACGATATCACTTTTGTAACGGGATTATATATTTTTTTAGAAGATCGCTGATCGTTAATCTGATGGTTTTATTGCATGACGCACAATTTTCTCTTTTTTTATTTAACATATTGTGCATATGAAATCATTCTAATTAACGATATAATTTTAATTTTACGTGTTTTGTAAACATTCAGTGGATTACATACGTTCAATTATAATAATTAATAAATCGTATAGATAAAATATAGTATGGTACGAATATTTAAAATTTTACATTAAACAAGAGGTTATCTTATGATATTTCTTAGCATAAATAATCTCTGACATAAAATACTAAATATACTAACATTTTTCTTATTTCTCCGGGACGGAGCTACTTAAAGAGATGTCAGAGTTTATTTTTCTGTAATAAAACAAATCTAAAATTTGGTTCGTTACAGACTGAAGTGCAAAGGCTCTCGGGTTGGATTCCTGGTCGAGTCGAACTTTTATTTTCGTTTTTTGCTTCAACTAATAAAGTAGCCATTTGTAGTAAAGTAGCCATTTGTAACTATAAGTAAAATATTAATTCACCATATGTTTATAATATTTTAAAACAATAGACATTTTCAATCACTTGTAAAATCTTTCAATGTTCCATGTTAACTAGGAACAAAATTTAACCTATTCCGTAAATATTATTGTTAGCACAGTCGTTGTGTAAAAATGTTCTGGAAGCTTCTTGTCTACATCTGTTGTCAGTGTGGGAATTACAAGGGGAATGAGGGGGAGATCTTTGGTTATAGCAACATCCAGTATTAGCAAAAGGGATTTCCCCCTCAACTCCTTCGTAATTCGCACGCAGACAAAAGATGTACACAAGAAGCGTCAAGAACATTTATTACATAACGACTGTCGTAACCATAATGTAACTCGTGACATCAGTATATTTATGGAATAGGTTAAATTCTCTTGCTAGTTAACATGGAACATTGAAAGATTTTACAAGTGATTGAAAATTTCTATTGTTTTAATACATTATAAACATATGGTGAATTAATATTTTTCTTATAGTTACAAATGGCTACTTTATTGGTTGAAGCAAAAAACGAAAATAGAAGTTCAACTTGACCGGGAATCTAACCCGGCACCCTTTGTACCTGAGTCTTAGGTTCTTTTCACTCTGCCACGCCGTCACTTGATAAATTTGCGCGTCTTACGGTATACCGGTATGTAGCGAGCAGAAATATTTAAGAAGGGTTTTCTCGGTTATTTTTGGCCATTGCGCCCTTCCAGTTTGTAATATTAACTCTTTAAATGTGCACTACCATCTCGCAAAATTAGACCCGAAGTTCACTTATCAAAGTCTGCCTTCTCCTTGTTAGCAATATTTAGCTTATGATGTTGCATGGAAAGATAATGGAGGGGTGAAGTGCTGGACTTCTGACGTGGGAGGGTCCCACAAGTTGTCCCTAAAATCTGATTCCCACATAGCACATCTGATAGAGTATCATGAGAAATGAACTTGAGCAAAATTTAAGATGCTATGGGCTAGAAGGATAGGAGCTAGGGGCTTCAAAATATGAATATCCAAAGAATTATATAATGGAATTATGTACGTTTAAAGTATATATCTTCAAAACCATTAAAGCAATCAAAACAAAAGTTGCCCAATATAATGAGAATAAAATGCCCTATTGAAAACCATAAACAGTGTTGCCATAGGTGAAGCAGTGTTGCCAACTCATCATAAAAATATTTTATAATAAATAGCACCATATACAAGTGTGCACAGATTTTCAATGCACTATTATCAGTAAACATAACAGTGAAGTGTAGTGGTACAGTATTGCACGCTATTGGAGCTACATGTTCTGAAAATGTAACAATGGAAAATGTCTAGCTTCTGCAAATAATTGTGAATTGATTCACTGGAAGGATCACTCTGAAATTTAGGAAAACACTGAATTCCCTTAAGCATGACATCGTCTTTTAATTTCATATTTTTTCTCTGGCGATTAGTGATAGTAACATTTTTGTCGCGCTTGCGCCTTCGGTCACATACAACCTTGATTTCTGAATCATCACTTGCACTATCACAACTACTGGTGTTTTTACACTCCGAATAAGCCAAATCACTATAGTGCCTATTTCTAACTTGTCTAGGAGTATCTGCTTCTACTCGGGGTTCAAATTCTGACGCTCTATTTTCGGTACTTTCTACTCTCTGGGCGAGCTCTACCATATCACGCCTAATTTCTTTTATGTTCTTATCTATTGCCCGTATTTCGGCGCGACATTCTGCGTTAGATTCATTTTTTACCTTCATATTGTAATCTATCAGTTTCGCTTCTTCATATACCATTTTAATGTCTTTACCTTGCCTTTCTATGCGTTCAGAAATTTCCTCAATACGGTCATGCATCTCATCTAATTTATCGATTGTATCTATATGCAAACTAACCGCAGCGTTCCTTATTAGCCTGACACACATATCGGGCTGATTCCAACTGCTCTTGGAGGGATTGTGTGTAATCGTGCAAGCCTCCTAAATGATTCTGAATTTTACAGACTTTTGTTTCTATTTGTTCTACACGATGACATGTTTCTTCAGTCTGTTGCCTAACTTCGACGCTGGTCTGTGTGGCGAGTTCGATTGCCTGTCTAGTACTATGACTTACTTCGTGAAGCTGGTCATGAATCTTAAGTATGATGCCATCGTATTTTTGTTCGAGGATTTCGTTCCTTCGTTTACTTTCGGCCTCTACACTCCTAATACTTTGTTCTAATCTTTGGTTATTTTCGCGACATTCTTTTTGTACAGCGTCTAACTTCTGGCCTAACTCACTTTTTAGCTCTTTCTCTAATCTGTCAATATTCTCTTTAATATGAGCAAAATTCTCATCGTTTTTATCTGCTTTTTGTTCTAATCTATCTAGGTTTTCTTTATTCTCAGCACGGGACTCTTTACTTTCTTTCTCTAATCTAGAAAAATTCTCTTTATTGTCTCTCCTTAGTTCTTCAAAAAGTGAATTCATCCTAGTAATCATATCTGCTTCCTGGTGTGCCATCTTGGACAAGAATAAACTTAAAACGTATGAACTAGAGTAAAAATCACAAAACAATATGATTAGAATCACCTAAAAGAGAAGTTTTTTCAAATTTCTGGTACTAAGCTGAAAGAGAAATCGTATATTAAAATATTGATCTTATGAGTATTCGAGCACCAACGGTCTCGATTCGGGTCCCTGTTCGGGCTTCATTTATTTGTAACCAACTGGAGTTCGAGTCACTGTTCGTGGTTCGTCGTCCTACCAATAAGTATTCTCCTAAGACTGGAACTTACCTGGACAGAACGATGAAGGACCTCTCCAAGAAGAGTTACAAACTGTTCCCCAATCGCTCGTCGGTCTCAATAATGAGATGAGCGTTAGGCGCCGAGAGGTTCGGGTGTCTCGTCTCGAAAACCTCACGGACGATCAGACGGTCATCCAGACCATAGCGCACACAAACATCACTCATACAAACAATGAAAACACACTGGATTAAATGACACTATACTTATTTATTAGAACACTATCATATATATATAAAAAAATAAATAGCGAAGAGGAATGAACACAACACTGAACACTGAATATGTAAAATAATTTTCGTCACTGAAATGACACTTTGACTTTTCAGTGCGCGATAGCCCTTTAAATATATAAGATTATAATTTACTGTAAATGCTCCTCTCACACCATTGACACACTTGGGGGGTTAGCACTGGGGAAAAGTTGTCTGGATCGTCCCACGATGAATCCAATTGCTGTGCCGATAATCCTGCAGCGTAAAGATGAATCTTCAGCAAATTAAACAAGAAATTCTCCAAAGTAGAATGCTAATGTTTGAGGGCGCGTGTATAACATTTTAAACGCACAAGGTCTGTGGACCTGGGACTTCACTAGTTGTGGCTAGCCGTAAGAAAATGTCCTTCACCGGCTAATAGCTTGTGCCCCTTAACAAAAATCATACTTGAAGCTCGACGCGTTGTGCGTGGTTACGGCTTCTAAACCTGGAGTCAAACTCCCTGAGCATCAAAACTCAAGGTACGGGTTGCAATGATCAACTAAAAGTGTTGGCAGTTCATTTCAAAAATCACTCAGTTAACTCACCTGTATGCACATACAAACAATATAGAAAACAATTTATGTTAATTTTAGTCAACTGCCCATAATGCACTAGACACGGCGATAACTTCGGCGTGAGAAAGTACAGATAACGAGTACGAAACAACGCAGTTGGTGCCACTTTGGTTGCTGAAACATCTGGTCAGCCCGTATTTCTCTAATCTATTGTAATGTTTCCATAAGCAATTAAAGAAAACACTTAATTCAGTTCCAAATAACTATAGAATATATACTGTGTATATAATGAGTCAGGGAGAAACACTGAAATGGTTCGTCACTAGCTGAAATGTTCTCAGCAAAATCAATGTTTTAAATATATATATGAAAAAATTATGAAAGACTTCTTTGTCCAATTGTGTGGAAAAGAAGCGATTCCCACCAAAGAAAGAACTTATGTGCGTTGCAGAATAAAGTATAAGTCGAAAATAAAGATCATTGTCTTTGCGAAATATACAGTGTGTCCACAAAAATACTTCTATAACCTGGTAGCGGTTATAGTTTCACCAGGCACGAACAGAACATCCTAATCAAGAGGCTGATATTCTATTGAGTGATGAGGCCTCTTTCCACCTCAACAGCACAGTCACAACGCTGTGTTGGTCTCGTGAGAACTCTCACATAGTTGTTGAAGCGCACAATCAAACCGATCCGTGAGTGAATGTGTGGTGTTGAATACACGGCAACATCATATTAGGGCCCGTGTTATTGCCCGATAGGCTAACATCAGACCAGTATCTACATCATCTGCACACCACATTACGTATCTGAATGAAATACTTTTTTTTTTATCGCGGCGTGTATTTTATTTCCACCACGATGGAGCACCGCCACATTATGGCCACACAGCGTGACAATGGCTCAACGAGATGCTTCCTGGCCGATGGATTGGTCGAAGGGTTCCTTTGGAATGGCCGCCCAGATCACCGGACCTCACGTCATTAGACTTTTACTTGTGGGGTACCTAAAGTCCGTTGTGTATCGCAATAGAGTTAGAACCGTGGAACAGCTCCAGGAGAATATTCGGAACGTATATAGAGCAATAACACCCCCAAACACTCCGACATGTGCGTAGTAGTGTGCGACGCCGTATCCGTTTGTGCCACCAGCAGAAGGGACTAATTTGAGCACCTATTGGCATAATGTCCAGAACTGTTGCGTCTGGAAGCAAGTGCCGTGCGTGCGTGAGATATGTACATTTCTTCTCACTAACATGTACAGTAAACCTTTCAGAAAACGACACGACTTATTTTCATTTGTTTGTCTTCCTTGTGTACTTCCTCTCTCCTATTTTTCCCCTTGTGGTGCTGACGCCAACGTCGTGGGCCTGCAAAAAGGTCTGTTCCCTTGTTCTTTAATTTGCTACCCTTTCTGTTCTCTTTGGCCCAGGGTATTTCACGCTCCAGATTATTTCATTCCATCTTGTCCTTCACTGACGTGGCAATGTTGCACTTTTCTTTATTATTGGGTGCTATATCAGTGTCGAGCTTAAACGGATTTGTATTGGACGTACCAAAAACGAAATGAGATTGGATATTTAGTTATACACAAATTCCTATCGTGTATTATTCTCCTTTTTCCACTCAATGGAAACATTTAATTTTAAAAAAAACTAAAACAAGAAACACCAATATAATAATGTATTAAATCATATAAGAAACAGTTTAAAGGTATAAAATATCCCTATTCAGCAGACTGCTTAACTCTTGTGAATTTCCAAAATATCTTTTATACAGTAGTTATATAGTTATATGAAAATAAACGACCGCTATTTTCAAATCCTGGTGACCTGAAAACAACTTTTATCGTGGTTCCAGGCTTAGCTCTTGCCATGAGACCTACCCCGAAAGCTCATTTTTCCTATGGAAATATAGTAATGATATTTTTTAATGTTCTGCATCAATTTTTTTTTCATGTATAATATTTTGTAAGCTGAAATAAATGAAAACTTTAAACAGTGGTTAATGAGACTAAGTAATGCATTTTTTTATTATGGAAATACTCGATTTGTACAGATTGTCTTTATTCCTTATTAATCAAAACGATCAGCGCAGCATCGGAAATAGACGATTGTATAAAACGCTTGAAAGTTTTCACGCATACTTTTGAGATGTTATAGCTTCTTTGTGTTTCCTGCCACTTTCCTCCTATTATGCTTCGTCTTCCGGTAAAAGCATTTCATTACTTCCTTTTCGTCTTCTTCTTTTTTACTTAATTTAAATCAAACTTATCTCTTTTAATCTTAGGCTCATATTTATTATCTTTTGAAAAATATATTCTTCAAATATGTTAAGCAACGAATAACACAATAAGAAAATTAAACACATTGAAGTTACAATTGAAGACCTGAATCGCAGAACATTCCAAGTTCACCGGAGTACTTTTTTGTAATTTAGAAGATTATACTTGGCATGCTATTCTGTTTAGCTGAAATTAGTTTGTATTTTTTTTCTTTTAAAAAAAGTTTTCATTTGGACTTACGTATTATGCAATTGAATAGCCCTTAAAACATAGATGCTAACATAAAAGACAAAAAAAAAAAAAAAAAAAAACGCAAAATACGAAGAACAAGAGTGGACTTGGGATGGTTTGCCATTCACGTCTACAATTACAAAAGTCTACTTTTAGGTAATAAAAACAAAACAAATTACAGCCGTCTTGTCTGTCTGTCTGCGTATACTGACGACACGCACGCGCCAGTAAACTAATCAAGAAAGGCAGACCTGTCGGTTGAAAAAGACAACATTCCTAGAATCAGTCTTTCTTCCACTCAACATCAACTTAAACCAACAATCGAAAAATGATGCTGGATAAGAATATTACCCCTTCAGGTGGAAACACATGTGGCAAGTTGCTCGCCTAGCGGCCGGCATTTTGGTCTATGAGCGAGCAAACTTCCAGTCGAAAGAAGTTTCCTAGTCCCAGCAAGCAATCAAGTAGACTCCTCAGTTGAAAAAAAATGTACTCAAAAACGTCTGCTATTGCGTGGAACATGTGCCTTCGGCTGTTCTGTGCATACACAGAGCAGACCCTCAGTCGTCGCCCGACACCATTCCTTGCCATGACATATGACACTTGTTCTGCCAATCCCATCGCCGAGCGATGGATGTTTCGCAAGCAAAGCTGCTCGATCGAGTGAACTTATCATTCGATTACACCATCTCTAGCTAAAGATGACATTGTCAGCAATATAGTCAAAATGGTCACATACACGGGGTAATGTTCGTGGAATCCAATTGCCCAACGACCAATTCCCCAGGCGAACAACTCGCCACATGTATGTCAACCTTTACGATCAATGGATGAATCTACTGTTATAAAAATCTACAAAATGGCTACATTTATTATTATTCTTAATTTTCGGAATATTCTATTTCAAATGAACGATATAATTTACAACACGAATAAAGACAAAAGAAAAAAAGCTCATCTAAAAACCTTTATTTATTGGCCAGTAGTTGTTAGCTGCATAGTTTCATTAATTCCGGAATACAAAGTTAATCGCATTATTTTCCAAAATCCGTTGCGATTAGATTTTGTTTCATATCATCCTCTTCTCTAGTGCATCCCAATAATATATTTGCTGAACTACGTAGTTTTATCCAATACATCAAATAAAAAGTTTGATCGTCTTATACTGAAAAATCCCTAGCGACCGAATTTTGCTGGATTTCTTCCTGCTCACTCATGCATGAAAGTGATAAACTACATAGTTTCAGGTAATATAAAAATGGAAAACTTCATCGTATTCTTGTCCAAAATTATTTGTGATTAATTTTTCTTTCATATCATCCTCTTCTCTAGTGCATCCCAATAATATATTTGCTGAACTACGTAGTTTTATCCAATAGATCAAATAAGAGGTTTGATCGCCTTATACTGAAAAATCCCTAGCGACCGAATTTTGTTGGATTTCTTCCTGCTCACTCATGCATGAAAGTGATAAACTACATAGTTTCAGGTAATATAAAAATGGAAAACTTCATTGTATTCTTGTCCAAAATTATTTGTGATTAATTTTTCTTTCATATCATCCTCTTCTCTAGTGCATCCCAATAATATATTTGCTGAACTACGTAGTTTTATCCAATAGATCAAATAAGAGGTTTGATCGCCTTATACTGAAAAATCCCTAGCGACCGAATTTTGCTGGATTTCTTCCTGCTCACTCATGCATGAAAGTGATAAACTACATAGTTTCAGGTAATATAAAAATGGAAAACTTCATCGTATTCTTGTCCAAAATTATTTGTGATTAATTTTTCTTTCATATCATCCTCTTCTCTAGTGCATCCCAATAATATATTTGCTGAACTACGTAGTTTTATCCAATAGATCAAATAAGAGGTTTGATCGCCTTATACTGAAAAATCCCTAGCGACCGAATTTTGTTGGATTTCTTCCTGCTCACTCATGCATGAAAGTCATGAACTACATAGTTTCAGGTAATATAAAAATGGAAAACTTCATTGTATTCTTGTCCAAAATTATTTGTGATTAATTTTTCTTTCATATCATCCTCTTCTCTAGTGCATCCCAATAATATATTTGCTGAACTACGTAGTTTTATCCAATAGATCAAATAAGAGGTTTGATCGCCTTATACTGAAAAATCCCTAGCGACCGAATTTTGCTGGATTTCTTCCTGCTCACTCATGCATGAAAGTGATAAACTACATAGTTTCAGGTAATATAAAAATGGAAAACTTCATCGTATTCTTGTCCAAAATTATTTGTGATTAATTTTTCTTTCATATCATCCTCTTCTCTAGTGCATCCCAATAATATATTTGCTGAACTACGTAGTTTTATCCAATAGATCAAATAAGAGGTTTGATCGCCTTATACTGAAAAATCCCTAGCGACCGAATTTTGTTGGATTTCTTCCTGCTCACTCATGCATGAAAGTCATGAACTACATAGTTTCAGGTAATATAAAATGGAAAACTTCATCGTATTCTTGTCCAAAATTATTTGTGATTAATTTTTCTTTCATATCATCCTCTTCTCTAGTGCATCCCAATAATATATTTGCTGAACTACGTAGTTTTATCCAATAGAACAAATAAAAGGTTTGATCGCCTTATACTGAAAAATCCCTAGCGACCGAATTTTGTTGGATTTCTTCCTGCTCACTCATGCATGAAAGCCATGAACTACATAGTTTCAGGTAATATAAAAATGGAAAACTTCATCGTATTCTTGTCCAAAATTATTTGTGATTAATTTTTCTTTCATATCATCCTCTTCTCTAGTGCATCCCAATAATATATTTGCTGAACTACGTAGTTTTATCCAATAGATCAAATAAGAGGTTTGATCGCCTTATACTGAAAAATCCCTAGCGACCGAATTTTGTTGGATTTCTTCCTGCTCACTCATGCATGAAAGTCATGAACTACATAGTTTCAGGTAATATAAAAATGGAAAACTTCATCGTATTCTTGTCCAAAATTATTTGTGATTAATTTTTCTTTCATATCATCCTCTTCTCTAGTGCATCCCAATAATATATTTGCTGAACTACGTAGTTTTATCCAATAGATCAAATAAGAGGTTTGATCGCCTTATACTGAAAAATCCCTAGCGACCGAATTTTGTTGGATTTCTTCCTGCTCACTCATGCATGAAAGTGATAAACTACATAGTTTCAGGTAATATAAAAATGGAAAACTTCATTGTATTCTTGTCCAAAATTATTTGTGATTAATTTTTCTTTCATATCATCCTCTTCTCTAGTGCATCCCAATAATATATTTGCTGAACTACGTAGTTTTATCCAATAGATCAAATAAGAGGTTTGATCGCCTTATACTAAAAAATCCCTAGCGACCGAATTTTGTTGGATTTCTTCCTGCTCACTCATGCATGAAAGTGATAAACTACATAGTTTCAGGTAATATAAAAATGGAAAACTTCATTGTATTCTTGTCCAAAATTATTTGTGATTAATTTTTCTTTCATATCATCCTCTTGTCTAGTGCATCCCAATAATGGATCAAATGGTAGGTTTGATCACGTTATTCTACAAAATCCTTAGCGACTATATTTTGCTGGATATTATCGTGAATCAGGATGCATTGAAGCTTGAAGTTCGGAACTGAAATACTGAAAACGGTGGTAAACTCGCAATTAAAAATATATTTTTTAAAGAAAGAAACCGTAAAAGAGATATAAGATCATAAAATGAACTATGTGTCTCGAAATGCTTTACTGATACACTGAATAGTAAAACGGATACTGTTTATATATATACTTTCAGGACAAATTTACTTGTTGAACTCTAGCTTTCGGTGCATAACATAGAAAATATTATGTTTTGGCTACATACTTTTTGACCAAATATAATTCAATAGCGAGTTGATTACATTCTTTGAATTTTAATATAGTATGTATAATGGCGGACCTGAAGGGGGTATCTCTACTCAAATGCTTGGCTCCATTCTTAGCAGTGGCCACGTTGCTGTTAACCAAATTATTGGAAAACGTTGTAATAGTAGTCTGTAAATACTTTTTGCTATGAAATACTGAAAAGTATTTTTTAGTCCAATCGCAAATATGTATAATCTCTAAATACCAACTTTCGAGTTGAGCACTGGAAAAATAATAAATGTAATGCAATTATCTAATTTCTTATAAGTGAGCGTAATGTTCATTATAAAACTATATTGCGATTTAGTTGTATATCTATTTTCATTTCTATTTATATATTATTTCTCTTCGTTTAATAATGACGTAGAGGTAGCAATCGTTTCAGATTTTATATTGCACTGAAGAAAGAAAACTGACTGTATATAACTGATTTCCGTTACCAAATCCTCAAAACGTAGCCTAGGATCACCTCAAGTAGAGTGATTACCAGGTTTAGAGCTAATAAGCCTCATAATGCTAATTCAACGAAGACTAGACCACGGTGCCGATATGTATACAGAGTGTTATAAAAATGTGTTACAATATTTTGGAAATAGATTCCTCTCATCAAAATAAGAATAAAATTTCACATGGACCTCTGCTCAAAAATGTATAGTTTTGGAGTTATACACTGAAAAAAAGGACTTGGTCAGGAGTATCAAATTTGTTTGGTGAGGGCATTTGGTCACTTTATTTGGTTAGTTTAACCAAAATGTGGTCATTTACACCAAACTTGTTTGGTCATGAGCACAATATTTTTTGGTTAGAACATTTGGTTGATTAATTTTGTTATGCGAACCAAATCTTAAGTGATTTGGTAAAGATTTGGTTTTCCTGACCAAAATGTTTAGTTAGAAGGTCACGTATATCCATTTGATTTCTGGGTAAACATGATGAGTATGAAAGTGTGGATCGCGGCTTGAGCGTATGAGTCAAAGTATATTGTGTTTCTACCGAAAAAAAATACCACGTACAACTAACAATCACAAGTTTACACCGCTTGGAATTCAAAGGGCGTGTGTGAAACAGACTTTTGTTTGCACTATCCAACTTTCAACACCAAAGTCCCAATAATGTGAAGTGGCAAGTAATTGTCACTTAAGAAGTGGCAGCAACACAATGGATCTCGTGAACAACACATTAAGAATTGGAACTTACCGCTGGTAGTCAACGTGTTTCGAGGTAAGTTTAATTTTTTTGTTCGAATTACTTTACAGTTAGTAATTATATATATATTGGCTGTAAATTTGGCATAACAAATGCGCCTTGGGTAAACTTTATAATAAACGCACCAGCTGCGCATCGACATGTCGGACCACTTTAAAAGGATATAGTAGAGTAGGGTAGGATACAGAAGAGTAAGATAGGGATAAATAGGGTAGAGGTAGGAACGGGTTAGCTCAATTTTAGGGAAGTTTTGACCCATTTTCATAGAATTAATAGAGTGTAATTTCTATTTTTATTTTCAGTCTAGTACCTGTACCAACAGTATTTGATAGTTGCTACCAAATATTTTGGTCAAATTCACTAAATGCAGGTTTAGTATTTAAAACTAAATTATTTCGTTCCAAGAACTAAATCTGGATAATTTTAACCAAATTTTTGGTATTCCCAACCAAAACCTACTTATTTGGTCATTATTTGGACAAAATTACCAAATTCATATTTGGTAATGGTAACTAAATACTAGGTTCCTGCGACCAAATAAATCGTAACCAAATGATTTTGTGCTGGTGACCAAACGTTTGATTGGAGCTATATTGACCAAACGATTTGGTAACCAGCACCTATTTTTTGGTCAATCTGACCAAACCCTTTTTCAGTGTAGGATGCCGAAAACATGAAACAAGTAAACTTTAAAAGTTCATAGCTCCACTACTATGGAACCTATCGTAGTCGGGTCAAGACATCACCGAGGAACTGGTATATGAACCATCCAAATATCCATGTGTAAGAATGCTCCAGTATTTGCACACCATTTTTAGAGAGGTAGGGGAAAGTGATCAAGTACTTCCAAACAGTCTCTCTAAAATGATTGTGCATGTACCGGAGGTTTTGAAAGATGGTAATTTGGATAGTTCGCATACTAGTTTCTCGGTGATGTTTTGACCCGACTACGATCGGTCGTATAGTAGTGGAACTATGGATCTTTAAAGTTCATTTTTTTTTTTACGTTTACGGCACCCTATAACTCCGAAATTATGCACTTCCAACCACATGTCCATATGAACTTTTTTCTTATGTTGATATGAGGAATCTATTCCCAAAATATTGTGACAAATTCTTGTAACACCCTATATATATATATATATATATATATATATATATATATATATATATATTTGCTTGTCAAAAGTTTCGGAGCGGCTAAATATCACGGTAAATACGCATTTTGCTGAAAACGTTAAAGTGAAACGTTGCACGATACCAAAAGCCTGTGCCAGTCAAAATATGTGCAACCTGTATGGGCCCTACGGGACCAAATTTCATTTTTGATATAAGAGCCCCATTTTAGTTTTCAAATTCGGTATCTAGGGAACAAACTAAATCAGGACATGTACTGCTAAAAGCTGTAGGGTGCGATTCCGAGGCCATACAGGGCCGGAAAGAGTATCAGCGTGAGAAGTATGAAAAATTTCGGAATGACAAAATATCTCGGTTAGAACGCGTTTTTCTGAAAACATGAAAACTTTCCGTTGCAGGATATCGACAGAACTATGGGAAACTCGTGCCAGTCAAAATGTGTGTGGCCGTGTGTGGGCCCCAGGAGCCGAACTGTGATCTTTGAAATGAGAGCCTTCATATTTTATTCCAAATTCGGTATCTACGAAACAAACTAAATCATAATATGTGCTACTCAAAGCTGTAGGATATGACTCGGAGACCATATAGGGCCCTTATGGCTTGGGAGTCATATCCTACGCTTTAAGCAGTACATATTGTGATTTAGTTTGTTCCGTGGATACCGAATTTGAAATTTAAAATGGGGACTCTCACATCTTTTTTTAAAAAATTAAAAGCTTATATAATTATTAATAAAAATGGTTAAAATTAAATAACTAGAATTAGGTATGGCAGATGATTTACACCAACTCGTATCCCGGGCTGTCTCATTAGAGCATTAGAGGTAGGTTTTATTATTATTATTATTTATAGAAGTAAGTAAAAGAACTCCAATTTACCTCAAGATGCTTGGTTATAATTTTATTTCCACCACGTACACAATGAAATTAATTGCACAATGTTTAAGATACAATTTACAATAAAATTTACGTTAGGAGACCAACTACTATGCCTCAGAATGTCTTTCTTAGCTAAGTTTTACTAGAGGAGGTAATTGAACTTATAGGTAAAAAAGAGACCTTTCATCCAAAGTCCGTGTGTTTTTTTTCTTTCCATATGGCTCACTCCAATCAACCTCGACGTCTAGGCTGTCTCTGTGATTTCTTCTCTCCCTTTTCTGACCGCCTGAGTCCCCTTATATTCCCAATTTTATCAGTCTTTTTTCTTTACATTAAAAATTTTGATTTTTTTTTAACAAAAAGTCTCATTACCTTTTATATCAATTGTCCCTTAGGGCAAGGTCGTTATAACCAAAAAACATCTTAATGATTCCTCTCTCTCTCTTTTTTTTTTTATTAAATCTGTTTTCAACACAATAACACATTTCACATAAACTTAAGCGAATCCTTACACGCATCTTCTAAATAAATTGGGGGAATGTTATTATAGAAATTATATCCCTTTAGAATTTTCGCAGTTGCTGAAATACGTATTCCATTATTTTTTATTTAAGAGCTCATGTACCAATTTTCACATCTTTAACTTATGCGTATCTTTAAATTGGGCACTATTTCAATAATGAAAGGGACATTTGAATATTAGAAATGACTTTCCACTTGGGAACTGAAATACGTTTTCTATTATTTTATTTAAGAGTTCACATGTCGAACTTTACATCTGCAAATAAGTGAATCTTTATATTCGATATTTTGTAAATAAGTAACGAGAAATTTCAGTATTAAAGTAATAGTCCCCTTTTCCTCTTAGGAGCAGAATTCTTTAAAACATTGAAACACATATTCTCTTATTTTTACTGAAATAAGTATTTAGGCACCGAAGGTCACATCTTCAACTTAAGCAAATCCTCACATCCGGCACTTTCTTATTAAAGAGATGAAAATTTGCCCATATCTCATAACCCTATGTCTTGGAATGTGTTTAATAGAACCTCTGCGTTTCTTCCTATTGTCCTCATATCATATCCTATCAGATTGACATCATTAGCATATGCCATTACTTGATGAGTACCATTCAGTTTTAGAACCTCGTTGCTACCTTTAAGTTTCCTTATAGCGTATAAAAGAAAATTGAATATAACGTCGACAACACATCTCCTCTCGATTCATTAATAACTGATGATTATTTCTGTCTGAAAATATTAAGTACGTTCACTGCGTTACTCGTAAGCGTGTTTTTATAACTTACACGGAATTTGATTACGATAATGCTATTTCGGCTGAAAATGCATATGGCCAAAACAATTTCCAGATATGTATACTGCTATCTAATATATCTAGTATTCCCTTTTCTTCTTGTTTCTTCTACCATTTTCCCAACTCAGTAGCTTACATAATTGTAATTAATTCTAATGGTTTGTCCCTATCACTGTTATTTTCTGAACTTTCTTCGAAATTTAAGTCACTGCCTATTCTTCTTTCGTTTCCGCTCTTATCAACCCTGGTGACAACGTCCCTCCATCTTAGCCTTTTTATTTCAGTCACATCTAGTTTCTTGTACTTCGCCTTCTTGATTCTCCACGTGTCTGCTCCATACAACATAATGAGTCTCACTATGCTTTTACTCTGGTGCTTCTCCTTCCATCGCAAAGAACACCGGAAATCTTCTCCCAATTCATTCATTCCGCCTAAATTCTACCAACTATTTCAGTGTCCAAACTCCTCTCTCTAGTTAGAGACAAAAACAGGTATTTAAGTGTACCCACTTTCTCTAGGCCCTGACCATCTATCTGTACTTTAGCTTTACTTTCTATTCCAAATGTGTACTACAATTGATTCGTACTGATTTTTAATTCTCTCTAAGGCCCTTTTCCACCCGTTTCTGTGCAACCTCTTTTCTGCTCCTGGTGCAAAATCTAATGGTATAGTCTTTATATATATATGAATATGAATGATTGAAGATGACCGATATTAATGTTGAAGCCATAATTTTCGGGGTTGCTGAAGTAAACACTGACACTTACGATGTCGTTTAAATCCAAATTCAGTCTCCATTAGTATTCCTAAGAGGAGGTGGTGACAGGAAAAAATAATTGAAAATGACCGATACTAGTGTCGAATACATAGTTTCCGGGGTCTCAAAGTTGATTGGTAACAGTTTTGGGGCCCTTTAAGTCCCAAGTCAGTTGCCAGTACGGGTAAGAACCCCCTAACACTCCTCGGAGGAAGGGAAGGGATATATATATATATATATATATATATATATATATATATATATATATATATATATATATATATATATATATATATAAAATGATAAGAAACGATCGATATTAGTGACAAATCCATAGTTTTTCGGGGTAGCTTAGATAAAGAGTGATTTTCCAAATGCCATTTAATTTCAAACGTAACCCCATTAGTATCCGGAGGGATGAAATTGAGACAGAAACATCCTTAAAAACGACCGTTACTAGTGCCAAATCCATAGGTTTCGGGGTGGCTGAAATGAATATTGACGCTCCGATTGCAGTTTAAGTCCAAGTTTATTCCTATTTGTAGACGGTGAGATGGAAGAGACGAAAAATAAAATGTCAAAAATGAGTGATGTTTGTATCGAATTCATAGTTTTCAGGGTCGGGAAAACGTCTGACCCGTTTAAAATAATTTTTGAAAGATAGTTAACTTACTTCAAACTGTTTTTTTTTAATCATATCAATTTGATTGAAGATGTATTCTGTGGGGTAGGGTATTTCAATATTTATCATGAAAGCAGAGTATCTTCTGTATTTTTATCACTACACTTTCGTTGAAATAAACGTTCTAAGGAGGAAAAGAATTAAAATATTTTCCCCATAAACCTATTCTCCCCGTGCGAAGAATGGACATTTCAGCTAAGTAATCTATATTTATATAGAGGTTAAGGAAAAATAACAACACCAAACTCCGGGAGGTGATTACTTCTGTGTCAAATGAAAAAAAAATCTCTAATAAACAATTCAATAACCGCTTTCAACAGGTCCCATTGTTTTTAGATCAGAGTGTTTTAAAAGGTGGTGTTCTGCATTTTCGGCAGTTTATTTTGATCTTATTCATTCTAGTGGGGTCATTTATCCTCAGCCTGAATATTAAAAATGAACTCAGCAGTGGCGGACCTAGCCCAGGGCCGGGGGCCTAGACCCCCCAGTTTTCTGAGAGACAAAAATAAAAAGCTATTATTTATATATTTTTGAAAGTTTATAGTAAACATGATATACCTATAATAGTCTAGGCTCTGACTGCCCCTCCCCCAAGTTTTACTTTCTAGATCCGCCTCTGGGACTCAAGAGACATTTCTTGTGTCATAACGGAAAAACAGTTGAACAGTTTGAAATGAAATTTTAATCCTAGTTAGTACCTACCTTTGATTGTTTTTTTTTTTTTATCACGTCACTTTTACTAAAAATTGCCCATCTCAGCAAAGAGTCAAGTTACGGAGGCGAAATTGCTACAGAAACTTATCATTTTAAAAAAAGCAATTACGTGTACCAGCGTATTCGCTTTAAAGGGACGAAGGGGTAATTTCAATATTTTCTCAATATAAGAAAAAAGGGCATCGATGTTGTTGTTTTCATCATCAGACCTTCGACATGAATTTTTAAAGATAGCATTTGGATTCTCGTCTTGTTACTTTCATTAAAATGCGTATCTTAAGAGTTCGAAGAGGACTTAAAATGTACGCCAACAAAAGAGTATTTGACAAATATCTCATTTTTAAGACATGAAACTCGGCATTTGACTCGAGGAGGACAATTTCTAAAATATCTTATCTTCCCATTTTGTATTAATAAAATGGCAAAAGTGTGGAAACGCTTCAACCGTTTCAAATGAATTTTTGAACATATTTAACACTTGGATCGACCTGGGTTTTAGTTATTGCATTTTATTTGAAATGCGTATCCTAAGGGAGAAAAATTTTTCGCAAATAATAATTCTATAAACATATTCATCCCAGGCGAAGAATATACATTTCAACTAATCTAATCTAAATAAAGAGTTTGTTTGTCCGTGTGTCTGTCTGTGTTTGCGGCCTGGGGGCCAGACGTGTGGACGGACAGTTACCAAATTTTGGTCACGCACGGGCACGTTGGTCCAGGCCCCAGACCAAAACGAAACGTTTTCTCAAAATTCGATCCAGGGGGTTTCGGGGGGAGGGGATGAGACAAGTGAAAATAATAAAAAAAATGGCCGATATTAGTGTCAAACCCATAGGTTTCGCTGTCGTTGAGATCAATGGTGACAGTTCCATTAGCGATGACTCAAATTCAGCTACCATTGTATGCAGACCGGGAGTCACCTGCGAGGGAGGGGGTTACCGAGACGTAAAAATAATTCAAAATGACCGATATCAGTGTCTAAGCCATAGTTTTCGCGGTCGCTGAGATGAATAGTGATACTCTCACAGGCGTTGACTTGCAAATACAACCCCCATGCGAAGAATGGGTATTTCAGCTAATCTCTTATAAAAATGAGATTGACGTTGTCTGTTTCATTATCATCACGAGAGAATCGTTTCAATGAGTTTTGGAACATAGCATTTTGTCTGGACCGATTTTTTCTATATCACTTTAATTAAAGTGCGTATCCTAAAAGGGGCAGAGGGATATACCAATCTCTCGTGTTAGGAAAATAAAACTTGGTATATAAGCTTCATTTTAAATATGATTAGTGATATGTTCCAGCGTTTTCGAAAGCTTCCATTCTTAGAGGGGAAAGAAAGGCAATTTCTAAAATATTTTAGTTTTCTATTTTGTATTCATGAAACAGCCAAAGCAAAAAATAAATAAATAAATAAATAAAATAAAATAAAATAAAATGAGTTTTTGAACATAGCAATTGTGTCGACTAAGGCTTTTTTGATTTCATTTAGATTAAATTAATACCCTAAGGCGGAAAAGAGGGAGAGAAAATGAAATTAAATGACATCTTTAGTTTTACAACCTACCTTTATGTCCTATGAGCTAATGGGAAAAAGTGGTTAATGAAAGTGAATGATGATAAATATCGAAAAATTGGCGGAATGAAAAAGGAGAACCCCAAAAAGCCTACGGATACGATATTGACGATCATCAATTTATTTGGCCTCGGATCAGTTCTTGCACCAGGGGTGAGCAGGAGCACTCTACCACTAAGCCACCGTGACCCTTCCAAACGGACTTAAAATTGTTGACAAAAGTAGAAGGTGGTTACACAAGAGAAAAAGAAGAAAAACAAAATAATATGCAACAATGAGCTGAAAATGTTTATATTAACAAAGTAGACACTTCGAAAAGTGCAGGAACATGAACTTTCGAGGCGAATACTAGAAGAATGACAATATTATTGAAGTGTGATAGCAGACTGGCTAGAAAGAATATAATATGGATTGTTCAAAGGACAAAAACCAGAAGTGTAGAATGAGTCCACTTCCGTTATTACTGTAGGCGATAGCCGTTTTGTTTCTGAAATTCCTTTGCATAGGGGCTCCACGTTTGATCCGAATCCAAATGAGTTGCTTGTGGAGAACATTGTATCCGTGAGCTCCTTCCACATTCTCATTCCATCAATTCTTGCATACTTATAGTAATTCACTTTTATTAGCAACTTTCTCCTTTTAATCAAGCATTGTAAACGATCTTTAGAAACACTGTGTATGTATGTTTATTATGGGGCTTCGATCTTTCTATTCCTACTGATCTTTCATTAGTACTCGAATCAAGATACCCTACTTCATTCGATGAAAGCCTCTTTTACATAGTACTACGCTTTCTTATACTTTCTATTTGCGATAAGCTTTTCATTGTTTACCCTAAGTAAATTAATGGTGTCTCTTGCTTTCTTTGCTTTTCTAAACAGAAGCTGTTTTCTGAAAATTTCCTTATTTGTTCTGCCATATAGTTTTCTGTTCAAAATTCGAAGTACATTTAGTTTACCGTATGTGATATTACACTAATTTTTAAACATTAATTTCATCTTTTTGTCTTTGATTTTGCAATGGAATAACCATGGTCTGTAAAACTCTCGTCTTCACATCATATACTGGTGTTTGAGAGCATACGAAACAGTTCTTTCTCCTCCTAAATTCTTAGTTCAATAATACGATATGTTCTCTACCCATGATACTTTCGAATTCTTTCTGCCCTGAAGTGTTTGTTCGGATTCATGTCTTAACGTTGTACACCAGGATGGAACGAATAAACTCGAATTTTTAAATTTTATTTCTAATAATGCAGAAAAATTGCCTTTTGATGTAAAAAATGCAAAAATGAAATTTTAGGATAATCAGAGCATGCTTTGAGGTGCAGAAGTGCTGCTATAAACTTTCATAAATGTGACATTTCTTGTTCTATTTCAGACTCCTTTACTCTCTTTTTATTTGCGCTATAAAATCCTTGATTGTATTTGTTTTGTCTTTTTATTTAAGAAACAAACTTTTTGTTTTGGGGTTAGGAGGAAAGTAATAATTCTACCTTAGTATACAATATTTTTTCATTTTAATAAAAGTCGATTTTTTTTTGCATATTTTTGACATGGTTTATTTTCTTTTAAAATCACTATAAATTTAGAGCTCTCCTCATTTCCCCTAAAAAAATATTTTATCAATCAAAAGACACAACAAGTACAATCAAGGTTATTATAGTGCAAATAAAGGAGTGAAACAGGCTTGAAATAGGACAATTAATGTAAAAATTTATGAAATGTTATCGTACTTACAGTACCGGTACCTCAAAGTATGCTCCGATTACCTTAAATTTTTGTTTTTGCCTTTTTCACATCAAATTTTATTTTTACCTTTTTCACTATTAAATTATTTTTTAATAAAATGAGTTTTTTCGTTCCACTCCATTATACACCCTTGTCATTTTCATTTTCATGTTTTGCGTATCGAATATCTAGATTACACGGTCTTTTCCTAATATCTCACAATTTCTCGATATATGTCTTTTATAACACTTCTTGTCTTATTCGATTTACACACGATGGCCCTCTTCTAGAGAAATCTGAAATGAGCATATTTCCCTATTGTTAATCCTAAATTTAGACTGGAAATCCAAAGTGTTTCTTTTAAAATATACTCTGCTTCATGGATCACTGAACTATGATATAGATTTAATTTAAAGTGTTGACGTGAGGCGCGTAGAGTGATGCTTTCAGATTTTGTTCCAAGGAAAATTTGAATAAGCGGAGAGTGAAAGGTAGTGAGAAAGTATTGCTTATCAGATTGAAGTCGATTGCAGAAATGCCATGAAGAGAGAAGGGGAATTTCGTAGCTGCGAGGGGATTTTCCCCTGGCCACCCCTGAAATCATCACTGACTAGTGAGTGCGTATTGTTAGACTCCGCCATACTGTTATCGATCTTCAGTTAATTCATTAAGCCTTCTATAGGGCATGGTAAAAATGATTAAGTAGGATAGAGTGTTTTTAGGGCATTTCGTTAACCTTTGTTACAGAGCCTGGTAGAAATGATTGAATAGGATAGGGTATGTTCAGTTCATTTCTTGAGCCTCTATTATAGAGCATGGTAGAAATGATAACCAAGCATAGGATGACCAAAGTTACGAAACAAAAATCCAGGAAACTTCTCCATTCTCAAAATGACTGGATTCCTCCACGAAATAATACCTGAACAGACTAAATATACATAGGAGAATTATAAGTACCGGTATTCGATGGTTATTTAGGTAAAAACAAAGATGGTTATTTAGGTAAAACCAATTAGATCAACTTACTATGAAGAAAAAGAAGAAGCAGGAGTACAAGTTGATGATGATGAGAGTCAAGGATACTTTCCTCAATTTCTTATCTTACTGATTATATCATATGTCCACTACCTAATATCCATATCAATACCGTTTATAATTCTGTTATTTTCAATAAGTCAGTGTTGACAACAGTGTTTCATCAGAAACAAGTGTTAAAATATCTTAAACATTGATACATTTTCCAAAAAAAGCATCAGGAGAACTCAAAATACTTTACAAGGAGACGGTTAAAGAAACTGTGACAAATAAAGAGTCCAGAAATGAGCTTTCCAGAACTCCTGAAGGTATAGAGTAAAAACCTGGAATATTCAAGGATTTCAGCACCATTTGATAACCTTAAACCAGGATATCTTATATACATTTCTGTTTCTGGTTACGAGGTGGACAATCCAGTTATTCTCTTTTTAGGTTTCTTTACAATTCTAAAACCTAACAAATACCATAATAAAACTTCAATTGTAGTTAACTCACCTGAGGTGTCTTGTTGTGGGTGAGAGGTAGATGTTGTTACCTGCAAAGTTAAGAGATAACAATAAATAATCTTTACGAACATAATAAAGCTAAGATTTCTTAACTAACATGTTTAAAACAAGTGACTGAGAAAGCAGATTAGAGGAAAAGGAATCTCATGATAGTTATTAACTTGAGAGTCTGGCATATTAATACGACTAGAATATAAATGCTTGTAGATTCTAATGAAATTTACATCAAAATCGTGAAGTAATTGATTAATTGAAGATTTAGTTCAATTAAAAGCTAGTGGATGCCAGTTGCCATTTTTATTTATCATAAATGTCTTCGATCACTGATAGGTCAATTAATACGAATTTAGAAGTTTCCGTACATTATGATCCTTAGACGACTTCGTATTTAAGTAGGAATTATAACTTTTTTCTTTAGTGCCGTTAATCTAATCTTTTTCTACACTCTTTGTTCTATTCTATTGTTCTATTCTTTGTTGTATTAGTCTGATTGTTACCTATAGCTTGACTGTGTACTATTAGGAGTTAGTGTTACGCACGGACTAACATTTTTCGGTATTATGACTAGGATAATTCTTAATTATTATCTTTTCTTTTCCATTGAATTTATCTTCGAACAAATTATTCAATTTTTTCTGTCCCTTTTAATTCTTTTTTTTCTTTTACACCTATTGTATACTTCCGTTTTTGTTGATTTCCCTTCTTAATTGGCAGTTATATTTTTCCTAGTTATCTGAAGTTCATTTTTAACTCACGGTTCTTAGCTATGCTACCGTAATGATAACTTAGGTTGGGAAGTTCAAAATTCTTAAACAACTAGCTAATGGGATGGAACTTAGCAGAGAATTCTCATTCTTTTTATTTCGAAACACCCTGTACTATTATGTTATGTATTTGGTATAGCATCTTTCAATGGAGACTTCCAAATCTCTCATTTTCAACAACATATTCCCTATCATCAGCTACTTCTGTCGACTGAATTCGGCGAATCCTATCTCTATTATTTTCTCGAGAACCACTAATGTCGCGCATCAAAATAACAAGTTCAATATTTTTCTATATACAGTGAACTCTTTTTAATTCGATGTCCAAGGGACACGAAAAAACTTCGAATTATCCAAAATTCGAAATATCCAACAACATTCATTTTCACATATATAACAACAAACAAACCAAAGTACTGTGCATCAAAACCATATTCACATGGTGTAGACTTTATCTTTAAAGCAGCTTATTATTTGCGTGATTGAATACCGCAAACTAACAAACGACATTGACTCCATTCAAACTACGTTTACAATGGAAAATATATTTACGTACAACACTACAACATACATTGAATAGCCCAAACAATTAAACACTAGTAACACTGAATATTTTGTTCTCACTTTTAAAAAGTCGTAAACCTCATTTGCTTAAATTTGATTGATTTTGTACGGTCAATAAATCTTGAATTTCATGTATTGCGTGGAATACGATATTAATAACATTTGGTTGGCTTTATCAACAATTCATCTTAAATTTTCAACCAATTCTGAAACAAGATGAGATTGGCACACGTTCTCTATCTTTACTTCTTCCCCTACTCACCTTCATTTTTATCATTACATAGATTTTCTATTTATCTTTTGTATTACTCTTCCTTATGGCTCCATCTGTATAACTGAAAACACGTTAAAACTGTATTTCTCTATTTAAATCTGTCCAACGTTAAAAAATTGCAACTGTATTTACTTCGAATTATCCAAAACATAGGTTCAAAAGTTCGATTTATCCACGAATTTTTACTATTGTTTTCAATACAGTTTTCAAGGGAAATGGACTTCTGTTCGAATTATCCAATATTTCGAATTATCCAAGTTCGAATTAACGAGACTGCACTGTAACTACAATTGGCTCTATTTTCCCCTTAGTTTTCTTCCACTACAATTAAATAAACTATTAATTCCTATGTATACAAGATGGAAGGTAACTCCGCCAAAAAACTTTGAAAGGCTATTCCTGATATGAAATCAAAAAAAAAAGTTCTGATAAGCATGGGTCGCAAAACGTCTCCTTTCAGAGTTATGAACCGCCGAAAGTTCGAAAAATTACGTTTCCAAACGTCTTGCTTTAGAAACTATAGGACCTAGTCCAAGCGGTTTAAGGAATTACACAGAAACTAGTATGCGCTCCATGTAAATGTGCATTTTTTTTACCACCCTCCGTTATCGGCGAAACGAACTGTAAAAAGGAAGTAGAAGTATAGGACTACTCCTTTAAGTACTCATGGTGCGTTCGTTTCGCTGGTACCGATGAATTCTGAATGAATATATATGAGATGCAAGAGTTGAAAACTGAAAGTCGAATATTAAATACTCTGTAGATAGAAAAAATGAAGTAGTTACATCAGTTGTTAAGTAGCAACATTAGCAACATTAAAGTTTTATCTCCTACACAAAACATTGACCAGAATATAGGCAATTGCATTCCGAGATTTTATCTGCCTATTAAATGGAAGAGAAACACTAGAAGCTCAAGTTCTAATTCTGTCTCTCATATTTGTTTCTCTCATCACTGTTCTCTCCACTCAGATGAGCATTTTTGCTTGTTTGTTTGTTTATGTATTTATTGAACTTCCTGTTACAGTGTAAGAGCCCATTGTATACCGGAATAATAAACTATAATAAACGATGTTGGACAGGCTCTATAATCCAGTTTTTTACGCAAGGGGGGTTTCTTACCTGGTTTTTAACACCCTTCTAAAAGGTATGGAAAAATATAATACTAACAAGGGACATCACCCAATTGACCGGCTCCGATTTCAATGAATGTTTTATTGCTGATAGAGGACATGTATTCATTACTCGTGATGACATAAATTTTTGCCATGGTGCATGTTTTCTATTTTTTAATATTTTTTAAAGATTGTGATGTAGTTAATAGAGATTACTGCAGAAGTCCCTTACTACCCTTTGTAAACGGAGTGTTAATGAAAGAACAACCATGTAGATGCGTATAGGGCCTAGGGGGAAGTCGTATGGTACGTATGACCTTGACGGCAGCCATCTTAAAATCCGCCATTTTGAATTAAGGTCAAGTTTGTTAAATGGGAATAGGGTAATATGATACATAATTTCGAACTACAATTTAATCAGGAAGACAATGGTGAAGTTAGTTTTAAGATGCGCCTATTTGGTGAAAAGTTACAGGCATATTAATTGTTTATACTTACTATGTGCGTAAGTCCCTTACCTCCGCTTCTAACCCGCGTATTAATTATAATAAGTGGATAAAGGTTTCGGTAATACATATTATGCCTAGAAGGAAGTGATACGATAAGGTTACCATTGATGGGAGCCATCTTGAAATCCGCCATTTTGAATTAAAGTGAAGTTTTGAAAACTTAAAACCATAGCATGTGGCACCAAATTTTAATAGTAAATTTTTCCCCAAAGCCAATGGTATGCTTATTTTTGTTCTATAGTTAACCAGTATGAATTTATGACTCTTGTAATGTGCACGAAACGTCCATTATTCGATCTTTCAAATTGGCAACACTCCTAATTTTCACCGCATGTTTTAAGATTCCAACTGGCACTTTGCAATTGTTTCCATGTCTCGTGTTTTCTAAATTTATTACATTTTTTTAAGAGTTGCGATTTGTCAGTTCATGAATAGTGTTGGGATAAGCATCCAGCAATCTTTCTGAATTTTGAAGACTTGCCATGTAATTATTAATTTCCTAGGCAGTGTAATTATTTATTTTAACCCAGAGTACTTGAGGAACCTATGGACCTATGTGATGTAAAGAAATACAAATGAAATTATAAGAAATTGGTGTAACACGAACTCAAAATTATCATGAAATGTAGCCTACATGTTGCGCAAACAAAAAACAGTATTTTTTTAAAAAATAAATACAACTTTACAACTTTAAAGAATCACCAGCAATGATAGAACATATCAAAGAGACATAATATGACTGTTCCCAACACACTGTTTGTACCATGAACAAAATATGAAAACAGGTAACTTGTTTATAAAGAGGTGTAACTTAAGCGAGTTCCCGATCAATACTGATTATAAATTTTACAAACATGAACCATCGACAGCAATCGCTAGAAAACGAATGACTTTTTTGTCTGTCTAGCTAAAATATTGGCATAGAAAATAAATAAATAAATAAATAAATATACAATAAACAGATAAATATAAAACAAAACAAAAGACCATTGATTTACACTACAATCATATTTCGTTTCCTTTTTTGAAGTGAATTTTCTACTTATTTCTCGTTTCATCTACTATCCATTACAAGCTACGTCTCCGGTATTACCTGAATGCAAAGTTGGAGTCCTTTCGTTCTGCGATGATTCATGTCAGTAAACAAGTTTTTGAAGGGCAGGTATAGGAAATAAATAATTACATTGCCTATGAAATTAATAATTACATGGCAAGTCTTCAAAATTCAGAAAGATTGCTGGATGCTTATCCCAACACTATTCATGAACTGACAAATCGCAACTCTTAAAAAAAATGTAATAAATTTAGAAAACACGAGACATGGAAACAATTGCAAAGTGCCAGTTGGAATCTTAAAACATGCGGTGAAAATTAGGAGTGTTGCCAATTTGAAAGATCGAATAATGGACGTTTCGTGCACATTACAAGAGTCATAAATTCATACTGGTTAACTATAGAACAAAAAAAGCATACCATTGGTTTTGGGGGAAAATTTACTATTAAAATTTGGTGCCACATGCTATGGTTTTAAGTTTTCAAAACTTCACTTTAATTCAAAATGGCGGATTTCAAGATGGCTCCCGTCAATGGTAACCTTATCGTATCACTTCCTTCTAGGCATAATATGTATTACCGAAACCTTTATCCACTTATTATCATTAATACGCGAGTTGAGTTAGAAGCGGAGGTAAGTTACTTACGCACATAGTAAGTATAAACAATTAATATGCCTGTAATTTTTTACCAAATAGGCGCATCTTAAAACTAACTTCACCATTGTCTTCCTGATTAAATTGTAGTTCGAAATTATGTATCATATTACCCTATTCCCATTTAAAAAACTTGACCTTAATTCAAAATGGCGGATTTCAAGATGGCTGCCGTCAAGGTCATACGTACCATACGACTTCCCCCTAGGCCTTATACGTAACTACATGATTGTTCTTTCATTAGCACTCCGTTTACAAAGGGTAGTAAGGGACTTCTGCAGTAATCTCTATTAACCACATCACAACCTTTAAAAATTATTAAAAAATAGAAAACATGCACCATGGCAAAAATTTATGTCATCACAAGTAATGAATACATGTCCTCTATCAGCAATAAAAATGTCATTGAAATCGGAGCCGGACAATTGGGTGATGTCCCTTGTAAGATATGAGCACAACAGTTGCATACATGAAAATATTGTTAGAACTTTGAGTGCTAAAAGTAAAACGTGTAAGCACTCATGTTTTTATAAGGTAAGACACCGTAACGTACGCAGAATTTAATCAACTAATAGTGGCGTTCAAGTTATCAATTATATACCCTTTTAGGACATGAGTATATCTTGCTGAAGGGAAGGGGTTAAAACCAAGAAAATTCCCCTTTGTGTAGGACACAGGAGATAAATATTAAGGTAATATTATAAATATGTTTGCAATCCGGATAGTATTCACACCAGTGGCTCGATCATTCTAAACTATTTTACTAGCAACATATATTGGTTTCTTTAGCCAGGATTTCGTAATGAGGGACGTGAATTGAAATACTGTGGTTATACACCAGGGGCTCGGAAAATCTAAACTACTAATATTTTACTGGCAACATACCCATATTGGTTTGTTAGGACAATGGTGTATTAGTAAGTATTTTAATAACTAACTATAATGAAATGTCGAGTAAAAGAATATAAAAAGTATTGAAAAACATATAGTCCTTCTTGTCTTCTTTCTTCTTTCTCTTATCTTCGTTTAGTGCCGTCAATGATAGCAACGAGATCTCTTTCAGTAGTAAAGACATCCTATAAAATGGATTAATGTTGCCCCGAAATTGAAAATTTATTTAACAAGTGTAACTGGAATCTATGTTGCCAGGTTCATATTGGTGATTGTAGCCCAGAGTCTATCTGACCGAAGCAGTTTTTCGATTGTCATTTGTAGTCCATAAGATTAGTATGGAGCTAGATGGAATTCGGAATGCTCCGTTTCAATAATACCCATTTTTAACTTGACACCCCTCCCCTGTTTCCTTCATACAAAGCTCCTCATAAGAAAGAGTAACCAAACGCTTGCTGTAGCTTTTTATTTTTAATGTTGATTCTTCTTTTCCTCGTTTCTTTTTCTTTCATCCTTCCTTAAGTATTTTTCATTTATAGTTTCGAAGGGAGAATCCGGATCACCCGGACCCACCCCTTGGCTACGTGACTGTTTCCGGAAGTACCTACAGCAAGGCATGGGGAAGGTAGCGTCAATGTTTAGAGATTCTTTACAGACTGTCAAGTTGATAATTTAGTTCGAATTAATGAAATCATGGACAAAAACGTGTTTCATAATGTTTAAGTGAGGCATGGAATTCTAGCAGGAATGTGAATTTGGAGTAATAACTTTGTATTATAAAAGAATTAAAACCATCCCGAACATTCTTCCAAGGTATCCAGTAATTATCTGCAATGCAAAGAAGGCACTTACATCACCAACAACTAAAATAGTCCCTATAGTCATCAAATTTGTTACCCGTCGAGCTCTTGCAAGCCAAGTTTGACAGTACAGTTCGTAAATAGATGCCAACGAACTCTGAAAGTTTTTGAAAGACTCTTCAGAGTTACTGGAGTTACATAGCTTTGGAAAAGTTAAATAAATTAATCAGACAAATGCCTGGAATTTTTAAAGCTCTTATCAAGGCTAAGGATCGGCATTTCATTGAACGTAAACGTACTCAATAAATCTGTCTCAGTGGAAACAGGATTCTATGTTTTAATTTCCTTATATCAGCAATGATGTTTATTTTATAAATCAAGTCTAACAAACTGGGTTTTGTATTGATACATGCTGGGTCGGATCCAGGATTTTCTGAGGGAGGTACACCAGTAACTACCAAAATAAACAATCACTCTGAAATTCTTCAAAGTGACGTGACTATATTCTTTACCCCTCACCCAATGACAACGCTCATGCATAGAATGGAGAGGAGTATTTGAAAGAGGGTCGCAAGTGGCATTCAGGAAAAAAGTTCTCTCATGATTTCTGTTTTCTTCCCTACTTGCCAAACGTTATATTGTTTTGGTTGGTGAATCCTTTACCTTCAATCTTCAGAAAATCGACTTAGAACCATCGCTTTGGCAAAGCTCTACTATCTTTTAAGCCGCAAACGGAAACATCATGGCAGAAAGTTTCGGAAAGTGTTGCTATTTTTACTGCTAGCTTCTCATTTTAGATAGTATATATATTTACAATGCAGGGGAGTGCACGTGCACCGGTGCACCCTCCCTAAATCCGGCCCTGGATACATATCTTTTCTTTAGAGAATTCTGAAAAATCAGTGGTGTTCAGTTATATATATATGTATAGTGAGAAAGGGAAAGGTAGAGAGAGAGAAGAAATATCCTTACCTCAGGAGCAACACCTCATCCTCCCGGTTGTTTTGGGAGGACTGAAAGCTCTCGGTTATTTAGTTATTTCTTTTTAATACACATGAAGCAGAAAATGTTAAGCAGTCTTCTTCTGTGACGACTTCTGCTACGAGTTCGTGTCTTAAAATGTGAATTATTTTGAGGCCGTTGGCTTGGTTCTTCTGCAGATGAAATACTGCAAAGGAAATTAGTGATATATTTCTTGCTGAAATATGACATTGGCAAATACAACTAAGCATAAAATAGAGCTTCACTTCATAACTAAATATAGTAAAATGTAAATGCAAGGTGTACACGAGTTTCAATCGAGGTTCCTCAAGGCTAAAGGTTAGCACTTGAAACTTAGTGAGAGAGACAGAATGGTTCCATTCTGAGTTGGAGCTCATGTACTTTTATCTAACCTAAAGCTGAAGGTTTTAGTATCACTCGTTGCTAAAAAGTGACAGCTTTAAAACAAATCAATACAAATGAAGTTCAAAAAATGCTAATGCGTAATGGTGGATCTTTGAGTAGTATATCGACGAGGCGTTGGACAAGTTGTGGTCCCTTATTACGTCACGCATGGAGACACTTTACAACAAGATAACACAGAATACATGTGACAGGTAATATCTTCCATTCACTGGATTTGCACGATTTTCCAGTTCTTTTTGGCCAGCGTATCCATTTGAGTTCTTGCCAATTGAACGCGTCTGATCCATATGATTCTACAATATTTCGACACGACAGATTTTCTTCGACTAAAGTTCATAAGCCACGAAATACTCGAAGCCTCATGACCTGCCATAACCCAGCAGGACATTCAAGGTCTCCAAGGATTTGCATGATCAACCAGATTACACAAGCAGATGTGTAGTTAAGTGTCTTCCTTCTTATTATTTATATTTGATACTAGGTATAACATTATTACGACGTAGTTATAAAATATGTTGTTATAAGGGCCGCGGTGGCTAATTAGTGGAGCGTTCACCTCTGGTGCTTGGGGTCTCGGGTTCGATCTCAGCCCCTGCCAAGTGAACTTTGTGGTGGGCAAACACCGTGTGCGTGGTTTTTGTCGGGGTTCTCTCGTTTCCCCCAACTTTCTTCATTCCACTATTTCATTCATTATTTCCTCATCGTTTCCTTTAGCTTAACCGGCATATCTGTGGGACGTAAAACTCAAAGATTTCATTTTACGTTGGTACAAATACATTGACATAATGTGTAAAACTATTGCAACTATTGTCTAAAATAAGTACTATTATAAAATACAACTAAAATAGTTTTACTACCAAAGACTCTAGTGCTTTCAAAAACAAATAAGAACGATGCATTTACTAGGAGAGCAAAAATTTTCTTGAATCCGGATTCCGGAAAATTTATTTTCCGGAATCAGAAATTTCACTTTCCGGATTTCGGAAAAATTAATTTTTCCTAATTCCGGAAATTTTCGAAATCAGAATTTTCTAAATTCTGAAATTTTTCCGACATCGGAATTTTTCCGAAATCCGTAATTTTCCGATTTCCGGAAATTTTCCATTATACTTTCCGGATTCCGGAATTGGCCATCCCTAGTATTTACAGAATACATGGGTACAGTAAGTTTGTAAAAGGAACCATGCGACACGGCAGGGGAAGCTTATCAGGCAACTGGCTAATAGCTGGTGCTTGTTTCTCGGGGCTTCTCTCCCTGGTTTGAAAATAACATAACTATGAAGAGACATGCGCAAGCTGTTGATTGCGCGGAAATATTAAAAATGAAGGTAAACAAGGGGAATAATAACATTTTTGAACTTGAAGCAGTTGTAGAATAGGTGCTTAAGGACTTAGGACAACCAAACGAATTTCGTCTTTTTCAAAGATGGATCACTATCAGCGATATATATTTTTTTAAAATTTTATTGGCATATGAAATGCTTCGAATTTGAAGGAATTTATTAGATCATTTCTGCATCAACTGCTTGTATCACCAGAATTTTTGTTTGTGCATTGTGTCAGTGTATTTTTAATGTGTTAATTAATAATAAGCAACCTTAAATTCAGAACTTTCATTCATTAAGAAATTAAGTAATTACTATAATTTCAAATACATATTTTGGATTTTATGTACAAACATTAAACATAGTCTTCACCTCCATAGATCAATATTACGAAATTCACAAAGAAGGCTCCTGAACTTCAGTTATATTTCACAAAATATTTTTACCGTAAAAGAATCGAAATTAAATTCTTATTTGTGTGGTTACGTGCAGAATAAAGTTACAAAAGTTTACAATTATTACTGGAAATTAATGCTGTCACCCATTTCGAACATTTTAAAAACACACAGTTTCTAACGTATTAAAATTTCATTTCTTATCGATAGTATGAAACATTGTAAATAGTTGTAAATTTCCATAACTGTTCTCCAAGTGGACTTGTATATAACCAAAGGTAGTTTTGCCAAGTTTAACAATAAGTCCAAAATAAGCTTCTCTAAAACAACTCTTATTTGTAGAAGAATACGTAATGATCACTTTTGGCTGTTACAATGGTGTGTTACATGCTTGGTAAGGTGAGTGTAAGGGAGGCGCCGAATTTTTCTTTGCCCCGGGCGTCGAAATCTCTAGCTACTGCTCTGCTTACTTCAGCACTATAATTACATGTAGATGATATCAAATAGAAAAGGAAAAGGTGCAAAAATGAACTGTTTTATATTTATTAAAACTGCACGTTAAAAGTTCAAAATACGGAACACAATTATTATGGATAATTGATTGATGTACCATAAAATTTTCATCTCTACTCCTCCTATTCTTATAAAAACAATGTAATCCTTTTTTCTAAGAATATAAATGGCAATAATTAACAATTATTTATTATCTTTTCGGGTGTGGAATAGTACAAGTTTAGTACTTTAAAATATCTTTTGGTCAGTGACAATGTCAGTTTTAGTTTCTTGGTAGACAAGCAGAGGAACTGAGTCATTTTAGTGAAGTAATTCTTAGACATTCTACAGGGTGTTTCAAAACAACGCCGACAACGTTTCGGAGGTGATTCCTGACACCAAGATAAGACAAAAAGTATACACCAACCTGGGTGCACAAATGCTTTCTTTCGGAGTTATCGGCTGCCGAAAACACGAAGAACTGAAATTTAAAGGTCCATAGCTCCAAAACTATGGGACCCAAAACTATGGGACCTACCGTAGTCGGATCAAGACTCCACTTAAGAACTAATATGTACCCTATCCAAATATCCATGTTTCGGAATCCTTTGGTACTTCTGCATCAATTTTTATAGAGGTGGTTGGTGTGTACTTCAAATTATATGCCCGCAGCCAAACTCCCTTTATAAAAATTGTTGGCTGGAAATTAATGCTGTCACCCAAATTCCCTTTATAAAAATTGTTGACTGGAAATTAATGCTGTCACCCGTTTCGAACATTTTAAAAACACATAGTTTCTAATGTATTAAAATTTCATTTCTTATCGATAGGGTGAAACATTGTAAATAGTTGTAAATTTCCATAACTGTTCTCCAAGTGGATTTGTATTCAACCAAAGATAGTTTTGTCAAGTTTACTCCCTTTATAAAAATTGTTTGGTGAATATCTTAGGATTCTGAAATATGTATTTTTGGATAGTGCACATGTTAGTTCCTAAGTGGAGTCTTAACATGACTACGGTAGGTCCCATAGTTTTGGAGCTATGGACCTTTAAATTTCCTTTTTCATGTTTTCGGCAGCCTATAACTCCGAAAGGAAGCATTTGTGCACTCAGATTGGTCTATACTTTTTGTCCTATCTTGGTGTCAGGAATCACCTCTCTAACGTTGTCGGTGTTGCTTAGAAACACCCTGTATATGCTCCTACAGATATTCATGTCTTTTTAGGGGCCGCGGTGACTCAGTGGTAGAGCGTTCACCTCTCGTGCTTGGGGTCCCGGGTTCGATCTCAGCCCCCGCCAAGTGAACTTTGTGGTGGACAAACACCGTATGCGTAGGTTTTCTGGGGTTTTCCCGTTTCCTCCCACTTTCTTCATTCCACCATGTCATTCATCACCGTCTCCTTTAGCATAACCGGCATAACCGTGGGACGTAAAACAAAGATTTCATTTCATTTTTTTCAATTTCTTCTTTAAAGTTTACCAGTTAACTATACACATACGTAATGAAATCTTAGTAATACTGATTTCCAATGCAACGTTAATAACAAGAAGGAAGATCAACATCTATTGTTTATGAAAGAATTTATACTTTTTTATTATTAAAAATTATCTCACTCAGTCACTTACATCAACCCCATAAAGAAATGTCATAGCGTCCAACAAATGGCACACGGGGTAAAGTGAATGCAGATGATGGTAGAGTTTCACGAAATAGAAGCAGCCAATCGGGCAACGCCAAATCTCGGACAGTGACTAGGGTACAATCGGAAAGTGGATCTCGCTCGGCGGAAAGTGGAAAGTGTTAAAGACCGGCGGATCCCAGCACTACTGTCCTCGTGTTTGGAGTAACGCTGGGATGTTTTTTCACGCTTTTGGATAGATTCTAGTCCCGAAACTATGCACTTTTCCCCACATAAACTTTCCCCCTTGTTTTGTGAGGTATCGCCTCTCAAATTTTGTCCGTATAATTCATTAATAGCCTGTATGTCACTATTCAAATAAACATAAAAATGAGAAATTGAAATTTTTTAATGTCTTATAATCAATCAGTGTGTGGTTTGCTTGGAACACTGAAAGTCCCATCTGTATTCGTCACCGCGTTGGAGTTGTTCTGGATACTCATGATAGACCTACGTATCTCTACTGACCTTCTGGGCTTTCTGGTGTCAGCCATCGCGGTATGGAATCATCTCACATTTGTACCGTAAGCCAGTGTGGTTCCCAACTCTTTCTGACTCATGACACAGCCTACCGAACGTCTACGACATCGCGACACACTTATTTGAACTTTTATTAATAATAATATAAAGTATAATAGTGAAAGACTTACAACCATGCGCGCCGAATACGTGGGTGCTCCGAGGCTCCAGCACCCCCACAAATAATCTTGTGAGTGGGTTTTTAGTTTGATAGAAACAAACTAAAATATATATTTGTTACTTGCCATTATCAAAAAATAATAAGCAATTAAAACATTCAGATGGAAGTTATAATCGCTATCCTCTAAAACATAATTGTTTGTTTCAAATTTGTTTGTGCAAAAGCAACAAAGCAACACACTCACCCCTTCCTTGCCTGTCTGTGCATAGGCAGTCCCCACAATTAAAAAAAAATAAAAAATGGAACTATATTGGGAACAGAATTGTATATTTTTGGCTTGCTTTGATGTTTCCTTACAAGTGCCACATAGAGGTCTACACGGGCCGGAATTTTTAGCCCGGCCCGTAAATTTATAACGTGAGTCAAGAGCGCCGATCCTGAGGGGCCAGGGGCTCCCAAACCTCATATGGGCCCCTCATTGCATTTGTGAATATACAATATTTTGCATAATTTGAATGCACTTTGTCTTAAAATCCTTATATATATATATGCCGTCCGCATCTGAATGGGCCCCCCAAATTTACAGAGAAATGGGCGCCCTTGATGTGAGGCCCGACCCGAGTCCGAAATATATTTTAGCATTTATGCCCGAGCCCGGCCTGAGCTCGTGTGATAGTCAAGTGAGCCCGAAATAAGACCGAATTACCGAAACTTATTAATTAACACAAAATTGCATTTTTATTTACAACAATTAGAGGCTTAATTTTGCAATCGTGCTTTAAAAGTTTTCCAGAAAGAACAGTTCAATAAATATCGTTGTACAGCAAATTTACAAAGTTAGGCCCGAAAAGGCCCGAGAAATATGATTGTTTATTTGAAAATGTACGGCTCGAGCCCGGCCTGCGGGTCGGGTCGGATTTAAGCCAGCGTGGACTCGGCCTGAGCCCGTCCAGACCTCTAGTGACACACTACAATCCTTATAGTACCGGTATATTTTACTTTACCACACCTCAGCCCTTTGTGACAGTGTTCATAAAAGATTTTAACTAAAAAAACATCAACCAAAAATATCGAGACTCGTCTGAAAACATTTAACATGTCCCTCTATTTATATGAACCCCCGTAAATTTTGGAAAGTTGGCGTCGTTGCCTACAACCATCTATTATATATAGTAGTGATTATATATAAAAAATAATAAGCATTGTTGCTGCTGCTGGGGACGGTGATTGTCACAGTCTGTCCCAAAATTAGTTTCACTGATTTACTAAATGCTTCACTATTTTTAAATTCTGAAAAAAAAAAAAAAATAAAGATACTTTCCCTGTAGGACTACACGACACATTGGTTTGGAAGCACTGCCTTAAGCTGTTTGCCGAATTACATGGAAGCTGCTGCGATCTAATAAATACACAAGGATATTAACTCTGCATCATCTACTGTACATAGATTGGATAAAAGGTAATAACAACATTGTTTTCACGTGATAGGGGACCAGGAGCGGATCCAGGGGGGGCGATCTCTCGCCAGAAAAGGAAACTTTATTATTTTATATGTAAATAAAACCCATCCCAAAGTTTAGAGCTCTTAAAAGTGGTTCTAACTAGAGTATTACAACCCACCGCCCCTGCCAGAAGTCCGTCCAGGATCCGCCACTGTAGGGGGAGCGTCTCAGTACCACAACAATCCCGTAGCTGATAATGGAATGTGAGGTGAGGAAGTGTGGCGAGTGTTATTCAGTCAAAAACAGCAATGCTGTGAAGTAGAGGAGCAAAGTGGAAACTATAACAATTTGTTTCGGAAAGATGAACAAGCGTGGATTAACATTGAAGTGTCACGTAGGTGCAGTGTACAACAATCTGTCCAGGGACTGCGTGACGGCCTGTTCGCCAAAATGTTTTCAGGGACTTTGCGGGAAGCACTACGACACAAGAGAAATCATCATCCGTGCCATATGGCGATCCTAAGGGATATCGATAAAGATTGGCGCGCTGACGGTGTACGACGCCTTCCACACGTGTGGTAGAAGTTGATCAAGATGGGAGGGAGGTGATTACATTGAAGGAATGTAAAAGACATTTTACTGTCCATAAAGCCAGATATGAATTATAGCAAGGTTGTCATTACTTATTGTTTTTATTCAGCTCTTGTACCCTGCAATTGCAGCGAAGGTCAGTTGATTTATTTGATGGCAATGACTTTGAAACATGATATCTTTCGAACTTTTTAGTCCTAAAGAGTGCGGCCAAGCTTAGCCCCAATTTAATCTCCCCATGAATTTGCTCGAATGTAATGGCAATCGATAACTTGCAATGTGTAGAACACGCCTCTGAAGGAACCGGAGTGGTCAGATGCACCGTTCCTGACGTCCATTTAGACAGCCCCCCCACCATGTCAAAATTGGACGAAAATGGTGTCAATCATTTGTGCATCGTTTGTGCAGAAATGTGCAACACAAATTTTCGTTTGTGCAACAATGAACAATGAGCTAGAGCGAAAACAAAGTGGGGGGGCTGTCTAAATGGTAGCCCCCCCACCTTGTCAAAATTGATCAAAAATGGTGTCAATCGTTTGTGCATCGTTTGTGCAGAAATGTGCAACACAAATTTTCGTTTGTGCAACAACGAACAATGAGCTAGAGCGAAAACAAATTGGGGGTCTGTCTAAACGGTAGCCCCCCCACCTTGTCAGATTTAGTCGAAAATGGTGTCAATCGTTTGTGCATCGTTTGTGCAGAAATGTGCAACACAAATTTTCGTTTGTGCAACAATGAACAATGAGCTAGAGCGAAAACAAATTGGGGGGCTGTCTAAACGGTAGCCCCCCCCTTGTCAAAATTAGTCGAAAATGGTGTCAATCGTTTGTGCATCGCTTGTACAGAAATGTGCAACACAAATTTTCGTTTGTGCAACAATGAACAATGAGCTAGAGCGAAAACAAAGTAGGGGCTGTCTAAACGGTAGCCACCCCACCCTGTCAAAAATTGGCCGAAAATTGTGTCAAACGTTTGTACATCGTTTGTGCAGAAATGTGCAACACAAATTTTCGTTTGTGCAACAATGAACAATGAGCTAGAGAGAAAACAAAGTGGGGGCTGTCTAAACGGTAGCCACCCCACCCTGTCAAAATTGGCCGAAAATTATGTCAAACGTTTGTGCATCGTTTGTGCAGAAATGTACAACACAAATTTTCGTTTGTGCAACAATGAACAATGAGCTAGAGCGAAAACAAAGTGGGGGCTGTCTAAACGGTAGCTCCCCCACCTTCTCAAAATAGGTCGAGAATGGTGTCAATCGTTTGTGCATCGTTTGTGCAGAAATGTGCAACACAAATTTTAGTTTGTGCAAAATGAACAATGAGCTAGAGCGAAAACAAAGTGGGGGCTGTCTAAACGGTAGCCCCTACCGTGTCAAAATTAGTCGAAAATACTGTCAATCGTTTGTGAATAGTTTGTGCAGAAATGTGCAACACAAATTTTCGTTTGTGCAACGATGAACAATGAGCTAGAGCGAAAACAAAGTAAGGGGATGTCTAAACGGTAGCGCCCCAACTTGTCAAAAACGGTCGAAAATGGTGTCAATCGTTTGTGCATCGTTTGTGCAGAAATGTGCAACACAAATTTTCGTTTGTGCAACAATGAACAATGAGCTAGAGTGAAAAAAGTAAGAAGATGTCTAAAGGGTAGCGCCCCACCTTGTCAAAAATGGTCGAAAATGGTGTCAATCGTTTGTGAATCGTTTGTGCAGAAATGTGCAACACAAATTTTCGTTTGTTCAACGATGAACAATGAGCTAGAGCGAAAACAAAGTGGAGGCTGTCTAAACGGTAGCCCAGAACCTTCCCAAAATATGTCTAAAGTGGTGTCAATCGTTTGTGCATCATTCGTGCAGAAATGTGCAACACAAATTTTCGTTTGTGCAACAATGAACAATGAGCTAGAGTGAAAAAAAGTAAGAAGATGTCTAAAGGGTAGCGCCCCACCTTGTCAAAAATGGTCGAAAATGGTGTCAATCGTTTGTGAATCGTTTGTGCAGAAATGTGCAACACAAATTTTCGTTTGTGCAACGATGAACAATGAGCTAGAGCGAAAACAAAGTGGGGGCTGTCTAAACGGTAGCCTCCCACCTTGTCAAAATTGGCCGAAAATGGTGTCAATCGTTTGTGCATCGTTTGTGCAGAAATGTGCAACACAAATTTTCGTTTGTGCAGCAATGAACAATGAGATACAGCGAAAACAAAGTGGGGGCTGTCTAAACGGTAGCCCCCCCACGTTGTCAGATTTAGTCGAAAAAGGTGTCAATCGTTTGTGCATCGTTTTGCAGAAATGTGCAACACAAATTTTCGTTTGTGCACCAATGAACAATGAGCTAGAGCGAAAACAAATTGGGGGATTGTCTAAACAGTAGCCCCACTACCTTGTCAAAATTAGTCGAAAATGGTGTCAATCGTTTGTGCATCGTTTGTACAGAAATGTGCAACACAAATTTTCGTTTGTGCAACAATGAACAATGAGCTAAAGCGAAAACAAAGTGGGGGCTGTCTAAACGGTAGCCCACCCACCTTCTCAAAATTGGTCGAAAATGGTGTCAATCGTTTGTGAATCGTTTGTGCAGAAATGTGCAACACAAATTTTAGTTTGTGCAAAATGAACAATGAGCTAGAGCGAAAACAAAGTGGGGGCTGTCTAAACGGTAGCCCCCACCGTGTTAAAATTAGTCGATTATACTGTTAATCATTTGTGCATCGTTTGTGCACAAATGTGCAACACAAATTTTCGTTTGTGCAAAAATGAACAATGAGTTAGAGTGAAAACAAAGTAAGGGGATGTCTAAACGGTAGCGCCCCAACTTGTCAAAAATGGTCGAAAATGGTGTCAATCGTTTGTGCATCGTTTGTGCAGAAATGTGCAACACAAATTTTCGTTTGTGCAACAATGAACAATTAGCTAGAGCGAAAACAAAGTGGGAGCTGTCTAAACGGTAGCCCCCACCTTGTCAAAATTGGTCGAAAATGGTGTCAATCGTTTGTGCATCGTTTGTGCAGAAATGTGCAAACAAATGTTCGTTTGCGCAACAATGAACAATGAGGTAGAGAGAAAACAAAGTGGGGGCTGTCTAAACGGTATCCCCCAACCTTGCCAAAATATGTCGAAAGTGGTGTCAATCGTTTGTGCATCATTAGTGCAGAAATGTGCAACACAAATTTTCGTTTGTGCAACAATGAGCAATGAGCTAGAGTGAAAAAAACTAAGGGGATGTCTAAACGGTAGCGCCCCAACTTGTCAAAAATGGTCGAAAATGGTGTCAATCGTTTGTGCATCGTTTGTGCAGAAATGTGCAACACGTGCAACGATGAACAATGAGCTAGAGCGAAAACAAAGTAAGGGCTGTCTAAACGGTAGCCTCCCACCTTGTCAAAATTGGTCGAAAATGGTGTCAATCGCTTGTGCATCGTTTGTGCAGAAATGTGCAACAATGAACAATGAGCTAGAGAGAAAACAAAGTAAGGGGCTGTCTAAACGGTAGCTTCCCCACCTGGTCAGATTTAGTCGAAAATGATGTCAATCGTTTGTGCATCGTTTGTGCAGAAATGTGCAACACAAATGTTTGTTTGTGCAACAATGAACAATAAGCTAGAGCGAAAACAAAGTGGGGGCTGTCTAAACGGTAGCCTCCCCACCTTGTCAAAATTAGTCGATAATGGTGTCAATCGCTTGTGCATTATTCGTGCAGAAATGTGCAACACAAATTTTCGTTTGTGCAACAATGAACATTGAGCTAGAGCGAAAACAAAGTGGGGGCTGTCTAAACGGTAGCCACACCACCCTGTCAAAATTGGCCGAAAATTATGTCAAACGTTTGTACATCGTTTGTGCAGAAATGTGCAACACAAATTTTCGTTTGTGCAACAACGAACAATGAGCTAGAGCGAAAACAAAGTGGGAGTTGTCTAAACGGTAGCCCCCACCTTCTCAAAATTAGCCGAAAATGGTGTCAGTCGTTTTTGCATCGTTTGTGCAGAAATGTGCAACACAAATTTTCGTTTGCGCAACAATGAACAATGAGGTAGAGAGAAAACAAAGTGGGGGCTGTCTAAACGGTATCCCCCAACCTTGTCAAAATTAGTCGATAATGGTGTCAATCATTTGTGCATCGTTTGTACAGAAATGTGCAAAACAAATTGTCGTTTGTGCAACAATGAACAATGAGCTAGAGCGAAAACAAAGTGGGGGCTGTCTAAACGGTAGCCACCCCACACTGTCAAAATTGGACGAAAATAGTGTCAAACGTTTGTACATCGTTTGTGCAGAAATGTGCAACACAAATTTTCGTTTGTGCAACAATGAACAATGAGCTAGAGCGAAAACAAAGTGGGGGCTGTCTAAACGGTAGCCACCCCACCTTGTCAAAATTGGACGAAAAGGGTGTCAATCGTTTGTGCAGAAATGTGCAATACAAATTTTCGTTTGTACAACACTACATAATGAGCTAGAGAGAAAAGTAAGTAGGGGCGGTCAAAACGGTATCCCCCCACCTTGTCAAAATATGTCGCAAGTGGTGTCAATCGCTTGTGCATTATTCGTGCAGAAATGTGCAACACAAATTTTCGTTTGTGCAACAACGAACAATGAGGTAGAGTGAAAACAAAGTAAGGGGCTGTCTAAACAGTAGCCCCCCCACCTTGTCAAAAATGGTCGAAAATGGTGTCAATCGTTTGTGCATTGTTTGTGCAGAAATGTGCCACAAAAATTTTCGTTTGAGCAGCAATGAACAATGAGCTACAGCGAAAATAAAGTGGTGGCTGTCTAAACGGTAGCCAGCCCACGTTGTCAGATTTAGTCGAAAATGGTGTCAATCGTTTGTGCATCGTTTGTGCAGAAATGTGCAACACAAATTTTCGTTGAGGCAGCAATGAACAATGAGCTAGAGCGAAAACAAATTGGGGGGCTGTCTAAACAGTAGCCCCCCACCTTGTCAAAATTAGTCGAAAATGGTGTCAATCGTTTGTGCATCGTTTGTACAGAAATGTGCAACACAAATTTTCGTTTGTGCAACAATGAACATTGAGCTAGAGCGAAAACAAAGTGGGGGCTGTCTAAACGGTAGCCACACCACCCTGTCAAAATTGGCCGAAAATTATGTCAAACGTTTCTACATCGTTTGTGCAGAAATGTGCAACACAAATTTTCGTTTGTGCAACAACGAACAATGAGCTAGAGCGAAAACAAAGTGGGAGTTGTCTAAACGGTAGCCCCCACCTTCTCAAAATTGGTCGAAAATGGTGTCAATCGTTTGTGCATCGTTTGTGCAGAAATGTGCAACACAAATTTTCGTTTGTGCAACAATGAACAATGAGCTAGAGCGAAAACAAAGTGAAGGCTGTCTAAACGGTAGCCACCCCACCTTGTCAAAATTGGACGAAAATGATGTCAATCATTTGTAAAGAAATGTGCAACACAAATTTTCGATTGTACAACAATAAACAATGAGCTAGAGCGAAAAGTAAGTAGGGGCGGTCTAAACGGTATCCCCCCACCTTGTCAAAATATGTCGCAAGTGGTGTCAAGCGCTTGTGCATTATTCGTGCAGAAATGTGCAACACAAATTTTCGTTTGTGCAACAATGAACAATGAGCTAGAGTGAAAACAAATTAAGGGGCTGTCTAAACAGTAGCCCCCCAACCTTGTCAAAAATGGTCGAAAATGGTATCAATCGTTTGTGCATCGTTTGTGCAGAAATGTGCAACACAAATTTTCTTTTGTGCAACAATGAACAATGAGACAAAGCAAAAACGAAGTGGGGGCTGTCTAAACGGTAGCCCCCACCTTGTCAAAATTAGTCGAAAATAGTGTTAATTGTTTGTGCATCGTTTGTGCAGAAATGTTCAACACAAATTTTAGTTTGTGCAACAATGAACAATGAGCTAGAGCGAAAACAAAGTGGGTTTGTGTAAACGGTAGACCCCCACCTTGTCAAAATTGGTCTAAAATGGTGTCAATCGTTTGTGCAACGTTTGTGCAGAAATGTGCAACACAAATTTTCGTTTGTGCAACAATGCACAATGAGACAAAGCAAAAACGAAGTGGGGGCTGTCTAAACGGTAGCCCCCACCTTGTCAAAATTAGCCGAAAATGGTGTCAGTCGTTTTTGCATCGTTTGTGCAGAAATGTTCAACACAAATTTTAGTTTGTGCAACAATGAACAATGAGCTAGAGCGAAAACAAAGTGGGGGCTGTCTGAACGGTAGCCCCCACCTTGTCAAAATTAGTCGAAAATAGTGTTAATTGTTTGTGCATCGTTTGTGCAGAAATGTGCAACACAAATTTTAGTTTGTGCAAAATGAACAATGAGCTAGAGCGAAAACAAAGTGAAGGCTGTTTAAACGGTAGCCTTCCAACTTGTCAAAATTGTTCGAAAATGGTGTCAGTCGTTTGTGCATCGTTTGTGCAGAAATGTGCAACACAAATTTTAGTTTGTGCAACAATGAACAATGAGCTAGAGCGAAAACAAAGTGGGGGCTGTCTAAACGGTAGCCCCCACCTTGTCAAAATTAGTCGAAAATAGTGTTAATTGTTTGTGCATCGTTTGTGCAGAAATGTGCAACACAAATTTTCGTTTGTGCAACAATGAACAATGAGCTAGAGCGAAAACAAGGTGGGAGCTGTCTAAACGGTAGCCCCCCCACCTTGTCAAAATTGGACGAAAATGGTGTCAATCGTTTGTGAAGAAATGTGCATCACAAATTTTCGTTTGTACAACACTAAACAATGAGCTGGAGCGAAAAGTAAGTGGGGGCTGTCTAAACGGTATCCACCCACCTTCTCAAAATATGTCGCAAGTGGTGTCAATCGCTTAGCATTATTCGTGCAGAAATGTGCAACACAAATTTTCGTTTGTGCAACAATGAACAATGAGGTAGAGTGAAAACAAAGTAAGGGGCTGTCTAAACAGTAGCCCCCCACCTTGTCAAAAATGGTCGAAAATGGTGTCAATCGTTTGTGCATCGTTTGTACAGAAATGTGCAACACAAATTTTCGTTTGTGCAACAATGAACAATGAGCTAGAGCGAAAACAAAGTGGGGGCTGTCTAAACGGTAGCCCACCCACCTTCTCAAAATTGGTCGAAAATGGTGTCAATCGTTTGTGAATCGTTTGTGCAGAAATGTGCAACACAAATTTTAGTTTGTGCAAAATGAACAATGAGCTAGAGCGAAAACAAAGTGGGGGCTGTCTAAACGGTAGCCCCCACCGTGTCAAAATTAGTCGATTATACTGTAATCATTTGTGCATCGTTTGTGCAGAAATGTGCAACACAAAATTTCGTTTGTGCAACAATGAACAATGAGCTAGAGTGAAAACAAAGTAAGGGGATGTCTAAACGGTAGCGCCCCAACTTGTCAAAAATGGTCGAAAATGGTGTCAATCATTTGTGCATCGTTTGTGCAGAAATGTGCAACACAAATTTTCGTTTGTGCAACAATGAACAATTAGCTAGAGCGAAAACAAAGTGGGAGCTGTCTAAACGGTAGCCCCCACCTTGTCAAAATTGGTCGAAAATGGTGTCAATCGTTTGTGCATCGTTTGTGCAGAAATGTGCAACACAAATTTTCGTTTGCGCAACAATGAACAATGAGGTAGAGAGAAAACAAAGTGGGGGCTGTCTAAACGGTATCCCCCAACGTTGCCAAAATATGTCGAAAGTGGTTTCAATCGTTTGTGCATCATTAGTGCAGAAATGTGCAACACAAATTTTCGTTTGTGCAGCAATGAGCAATGAGCTAGAGTGAAAAAAACTAAGGGGATGTCTAAACGGTAGCGCCCCACTTTGTCAAAAATGGTCGAAAATGGTGTCAATCGTTTGTGCATCGTTTGTGCAGAAATGTGCAACACGTGCAACGATGAACAATGAGCTAGAGCGAAAACAAAGTAAGGGCTGTCTAAACGGTAGCCTCCCACCTTGTCAAAATTGGTCGAAAATGGTGTCAATCGTTTGTGCATCGTTTGTGCAGAAATGTGCAACAATGAACAATGAGCTAGAGAGAAAACAAAGTAAGGAGCTGTCTAAACGGTAGCCCCCCCACCTGGTCAGATTTAGTCGAAAATGGTGTGAATCGTTTGTGCATCGTTTGTGCAGAAATGTGCAACACAAATGTTCGTTTGTGCAACAATGAACAATAAGCTAGAGCGAAAACAAAGTTGGGGCTGTCTAAACGGTAGCCTCCCCACCTTGTCAAAATTAGTCGATAATGGTGTCAATCATTTGTGCATCGTTTGTACAGAAATGTGCAACACAAATTTTCGTTTGTGCAACAATGAACAATGAGCTAGAGCGAAAACAAAGTGGGGGCTGTCTAAACGGTAGCCACCCCACACTGTCAAAATTGGACGAAAATAGTGTCAAACGTTTGTACATCGTTTGTGCAGAAATGTGCAACACAAATTTTCGTTTGTGCAACAATGAACAATGAGGTAGAGTGAAAACAAAGTAAGGGGCTGTCTAAACAGTAGCCCCCCACCTTGTCAAAAATGGTCGAAAGTGGTGTCAATCGTTTGTGCATCGTTTGTGCACAAATGTGCAACACAAATTTTCGTTTGTGCAGCAATGAACAATAAGCTAGAGCGAAAACAAAGTGGGGGCTGTCTAAACGGTAGCCCCCCTTGTCAAAATTGGTCGAAAATGGTGTAAATCGTTTGTGCATCGTTTGTGCAGAAATGTGCAGCACAAATGTTTGTTTGTGCAACAACGAACATTGATCTACAGCGAAAATAAAGCGGGGATGTCTAAACGGTAGCACCTCTACCTTCTCGAAATTGGTCGAAAAAGGTTGTGAATCGTTTGTACAAAATTGTGCAAGACAAATTTGCGTTTGCGTAACAGCGAACAATGAGCTAGAACGAAAGCGAAGTGGGGGCTGTCTAAACGGTAGCTCACCACCTTGGAAAATTGGTCGTAAATGGTGTCAAACGTTTGTGCAAAGTTTGTCCAAATATGTACAGCACAAGGTATTGTTTGTGCTACAAACGAACAATGAGCTAGAACCAAAGCAAATCGGATGGCGGTCTAAAGGTTAGCGTCCACACTTTCACTACATTGTTCGAAAATGTTGTCAAAAGTTTGTGCATCGTTTGTGCAGAAATGTGCAATACAAATTTTCGCTTGTTCAACAATGAACAAATAGCTAGGGCGAAAACAAAGTGATGCCTATCTAAACCGTAGCCCCCACCTTCTGAAAATTGGTCGAAAATGGTGCCAGTCGCTTGTGCATCGTTTGTGCAGAAAGGTGCAACACAAATTTTCGTTTCTGCAACAATGAACAATCAGCTATAGCAAAAACCCAGTGAGGGGCCTGTCTAAACGGTAGACCCCCACTTTCTCAAGATTCGTCGAAAATCGTGTCAATCGTTTGTAAAGAAGATATTGCGATAGTGTAAAGAGAGAAATTTCCTCTGTGCAAATAATTTTCTTTGAATATGTTAACTTTCTTGGAACAACATTTTTTTAGATTACTAAAACACTTTCTGATACGATAACATATTCTTGATAGTTGACGAACGACAGGGTTAGATTTTAACCCTCAATCACACACTACGATAAATATTATTTTTTCTTAATTCTAATTTCTATGTTTACTAAGTTCAATTCTAGACTTCAGTTGTATCACATTTTACCAATGTTGATTGGAAGTCAAGAAATTATTTCAGAGTATTAGAAGATCGTAAAATAAAATTAATTTCCAAACAAAGCTCAATTAAAATAAATAATCAACTAAACAATGAAAGAAAAAATTATAATCAAGAATTATTCTTATTATTCTACAATTTGCCAATAATTATTAACGCAACAATGCTCAAAAAACTGAAACCATCATAACTGGTTAGGGCAAATTGGAAAGCCAGATAAGACAGCAACAAGTTTATTTTAGTAATCGTTGAATGTTGCAAAAAAAATTGTGTTGCACATTTCTGCATAAAAGATGAACAAACGATTAAAATAATTTCCGACCAATTTTGAAAAGGCGCAACCTACCGTTTAGACAGCCCCATTTTCTCTTTGTTCATTGTTGCACAAACGAAAATTACTACTGCATATTGCTGCACGAACTATCGACATCATTTTGGATTGATTTTGACAAGGTGGGGGTACCGTATAGACAGCTCCCACTTTATTTCTCATCAAGCTCATTATACATAATCGCAAAAACGAAAATTTGTCTTCCACATTTAGGAACAAAAAATTCACAAACAACTCAAACGATTTGCGACCAATTTTGACAAGGTGGAAGCTAACATTTAGACAGCTCCCCACTTTATTTTGGTTCTAGCTCATTGTTCATTGTTGCACAAACGAAGCACAAACGATTGACACCATTTTCGACCAATTTTGACAAGGTAGGGGGCTACCGTTCAGACAGCCCCCACTTCGTTTCCGCTCTAGCTCATTGTTCATTGTTGCACAAACGAAAATTTGTGTTGCACATTTCTGCACAAACGATGCACAAACGATTGACACTATTTTCGACTAATTTTGACAAGGTGGAGGGCTACCGTTTAGACAGCCCCCACTTTGTTTTCGCTGTAGCTCATAGTTCATTGTTGCACAAACGAAAATTTGTGTTGCACGATTCTGCACAAACGATGCAAAAACGATTGACACCGTTTTTGTCCAATTATGACGTGGTGGGGGCTACCGTTTTGACAGCTTCCACTTTGTTTTCCCTCTAGCTCATTGTTCATTGTTGCACAAACGAAAATTTGTATTGCAGATTTCTGAACAAACTATGCACAAATGATTGACACCATTTTCGACCAATTTTGACAAGGTGGGGTCTACCGTTTGGACAGCTTCCACTTTGTTTTCGCTCTAGCTCGTTGTTCATTGTTGCACAAACGAAAATTTGTGTTGCACATTTCTGCACAAACGATTGACACCATTTTCGTCCAATTTTGACAAGGTGGGGCTATCGTTTAGACACCCCTGCAGTTTGTCTACGCTCTAGCTCATTGTTCATTGTTGCACAAATGAAAATTTGTGTTGCACATTTCTGCACAAACGATTGACACCATTTTCGTCCAATTATGACATGGTGGGGGGCTACCGTTTAGACAGCCTCCACATTTTTTCCCTCTAGCTCATTGTTCATTGTTGCACAAAGGAAAATTTGTGTAGCACATTTCTGAACAAACGATGCACAAACGATTGACACCATTTTCGACTAATTTTGACAAGGTGGGGGCTACCATTTAGACAGCTCCCACTTTTTTCCCTCTAGCTCATTGTTCATTGTTGCACAAACGAAAATTTGTGTTGCACATTTCTGCACAAACGACTGGTACCATTTTCGACCAATTTTGACAAGGAGGGCTACCGTTTAGAGAGCCCCTTACTTTTTTTCGCTCTAGCTCATTGTTCATTGTTGCACAAACGAAAATTTGTGTTGCACATTTCTGCACAAACGATGCACAAACCATTGACACCATTTTTGACCAATTTTGTCAAGGTGGGGGCTACTGTTTAGACAGCCCCCACTTTTTTTCGCTCTAACTCATTGTTCATTGTTGCACAAACTAAAATTTGTGTTGAACATTTCTGCACAAACGATGCACAAACGATTGACACCATTATCGACTAATTCTATCAAGGTGGGGGGGGCTACCGCTTAGACAGCTCCCCACTTTGTTTTCGCTCTAGCTATTTGTTCATTGTTGCACAAATGAAAATTTGTGTTGCACTTTTCTGCACAAACGATGCACAAGCAATTGACAATATTTTCGACCAATTTTGAGAAGGTGGGGGGCTACCGTTTAGACAGCCCCCACTCTGTTTTCGCTCTAGCTCATTGTTCATTGTTGCACAAACGAAAATTTGTGTTGCACTTTTCTGCACAAACGATGCACAAACGTTTGACACAATTTTCGACCATTTTTGACAAGGTGGGAGGCTACCGTTTAGACAGCCCCCACTTTGCTTTCACTCTAGCTCATTGTACATTGTTGCACAAACGAAAATTTGTGTTGCACATTTCTGCACAAACGATTGACACCATTTTCGACTCATTCTGACAAGGTAGGAGGGCAACCGTTTAGACAGCCTCCCTCTTTTTTTTCGCTCTAGCTCATTGTTCATTGTTGCACAAACGAAAATTTGTGTTGCACATTTCTGCACAAACGATTGACACCATTTTCGACTAATTCTGACAAGGTGGCAGGGCTACCGTTTAGACAGCTCCCCCGTCTTTTCTTTCGCTCTAGCTTATTGTTCATTGTTGCACAAACGAAAATTTGTGTTGCACATTTCTGCACAAACGATGCACAAACGATTGACACCATTTTCGACAAACTTTGACAAGGGGGGCTACCGTTTAGAGAGCCCCTCACTTTTTTGCTCTAGGTCATTGTTCATTGTTGCACAAACGAAAATTTGTGCTGCACATTTGTGCACAAACGAACAAACGTTTGACACCATTTTCGACCAATTTTGACAAGCTGGAAGCTACTGTTTAGAAAGCTTCCACTTTGTTTTCGCTCTAGCTCATTGTTCAAAGTTGCACAAACAAAAATTTCTGTTGCACATTTTCGCACAAACGATGCACAAACGGTTGACACCATTTTCGAGAAACTTTGACAAGGGGGGGCTACCGTTTACAGAGCCCCTCACTTTTTTTGCTCTACCTCATTGTTCATTGTTGCACCAACGAAAATTTGTGTTGCACATTTCTGCACAAACGATGCTCAAACGATTGACACCATTTTCGACTAATTCTGACAATGTGGGGGGCTACCGTTTAGACAGCCCCACTTTGTTTTCGCTCTAGCTCATTGTTGATTGTTGTACAAACGAAAATTTGCGTTGCACATTTCTGCACAAACGATGCACAAGCGATTGACACCATTTTCGACCAATTTTGACAAGGTGGGGGCTACTGTTTAGACAGCTCCCGCTTTATTTTCGCTTTAGCTCATTGATCATTGTTGCACAAACGAAAATTTGTGTGCACATTTCTTCACAAACAATTGACACCATTTTCGACCAATTTTGGAAGGTGGGGGTTACCGTTAGACAGCCCCCACTTTGTTTTCGCTCTAGCTCATTGTTCATTGTTGCACAAACGAAAATTTGTGTTGCACATTTCTGCACAAACGATTGACACCATTTTCGACCAATTTTGAGAACGGGGGGCTACCGTTTAGAGAGCCCCTCACTTTTTTCGCTCTAACTCATTGCTCATTGTTGCACAAACGAAAATTTGTGTTTCACATTTCTGCACAAACGATGCACAAACGTTTGACACCATTTTCGACCAATTTTGACAAGGTGGGGGCTACTGTTTAGAGAGCCCCCACATTGTTTTCGCTCTAGCTCATTGTTCATTGTTGCACAAACGAAATTTTGTGTTGCACATTTCTGGACAAACGATGCACAAACGATTGACACCATTTTCGATTAATTTTGACAAGGTGGGGGCAACCGTTTAGACAGCTCCCGCTTTGTTTTCGCTTTAGCTCATTGATCATTGTTGCACAAACGAAAATTTGTGTGCACATTTCTTCACAAACAATTGACACCATTTTCGACCAATTTTGGAAGGTGGGGGTTACCGTTAGACAGCCCCCACTTTGTTTTCGCTGTAGCTCATTGTTCATTGTTGCACAAACGAAATTTTGTGTTGCACATTTCTGCACAAACGATGCACAAACGATTGACACCGTTTTCGATTAATTTTGACAAGGTTTGGGGGCAACCGTTTAGACAGCCCCCACTTTGTTTTCGCTCTAGCTTATTGTTCATTGTTGCACAAACGAAATTTTGTGTTGCACATTTCTGCACAAACGATTGACACCATTTTAGACCAATTTTGACAACGGGGGGCTACCGTTTAGAGTGCCCCTCACTTTTTTTCGCTCTAGCTCATTGTTCACTGTTGCACAAACGAAAATTTGTGTTGCACATTTCTGCACAAACGATGCACAAACGTTTGACACCATTTTCGACCAATTTTGACAAGGTGGGAGGCTACTGTTTAGAGAGCCTCCACATTGTTTTCGCTCTAGCTCATTGTTCATTGTTGCACAAACGAAATTTTGTGTTGCACATTTCTGCACAAACGATTCATAAACGATTGACACCATTTTCGATTAATTTTGACAAGGTGGGGGGATAACCGTTTAGACAGCCCCCACTTTGTTTTCGCTCTAGCTCATTGTTCATTGTTGCACAGACGAAAATTTGTGTTGCACATTTCTGCACAAACGATGCACAAACCATTGACACCTTTTTCGACCAATTTTGACAAGGTGGGAGGGCTACTGTTTAGACAGCCCGCACTTTGTTTTCGCTCTAGCTCATTGTTCATTGTTGCACAAACGAAAATTTGTGTTGCACATTTCTGCACAAACGATTTACAAACGATTGACACCATTTTCGATTAATTTTGACAAGGTGGGGGGGCAACCGTTTAGACAGCCCCCACTTTGTTTTCGCTCTAACTCATTGTTCATTGTTGCACAAACGAAAATTTGTGTTGTACATTTCTGCACAAACGATGCACAAACCATTGACACCTTTTTCGACTAATTTTGACAAGGTGGGGGGAGCTACTGTTTTGACAGCCCCCACTTTGTTTTCGCTCTAGCTCATTGTTCATTGTTGCACAAACGAAAATTTGTGTTGCACATTTCTGCACAAACGATGCAGAAACGATTGACACCATTTTCGACTAATTCTGACAAGGTGGAGGGGCTACCTTTTAGACAGCCCCCCCACTTTGTTTTCGCTCTAGCTCATTGTTCATTGTTGCACAAACGAAAATTTGTGTTGCACATTTCTGCACAAACGATGCACAAACGCGTGACACCATTTTCATCCAATTTTTACAAGGTGGGGGGCTACCGTTTAGACAGCCCCCCCACTTTGTTTTCTCTCTAGCTCATTGTTCATTGTTGCACAAACGAAAATTTCTGTTGCACATTTCTGCACAAACGATGCACAAACGATTGACACCATTTTCGGCCAATTTTGACAAGGTGGGGGGCTACCGTTTAGACAGCCCCCCCACTTTGTTTTTGCTCTACCTCATTGTTCATTGTTGCACAAACGAAAATTTGTGTTGCACATTTCTGCACAAACGATGCACAAGCGATTGACATCATTTTCGGCCAATTTTGACAAGGTGGGGGGGCTGTCTAAATGGACGTCTGTTCCTGAGATATCGCGTTCCAAAGGCGTGGGATGCCACGAGATGGCGCCAGCATAAGAACGACGTGGCACTTTAGTTTTTGACACGCAATCAGAAACATCCGTTTTAAAGTTTTCCATCCAATACAATCAACCGGCATAGTTATCCTAAAACAAACGCATTAAAGCAGTGAAAACGAGTGCAGTGTAATCGTTTTGTTTTGCAGCAACTATAAGCACCAACACGAATACAATCAGTTGAGGGAAGAAAAGATAGAAACAACGAGCTTGATCAACGAGTTTACTACGATACGAGTTAGCTTCACACTTTATACAAATACCCTCGGGGTGTGAAGAGGTGATCTCGCACCTGCGCCTCGATACTGGCGTCATCTCGTGGCATCCACACATTTGGAACGCGATATCGCAGGAACGATGGTGCATCTGACCACTCTGGTTCCTTCACAAGGTGGGGTGCTGACTGCCACGGGTGCTGACTGCCACAGCCAATTATTGGTGCTGATTGCCACGACTGGCGCTGATCGCCAATATCAAGGTGCTGACTGCCACGATGGCGTGCTGACTGCCACGAGTCTGAGAGAAAGTTGCTAGACGTAACATTACCGGACGCCAAGAAGCATGAAAGAAACTAGATGAACCTTAGGATCGTGTTGTTCAGACCAAAACCTAACAAAGGTAAACATGTCTCTGTATGTACACTCATGTCCAAAATTATTGTCGCATGACTATAAATATGTTGTTCTAGTAATATAATGTGATAACGAATTCGCCCGGTATTTCTTATAATGTTAGTATGTGTATAATCGGCAAAGACAAGTATGTGGAAAATTTCATGTCAAAAGAGCAGTAAATAAGAACAATAAAGCGAAAATAAATTTTTCTTGTCCATTAGTTACATTTTATTTTACTCATTCTAATTTTCGCATTTATAATTCTTTCCCTATGAAATTTACCACAAATATACATTTCCTGATTATACACATATCAATATTAAAAATACTCTGCAAAATTATCAAATTATATTCTTACAAGAAGACAGTTGTGGATGAGACAATAATTTTGGACATGAATGTACTTCAGTTTTCTCAGGGAGCGGTGCGTACAAAATTGGTACGGTTTATGTATTCTCACTTGAACTTACTATATCAGCATGAACTGTGTACAGCTGCGCAAATTGTTTCGAGCAGCTCTTGAAAGTTCCATCAAAAAAGCACTGCTGGCTGTCCCTCACAAGGGAAGTTCAGGATAAGCACTCGCCTGCAGAGATACTAAGCATGCCATTTAAAATCTCAATTCATGCTGATTACAACAAGCTAATAAAATTCCTGTATGGTTGAGAACGGTTCGAGATATTCAACTTGGAAGTTTATATGAGAAAATGAGGATATACGCATTTATACGCGTAAAGTACAACATAATTAGTAACGAATATTGACATACGAATTGAATGCTATCGGAAGTAACAGAAAAAGTGTTTCGCAATAACTAACGGTTTTGTTAGATACAATTAGTCATTACATTGTTCACAATAATCATAAGTTAGAGATGAAAATTGATCACTGTTGTTCTTCTGTTTTATGAAGAAATGTCGCAAGCAAAACACTCCCTTGCACCATGAACATTTTATATGTGCAATTGCGTTGCATCGTCAAGGGAACAGTTCGCAGAACCAAAGCAAAAAGCAAATTTGACAAGTGATTCAAAAGTTATAGGCCTAGAATTTGTTCGTAACCTGCCTTGTAGAACGCAAACTGAAACAATCTAATTTATAGCGGTGATCGGAAGTGATTCGTATGGACACGAACTTTATTTGATTGTTTCGTTAGTACCTTATAGCGTCCAGATGAAGAAGTTTCATACTATGTACAAATCTCCTGCCATAATCTTTGATTGATCGGAGTCAAAACACATCAAATGTTGCACAAATCGTGTGCAATTCTTTCGTGTCTTCTCAACCATTAGGTCTTTGCCATCCGTCATGCAACTTGTAATGGACAATTTGTCTGTGAATGGACCCCAGTGATCAAGGAATAGCAAGCTCAAACCATCAGGCTTCTCCATGAGAGAGAATACTTAACGCATTGAAACGTGCATCCACTCATTTTCTCATATAAACTTCTAAGCTGAATATCTCGAACAGTTCTCAACGTACAGGAATTTTATTACCTGTTGTAATCAGCATGAATTGGTCATTCAAATGACATGCTTATTTCTCTGCAGGCGAGTGCTTCTCCCAAACTTCTCTTGTCAGCTGGCTTCAGACCATCATATCCATTAAATAATACAATAAAACAATTAACATAAACAATGAAATGTGCAAATTGTACATATAACAGAAAAGACAATCCCTTTATAAACATCCAAGTGTATGTCGTTCCACTTAGTGAGCAACTTTGTAACTTATAGGATGCCACATAGATTTGCTGTGATGATTACTAAATTAATCCCTAATTATTCTCTACTAAATTAATTAATAATCATAAATTTAGTATGAGGGATTAATTCCTCTCTTTCCAAATACAGTTTCTCTCAGGCTCGTGGCAGTCAGCACGCCGTCGTGGCAGTCAGCACCTTCATATTTGCAATCAGTCACAGTCGTGGCAGTCAGCACCAATAATTGGCTGTGGCAGTCAACACCCGTGGCAATCAGCACCTATCCCTTCACAAGCATCTTCTACGCTATTGCTTGTACTCAAGTTCGGGCAAATTCAGCGGCGAAAATCTGTCTTCAACATGGGGGGGGGGGGTAATACCGTTCCCACAATCTTTTCTTTTTTCTTGAGATGTCCAAAATATTTATGAAGTTGAAAAACAATCTTGTGGACTATCAGGGAAGGAGAGTTGTCTTCAACGTTGAGAGGCGGGAAGATTTGAAGCTTAATGCGGGGGACATCAATTTCATCTCACGTTCCTTTGTGGCAATCGGACGAACATTATCAAATTTCTCCCCAAAAACACATTTCAAATCGGATTATTGGAGGGATAGTCCTCCTTAGTTCCAAGATTGGAGGGGACATGTCCCCTCATCCCCCCGGAATTTGCGCCAGTGGGCAAATTCATGGGGAGATGAAATTGGAGCTCCAGGCTAATGCCTTCCTGGCTGCACTCTTTGATGACCTTTTAAGTCAACGTCATGGTTCCAAACACGTACTGTACATATACAAGAGATTATCATTATTATTATTATTATCAGTGGCGGATCTAGCCCGGGGCCGGGGGCCTAGGTCCCCCACTTTTTTGAATTACAAAAATAATTGAAACTATTATTACCGATATATATGTATTTTAGAAAGATTATAATAAATTCGTGATATGTTTATCATAGTGTGGGTTATGGCTGCCCCCCCAGTTTTTACCTTCTCGATCCGCCACTGATTATTATATTTTAAGGAAAATGAAAGTCCAAAGATAAGACATAGAACAGTCGCTTGACATCACTGAGCTGAAGGAAATGATGTGACTAAGTGCAAATCCTCATGCATAGTTTTCGATAAAATAAAAAAAAACGTTTTTTTAAAACTTAAAACCTGATACGATGCGATAACTACGCCCTCTATTGAGACGAAGCTGATACTGAATCGATAAATCATCGACAAATCGATAAATAATCGACAGTGGCGGCTCGTACTGTCATTAACAAAGCGTGCTACAATATATATATATATATATATATATATCCGTGTATTTACCCACTGAAGGCGGAAGTTGATATCCATCCTTCGATTCTTAATGCTGGCAAACTTTTCTATCACCCTGGAGTTGAAATCTAGCATGTTGTTGATCAAACTTTTTTCTATCGAGAGCATGGCAAGATCAGTTAACCTTCCTGACCTACGGAAATTCCTCACGAATGTCTTAATTCTCTTTAGAGACGAAAAGCATCTCTCAGGCTCTGCTGTGGACATTGGTATGGTCACTATTATTTGCAAAAGGGTTGTTATTTCGCTAAAATTGTCCTGTAAGTTGTTTTTAAAGATAAAGCTGACAGAACCAAAAGCTCAGTGCGAAGTCACTGCTTACCAAACATTGGGTAGCTTTCAACCGCAGTGTCCAGAATATGTTCCGGTAAAATTACTAAAATTTGCAGAATCCAGAAGTTTGGCGGCATCCAAATGGCTTGTTTTCTCAAATCGATTTCGCGCATCCGCAGAAATGCGATCACATACTTCTTTGGCATTGGGTACTCTGCAAGATATAATCCTTCCACATTTGTTTTCACCAACTGTTGGAAGAAACATATCACTTGTCCTAATATTGTCTGTGTCATTCCGAATTTTCTCAATGGCTTCAATGAAATATTTAAGTGCTGTTTGTACTTTAATGGTAGGCCTGCACTGAATGCGATTATAGAAAATATTCACATGCGGGTGCGGCATTATTTTGTGAAAGAATTCTAACCAAAACATGAATTCCCTGTATTTTCTCTAGTTCTGAAAAGCACTCTTTCGAAACATTTTAATTTTCATAGACGGAATTGACGGTTCGTGACTTGAAATTCCATCGCGTAGCTGACCCACTCGGAATACGTCGTACAGTAACTTTTTCCAAAACAGATACACGCTGTGGGGAGCAGGAGGAAAAATATGGAAAATCCTGAAAGGCTACAGGAAAAAACCCTTGTCGATTGATTTTGAAATGCAGTTCTTTCCATTATCAAGTTTAATTGGTTAACAATGGACGTAGTGTGCCAAAGGAAAGTGTTCTTTAATTTTAGATTGTACGCCGTTAATTGATCCCTTATTACCGATGCCCCATTAAATGTATTGGCTATAATTTTGCTACGATCTGAATCTGTGTCAAAAATGTTCATTTAATATACACTCCCGACAATTCTGGGTTCCCGGACCTTTAGGATTAAAGAAAATAAAAAAGAGGAGAAAAGAGAGAACCGAGCGGCGAGTGCCGCCAGTAAGCAGAAGAAAGCGAGAAAGAGGAAAACTTGGCGCTTGCGCATAATGTCTTCGGGCTCAACCTAACTCAGCACGGTTATTCTGGGTGTAAAAAAAAGGGAAGTGGACAAGACATATTGAGATCTTTGCTCTATGCTAGAGATATATTTGTTGAGTAGGCTTGTATACTTCAAGCGGGCTCCATTCAGTACAGCCCGCTCGGTTCGTTAGTACAACTTTCACACTGCTGAAGGCGCTGATAATCGCGCTCCACGCTCGAAAAAGAAGATCGTCATGGGAAAGTTCTGTATTTTGTTAATTGACGAACAGTTTAAACAAATGAATAGATGAAAATTTTTTGAACTAAAATTAGTCTAACACAAATACACAAACATAGAAAGCGTGCTGTTGCCCGGTAGCCCTATGTCAGAAACCGCTACTGGTAATCGATAAGTCAGATAGAGATATACAAAATGATATGCTTCAAGATAAATTGTGATGTGTAGTTTTCGAGAAAATAAATAAAAACCCATTTTTATGGCGGTAGAGAGTATTTCCTTCGTAGACAATAATAATCGACAGTTTTTGTTCTGCTGGAACAAATGTATGTATTCAGTGTCGGATTAAGGGGGATTTTGGGGGGCTATGGCCCCGGACCTCCACTCTGATCAAAATCTTAACTGGCTATCCAAAAGGAATTATATACCTCTATAATCGGAAACACACTTAATTGTTTGCATACTTCCACAAAACATACAAACACCAAATTTTGCATACTTGTTCGTCATGGGATGTGAGTAATGGGAAAATTCCGATATCACGAAAAAGGCGACATTTTCCATGTAAATGAAGTGTCGAAATTTTTCGTCGTTTCGAAATGCTGGTTTTTAGAGTAGTTCCACACACCATAGGAACGTCATATTTTGTCAGGCAGTGAAGCTAGGAACATAGTTTATGATAGAAAAAAGAGCATTAAAATTCGTTTTTGTTTCGCGGCGCAAATCGAAAAAATGTGAAATTTGTAATGGCTGTATGTAGGACGTTGAAATTTCGAGGTGATGTTTATTCTGATGCGTAGTTTGCGAACCCGCCCTTAAACTTGAAAAAAATAGTCATGTTCGGTGTAAGAAAGTGCTAGGAATGTTATAAGGGGGCGTCTAATTCTACACAACTTGCAGATATGATGGAATCACGAAATTGCGTTCAAGTGTGTAGATTACAGCGCGTGTGAGGGGAAAATTCCGACATGTTGGAAAAGTCGTCGTCTTCGATTCAAAATGGCGGCTCAAAAGTTTCTAACCATGAAAATTGTAAGTTGTGCTCTTGGTAGGTAAGCCAGGTTTCGCTATGTTATTAAGGACATAGTTCAGTTTAAGTGAAGAAACAAATCATTGGAGAAGTCGCCATCTTGAATGCAAAATTGCTATATTTTTGAATTGCCTTCATTTGGATTCTTATGTGCTATATTGAGGAGAATAAATGAAACAGAGTTCAACGTAGTAAGTTAGCTCCGCGGTAAAGTGTCTGTTTTCTGAGTAGCAGGTCTGGGTTCGAATTCCCGCAGACTATGTTTTATCTTGCATTTTTTTCTTATCACGTTGCTTCATTTTACTAAATAGTTTCTGTTGGCATTGCGTGAACAAAATATTTTCGTTATTACAGACAGACGGAAAGGATATATTTATACGCTAACTGTTGAGATGGTCTCGAAACTAGGCAGTATGTTCGTGTAAACTTTCGAGACGATACTGAAGTATTTAAAATCAAACATATGTAGCTTTGGAAATGGAGCATCACCAGTGTCTCTATCGGAAGCAATGTTCGGGGGGGAGTATTAGCCCGGGGGCACTGCTGATAACATTCTATTTGTTATTTTATTATAAACGTATTATTTTGATCTCGCCAGGGGCGCTCTGAGGAGGCAGTGTCCCCCAAAAAGAGTCTGAAAGAAACATTGGGCATCATTTTCACGATATAGTGTCCATACAAGACAACAATACATTTTGTCTCGCGACAACAGTGTCTATTTCAAACCGGAAACGATTGCAAAATATCTCTCTCCCCTTTTATGTTCCTCGTTAAGATACATGCGTATACCAAATTTGAAGTGAATACCACAAATGGAAAGTATAAAATATTAATTTTAAGCAAATACACACACACACAGGGACGTACGCAGGGGGTGGGTCCTAGGGGTCCGGACCACCACTGAAATTCCAACTTTTGAGTAAATTTAGCCTAATTTTTGGGACAAGTTTAGGAATTTCAATATAAAATACACTGATATTGAGTTTGGCCCTTACCGAAATAAATTCCTGCGTACGCAACTGCGCACACACGTTCATACACGCACACACACACACACACAAACAAATGGGCACCGCTGAAAATTGTCTCGTCGGCAGCGTACATAATTTTAATATATAAGATACGTGGAAAAGTGCCCCTTTCGATTTAATAGTTTTAGTTGCGGGTCCGGTTGGAATGAAATGCCGTATATAATAAAGTGAAGCTTATTTTCAATCACCTATGCTATAAAAATAAAGTTTCAAAGAAAGAAAAAGTGAGAGAAAAACTTGTCGGGGATCGAACCCAGGTCTTTTGCACAGTAGGCTCACGTCGTTCCCCTACACTACTCAATTCCTTAGATTTTGGAATTCCTACTTACTGCTCACATACTACTGGTACGTAGCGGGCCCGCGTCCGTGGAATTATATACCTCTATAATCGGAAACACACTTAATTGTTTGCATACTTCCACAAAACATACAAACACCAAATTTTGCATACTTGTTCGTCATGGGATGTGAGTAATGGGAAAATTCCGATATCACGAAAAAGGCGACATTTTCCATGTAAATGAAGTGTCGAAATTTTTCGTCGTTTCGAAATGCTGGTTTTTAGAGTAGTTGCGCACACCATAGAAACGTCATATTTTGTCAGGCAGTGAAGCTAGGAACATAGTTTATGATAGAAAAAAGGGCATTAAAATTCGTTTTCGTTTCGCGGCGCAAATCGAAAAAATGTGAAATTTGTAATGGCTGTATGTAGGACGTTGAAATTTCGAGGTGAGGTTTACTCTGATGCGTAGTTTGCGAATCCGCCCTTAAACTTGAAAAAATAGTCATGTTCGGTGTAAGAAAGTGCTAGGAATGTTATAAGGGTGCGTCTAATTCTACACAACTTGTAGATATGGTGGAATCACGAAATTGCGTTCAAGTGTGTAGATTACTGGGCATGTGGGGGAAAAAATCCGACATGTTGGAAAAGTGGCCATCTTCGATTCAAAATGGCGGCTCAAAAATTTGTAACCATGAAAATTGTAAGTTGTGCTCTTGGTAGGTAAGCCAGGTTTCGCTATGTTATGAAGGACGTATTTCAGTTTAAGGGAAGAAACAAATCATTAGAGAAGTCGCCATCTTGAATGCAAAATTGCCATATTTTTGAATTGCCTTCATTTGCACTCTTATGTGGTATATTGAGCAGAATAAAACAAAAGATTTCAACGTAGTAAGTTAGCTCCGCGGTAAAGTGTCTGCTTTCTGAGTAGCAGGTCTGGGTTCGAATTCCCGCAGACAATGTTTTATCTTGCACTTTTTTCTTATCACGTTGCTTCATTTTACTAAATAGTTTCTGTTGGCATTGCGTGAACAAAATATTTTCGTTATTACAGACAGACGGAAAGGATATATTTATACGCTAACTGTTGAGATGGTCTCGAAACTAGGCAGTATGTTCGTGTAAACTTTCGAGACGATACTGAAGTATTTAAAATCAAACATATGTAGCTTTGGAAATGGAGCATCACCAGTGTCTCTATCGGAAGCAATGTTCGTGGGGGGGAGTATTACCCCGGGGGCACTGCTGATAACATTCTATTTGTTATTGTATTATAAACGTATTATTTTGATCTCGCCAGGGGCGCTCTGAGGAGGCAGTGTCCCCCAAAAAGAGTCTGAAAGAAACATTGGGCATTGTGACAGTTGCATCATTACCATTTTTATTTAATTTTTAAATAAATCTTTTAAATTCAATTTTGCGTATAATTATGGACATTAGTGAATATAATTTTTATTTTCATTTTTGTTTGTTTAAAGAGCCAAAGAACATTCTCTTTATTTTCCCTTACTATCCGAGAAGTAACATGTTTTATTTTTTTCTGTATACCTGTCCGTGCGGCGAGGACAGTTGAAAGACCCTTCCATTGTCTCTCAATACCACTGCCTAAGCCACATACGTAGACCACACACAGCAGAGTTCCCGGCGTGAACGCAAGAAAGAAGAACAAAACAGCTTTTAGCATCTTTTTGTGAAATTGAAAAAAATAATAAAGTCCTAACACGTTGAATAGAATCCAAGTAGAAATATAATCTCTGCGAATTTGTCAAAATCACAGCATAGACCATATGTCGCCACTCAGAACCAAGATAAAATTTTAACATAGAACTGTGAAATGGTCCAAAACCATGCACGAGACGACTAGGAGCCAAATCAACTCTCATAAAAATTTTCGATATAACATGTGAAATTTGAAGGAAGCACGTACGTTAGAGAAACGACGCCCGAAAACCGTAAATAGGCGGAGACCAAGAGAATCAAAATTTAGGACACCAAAATAAGTTAACGAATAAGAGAGCAGAGACGAAATCGAAGACACCGTTAGAGGCGTATCCAAAAAGATCGGCCGGCTAAAAAAATTCAAAACTCCAAGTCAGTCGTAAAATAATTCTTCACCGGGAAACAGCGTACCACCGCAACACAACAACATACCCGGAACTTACACACCACTACATTCATAATCAAAAGTTAAGTTCACAATAACAATGTGCGGCTAAACTTACCGAAGCCGAGTGTACGAAATTACAATCTTTCCTTAGCATAGTAACCTACACATTGATCTTCTTCGAAATATATTTATATATATAAACATATATATATAAACTTTGTAACGCTGCTAATATATATATATATATATATAGATCGCGAAACGCCTACAAACATTGTTTTTGAGTGACAGAGTTTCGTACTTATAAACATAATCACGGGCTATTACAGACAATTAGAATAACCTACATACGCACCGAAAGCACTTGAACTAGTTTTAATCATACATAATCAGTTTTGAAGTATTATACACAATGCTTAAAAACAATAAACACTGTTTATCCGTGTAACACTACACTTTTAACACCGAGAGTGATGTTGGTGCAGTGTGACGTCTGAAAGTGCTTTTCGTGAGAGTGCATCCTATCAGAAATGGACCAACAGAAGCCCCACCTTGATGGATCAGGAGACGCCCAAGAGCGACGCCCCTTCCAGTTTGAGAGGAGGACGCAGCGGGAATCGAAGAGAGGAACTCCGAATCCAGGACACTTCTCACGAAAGAAGGAAGCCAGTAAACGCAGGGACATCTGTATGTGTGTGGTGAGCTTGGTGGTGAGAGCAGTGTGTACGGCGAAAGGTAGGACCCATCCAAATTATTTTTTTGTTGATTCCAAAAGGGAAATTTTCGTCATTGAATAAAATGCAAGACGTTCGCGATATAAAGTCGGAACTATTTGAAAACTGTTAATGTATTTACACCGCGTGGAGAAAAGATTTTCCAACTCGAACTGTAATTGCTAAACAATTAGATTTTTTTTCTTTCTTTTTGAGCAAGGCTTATTAAAATAGAGATATTTTTTTAATGATACTTATATATAGATATTCTGTGACTTTAGTGAATATGTCGTTGTTTTTATTAAGGAGATAGTAGTTTAGGCCATTACTCTATTTGTCACTTAGATTTTTTTGATAACATATAAAGAAAGTTAATTTAAAAGTAGATCGAATGACAGGTTGTAGACCTTTAACGATGAAAGAAGTATTTACTTTAACATATGGAAATTTGTATGAAGTAAAAATGCATCATCTGCGCTATGTACATGTAATATGAGAACTTTAAGATAATTTTGAACAAGACATAATAGATATTCCTAGAAAATATATTCAAGACATTGCTTTAATTGTCCAGAGATTATAGTGTTTGTAAAGTAATTTTGCATAGAAGTGAACGTACTAAATGAGTCTATTTCGATCTATATACTAGTAAAACTCTAATAAATAATATTGTAATGAGTCATCAAAAATATGTTACGTAAGAGAGCTAAAGGATTAATTAGTAACTATGATGTATATGCGACTAGTCTCGCAATTAATCATTTTCTTGGTTGGAGATACGTAATCCATAAATAAAGCGGAACCGACATTAGTACAGTCAGGTAGAATACAGATGAAAAATACGAAGTAGGCTAAGTAAAGCCGCAATTATTACGTCAGTCTGATCCTCTAACAATCGAGCGATCAGACGTTTATGCGCATAAACTAGACGAACAAACTAGAGGAATACATGAAAATGTCCGGCCGTATACCAATCCTATTAATGATAAAGAGAAAATCACGAAAAACTCAATATATTCAGATTAAAGAAATCTCGAGAGACGTCTTGACATTTATTATTTATATTCATGTGTTATTTGATTTTTTATGTATGTATGCATGTATTTACTTATGATTTTACATATATATATATATATATATATATATATATATATATATATATATATATATATATATATATATATCGATATATGTTTGTGTCTATTAATTTTCTACTTGTGTTAATATGAGTATATATATGTAGCCTTTATGCATAACGGAATGGTAATGCTACGCTCATTGATTTTATGTATTTGATAGTGTATGCTTGTTAGGTAAATGTCAAAGTGCATATTTAGTGCACTTATTCTCATTCTCAGTTATTAATTTAAATAATTAGAAATGGTTAGCAGTCAGGCAGTAGGTTTATTTAACTCCTTTGGATCATTCTATGTTTCTTTCATACTTCCCACAAATCTCAAATCAAAGTCATGACTTGTTTCTCAATTTATTTTATTTTAGTTCAAGTTACTTCAACTCATTTCCACTTACTTCAACTAGTTTAACTCATTTTAAATCATTTCAATACTTAGTTTTCACCCGAATAAAATATAGGTTATTATATTCAAAATTCCGTCTAGCTATGTAATATCTTAATCTCGTAAATATTAAAAAGGTTATAGTCAAAATAAATCAGCTAATCAACGTAAACTATATACTTAGCATATGATGTCAAATAATTAGGTATTTTTCAAATGCAAAATTGTAATTTAACCAGTTTGGTATGATATCTATGTAAATCAGGAAAGCTCTATATAGAATGTAAACAATGTAAGATTGCATCTAGCATTGGTTATAAACATCAATTCCACAGATTGTTTATTATTATCAGGTTAATGATAACAATTCATTCACTACATAGTTCAATGTAATTTACTTAAATTGATTTTTTTTTGTTTGTGTTAAGGCCTTATGCCTTATTCTGAACATTTGTTGTCAGAAAACCCAAAATTCAATATTAACCTTCAGCTTGCTTAATTTTTTTAGAAAACATTTTTTTGTTATTGTTTTCATTTGCTCATTAAAACTTTTATTACATTGTTAATCAAATTCGTAAGCTTTTTCTTTCATAAACAAGTTGTATCCCAAACCTCAAGCATATCATTGGTTTCCAAAGGATCTGTTAGGCAAATTAGGCAATATTAGCATTTCTCGACTATAGTGGGGATTAGACTGATTTTCAGAATTTTCAACTAAATTCTAAATTCTAGATATTCGTTTATTTTCTGGTTTTATTCTTATTACTACTATTATTGTTCAGTCCACTTGGAAAGTGAGAGTCAGTCTAGTTCGTTCACACAAACCAAACATTAGAGCAAAATTCTCTTTCAGCGTTGCAGCATGTGAATTCAGGATACGTCCCAGTAATATCAAGTTTCATTTGCTTACACGGTTTTAGAGGGATCTTATTTCCCTAAAGCCCTGGGACACCGCGGGGAGATAGGATTTCCTAACCGTGAGATCAATCCTTATCGAGTCACAAACCATTTTAGTTCGAGGAACGGAGACTTTAACGGTGGTGCACAGGGAATAAATAGGGACAGACGGAATATGAACCCAAAACCCGCCATCTCAATTTTTTTTCTTTTTATTATTACAAAACCTGGCGCTACAAGCGATCACCACCGGGATCTTTCTCTTTTCATTTTTCAAATTTTACAAATATGGCGCATCCGAACAGGGACTCGATAGTTAATTTTTAAACTCGATAGTTAATTTTTTGACTCGATAGTTAATTTTTTTTAAACTCCATAGTTAATTTTTTCAGACTCGATAATTAATTTTCAAACTCGACAATTTATCTTCAAACCCGATAATGAATTTTCGAACTCGATAATTTACGCTCAGACCCGATAATTAATTTTTAAACCCGATAATTAACTTTCAGATTCGATAATTTATTTTTAGATGCGATAATTAATCGTCAGACACGACAATTACTCGATAATTACTTTACAGTCTCGACGTATACACTTCAAAGAACTCGATTATCATTGAAGAACTTTAAAAAAAAAAAAGTAACTACTTGCTAAGATTATTATCAGCTACATAATGAGCCTTGGAATCGAACTAAATTCAACGGAAGTTGAACAGTACTTCCAGGAACGATCAACGTTCCTTTCCCCTCCAATTTCATTTCTTTTTCAGCCAGAAGAATGTAAGTTATGTTTACGTTGAGCTAGCAATAGAGAATATTCAGTTTGCAGAATTTCTTTGTATTGAAAATGGGTGATTGAACAAGGAAAAGAAGAAAAAGAAGAAAAATAAGGTAACCAGGTGAGGAAAATAGAGAAAGGATAATAACTACAAGTTGCTAAAATCAATTCGAACCTGCTACCATTCATGTATTTGTAAGATATCCATTCATATATTTATATAGGAATAACTTTTCTTTTATTAGTTTATATTTAAAGTGTGCATATATTCGCTTATCATTTGAATTTTCAGTATGTATAGGATTAAGCTAGAAATGTATCAACACCAATGTAGGTTAAGTATAGCATTTAGTAAATTTTAAGAGAAGATGATTTAAAGTGTGAATTACTATGCTTTGGAATTATTGCAAAAGATCGTACACTCAGGCTTATTTCATGAATAAATAAATAAATAACGTAAAACGTGTTGTGTGTGTGAACAATTATAAACGACGAAACTTAACATTTCATTAGTATACTGCAAGAATACTGTTTTTAAAAATTAAGTTAGCAATTATTAAATACATTTTGTATATGTGCAAAAATAATTTGGCACCAAAGCCGTATATTTTTAGTTTCAGATGCCAAGACTGCGGGCACAGACAGAAGAAATAAGGACCAAGATGCTGACGGGAGAGCAACAGATTTGCCCAGATTGCGGCAGAGATGTCTGGGAGCAAGAAATAACCCCATCATCTTCCAATCTGGAATGTGTCACCTGCGGCGTCCTACACGCACCAGTGGTATCGCCCGAGGAAAGGCGATCTCAGGCATCAGAAGAAACACCAAGGAAAGAGCAGCCAGACGACTCTAACAGAAGTCCCACAACTGCCGATATATTTGCCATACTGCAGACGATGATAAAAGACCAAAAGGAAGAATCAAGAAAACTACGGGAAGAAATAAAAGAAGACATCAACAAGATGTTCGACGAACAAAACAGGAAGATTGACGAGAACACACAGGAAATGAGAAGAGAACGAGAAGAGCGAGAAAAGCTAAGAGAGAAACAGTATGAAACAGATGAGATTCGAGAAGAACCACTTCACGAGGAAAATATGCAAGACGCTGAGGTTATTCCGGAACCAGAACAGCACAGTCAAATAGTAGAAAAGAGCCAGATGGAAGAAGCTATACTGAAGGAACCTCCATCAGAAGAAATTGTGCAAGATACACACCAGGAGGCCAAGCAGACTGACCCACCTGTAGAGATAAGCACAAGCGTTTCCAACGCTTTGAACACTCCGAAATCCAAGATTAAACGCAAACTGCGTGGAAGAATGGTCCCTGGGAAGACAAGGATACAGCCGATACGGCACAAGGATGCAAGAATGAAATGTTTCCACGACAAACGTCCAGGATGGCAACGCCGCCATACCTTTTGCAGGAGGAATAATCACCAGAAGCCATGGAGAAAATGGGCAGAAGACTCCAGAAATGTAGAAGGAAAAGGAATACTTGAAGTCGAAGACCAAGATTCATGGATAAATTACAACGGCCAGAGAAGTCCATGTGACCGACAAGAGATTCACAGTCAAGTCAGACCAAATGAAACACAAGACATGAGCGATGATAACTGGGAGAACGAAGCAAATCCGCAATGTATTACCGTTCAGGATGAAGGTACCAGGAGAGGAGAACACAAGTTAGACGCAGGATGTAAAGATGGCCAGCACGATACAATGATTGCCCCTATCAAAGTGGTGAGAACTCAAGAAGTGAGTAATGACAATTGGAGGTACCCAGGAGATAAAGAGGAAAACCCCGAAAATGACAAGAATGGTATCTGCATTGTTACCATTCGCCCGGCTATGACATTTGTTTACTAAAAATTGACTTGCAACGGTCCAGGTTCGAGTCAAGGTCACGTGACAGCTTGCTAGAAAACAACCTCAAATACACAATGGCATGAAAACAAATGGAAGCCCAGAAATAGAATGATTGCATGCAAGAAGTAAAGAAGAAGAATTGCAAGAAGATCATGCAAGAAAAGAAGAATTGAAAACTGAAATATCAGCGCGGAGAAGAAAATTTAGCAGAAAACTGATTAAAGAAATATAAGTGAATTTTGTATATGGCACAGCGCATTTGAATGTAACTGCATCTCTTATCCAAGTGGCTAACCCTAGAAGATAAACATAAAGAATAAGAAGATGAATTATATGGACGCATAATGCCCAGAAGTGAAATTGTTTACCAGCGTATTTACTTTAACTTTATTTCAGGTACCGGATGTGAGGAAATCAAAATTACAGAGGAAGATTGGAAAAAGATATTCACCAATGTGCGCAACCCAGCATTAAAAACGGCCCAGGAGATATAATTTTTGTTATGCACGAAGAAGTGCCTATATACAGAGCAATCGGTAGAGAAGGATTCCCGATTTGAGCTCTCTGAAGTGGAGTTTTGCGTTTAGAGCAGAGACTCAACGCACCCCTTCCCCTTGGTGATGATACCTGCGAAAACGCGCCGAGCCAAAGAATAGTGAGCTACGAGCTGCGAGCAGATGACAATTCCACCAAGATGTTTGCAAGTTCCCACAATTGGATGTTCGCGACATGGAACTTTGCCTTAATTATTTTACTCTCCTTATATTTTAAAGTTGTGTTACTGAAGAAGAATCATGGCCGAAGGATAAAAGCAGAAGTGCGAGCAGTGGCTTTGCCCTCGCACATGGAGGAATTGAAGCTCCATGCCACCCTCTGTAACCAATGCTCTCTTTCCCGATGATCCCAGACGCTGAAGATTATATAATATTATTGTTTTGTTGTTTTGTTACCTAGGGCAGCCAGCACTTTGGAAGAAAAGTAAGAAGTCGTATCCCGCGCGGATAAAATAACGAAGAGTTCCAATTATTACACCTGCGATGATGCAGACCAGAAGGAAGAAAATTAAAGAAGAACTCCAAGAGACAATTAAGATAAAAGTCATATTACTTAAAACATGCCTCATAAGCTTGTGTCCAGCAGCTTGAACTGACCACAAACTCGACACCTGAGACCTATCATCCACTAGCAGATCAGAGCACACGAGGTAAAAACCATTAGGGTTCGGATTTTTATGCACTTCAACTTTTCTATGAACTTCAAAATTAGGGATAGGATTTTCATGTACTTCAGAATATTTTTGTGAACTTTGAAATTTCTGATTAGGGTTCGGATTTTTATGTAATGCTCAATTTGTACTTAGAATTCATGATGCAATGTCAATCACAAAGTTTCTCTTAGGATGGAGATCTGCTTCAACTAAGTTGCATCATCTGCTCCATCTTAGGAGGGGGATAACTGTGACAGTTGCATCATTACCATTTTTATTTAATTTTTAAATAAATCTTTTAAATTCGATTTTGCGTATAATTATGGACATTAGTGAATATAATTTTTATTTTCATTTTTGTTTGTTTAAAGAGCCAAAGAACATTCTCTTTATTTTCCCTTACTATCCGAGAAGTAACATGTTTTATTTTTTTCTGTATACCTGTCCGTGCGGCGAGGACAGTTGAAAGACCCTTCCATTGTCTCTCAATACCACTGCCTAAGCCACATACGTAGACCACACACAGCAGAGTTCCCGGCGTGAACGCAAGAAAGAAGAACAAAACAGCTTTTAGCATCTTTTTGTGAAATTGAAAAAAATAATAAAGTCCTAACACGTTGAATAGAATCCAAGTAGAAATATAATCTCTGCGAATTTGTCAAAATCACAGCATAGACCATATGTCGCCACTCAGAACCAAGATAAAATTTTAACATAGAACTGTGAAATGGTCCAAAACCATGCACGAGACGACTAGGAGCCAAATCAACTCTCATAAAAATTTTCGATATAACATGTGAAATTTGAAGGAAGCACGTACGTTAGAGAAACGACGCCCGAAAACCGTAAATAGGCGGAGACCAAGAGAATCAAAATTTAGGACACCAAAATAAGTTAACGAATAAGAGAGCAGAGACGAAATCGAAGACACCGTTAGAGGCGTATCCAAAAAGATCGGCCGGCTAAAAAAATTCAAAACTCCAAGTCAGTCGTAAAATAATTCTTCACCGGGAAACAGCGTACCACCGCAACACAACAACATACCCGGAACTTACACACACACTACATTCATAATCAAAAGTTAAGTTCACAATAACAATGTGCGGCTAAACTTACCGAAGACGAGTGTACGAAATTACAATCTTTCCTTAGCATAGTAACCTACACATTGATCTTCTTCGAAATATATTTATATATATAAACATATATATATAAACTTTGTAACGCTGCTAATATATATATATATATATAGATCGCGAAACGCCTACAAACATTGTTTTTGAGTGACAGAGTTTCGTACTTATAAACATAATCACGGGCTATTACAGACAATTAGAATAACCTACATACGCACCGAAAGCACTTGAACTAGTTTTAATCATACATAATCAGTTTTGAAGTATTATACACAATGCTTAAAAACAATAAACACTGTTTATCCGTGTAACACTACACTTTTAACACCGAGAGTGATGTTGGTGCAGTGTGACGTCTGAAAGTGCTTTTCGTGAGAGTGCATCCTATCAGAAATGGACCAACAGAAGCCCCACCTTGATGGATCAGGAGACGCCCAAGAGCGACGCCCCTTCCAGTTTGAGAGGAGGACGCAGCGGGAATCGAAGAGAGGAACTCCGAATCCAGGACACTTCTCACGAAAGAAGGAAGCCAGTAAACGCAGGGACATCTGTATGTGTGTGGTGAGCTTGGTGGTGAGAGCAGTGTGTACGGCGAAAGGTAGGACCCATCCAAATTATTTTTTTGTTGATTCCAAAAGGGAAATTTTCGTCATTGAATAAAATGCAAGACGTTCGCGATATAAAGTCGGAACTATTTGAAAACTGTTAATGTATTTACACCGCGTGGAGAAAAGATTTTCCAACTCGAACTGTAATTGCTAAACAATTAGATTTTTTTTCTTTCTTTTTGAGCAAGGCTTATTAAAATAGAGATATTTTTTTTAATGATACTTATATATAGATATTCTGTGACTTTAGTGAATATGTCGTTGTTTTTATTAAGGAGATAGTAGTTTAGGCCATTACTCTATTTGTCACTTAGATTTTTTTGATAACATATAAAGAAAGTTAATTTAAAAGTAGATCGAATGACAGGTTGTAGACCTTTAACGATGAAAGAAGTATTTACTTTAACATATGGAAATTTGTATGAAGTAAAAATGCATCATCTGCGCTATGTACATGTAATATGAGAACTTTAAGATAATTTTGAACAAGACATAATAGATATTCCTAGAAAATATATTCAAGACATTGCTTTAATTGTCCAGAGATTATAGTGTTTGTAAAGTAATTTTGCATAGAAGTGAACGTACTAAATGAGTCTATTTCGATCTATATACTAGTAAAACTCTAATAAATAATATTGTAATGAGTCATCAAAAATATGTTACGTAAGAGAGCTAAAGGATTAATTAGTAACTATGATGTATATGCGACTAGTCTCGCAATTAATCATTTTCTTGGTTGGAGATACGTAATCCATAAATAAAGCGGAACCGACATTAGTACAGTCAGGTAGAATACAGATGAAAAATACGAAGTAGGCTAAGTAAAGCCGCAATTATTACGTCAGTCTGATCCTCTAACAATCGAGCGATCAGACGTTTATGCGCATAAACTAGACGAACAAACTAGAGGAATACATGAAAATGTCCGGCCGTATACCAATCCTATTAATGATAAAGAGAAAATCACGAAAAACTCAATATATTCAGATTAAAGAAATCTCGAGAGACGTCTTGACATTTATTATTTATATTCATGTGTTATTTGATTTTTTATGTATGTATGCATGTATTTACTTATGATTTTACATATATATATATATATATATATATATATATATATATATATATATATATATATATATATATATATATATCGATATATGTTTGTGTCTATTAATTTTCTACTTGTGTTAATATGAGTATATATATGTAGCCTTTATGCATAACGGAATGGTAATGCTACGCTCATTGATTTTATGTATTTGATAGTGTATGCTTGTTAGGTAAATGTCAAAGTGCATATTTAGTGCACTTATTCTCATTCTCAGTTATTAATTTAAATAATTAGAAATGGTTAGCAGTCAGGCAGTAGGTTTATTTAACTCCTTTGGATCATTCTATGTTTCTTTCATACTTCCCACAAATCTCAAATCAAAGTCATGACTTGTTTCTCAATTTATTTTATTTTAGTTCAAGTTACTTCAACTCATTTCCACTTACTTCAACTAGTTTAACTCATTTTAAATCATTTCAATACTTAGTTTTCACCCGAATAAAATATAGGTTATTATATTCAAAATTCCGTCTAGCTATGTAATATCTTAATCTCGTAAATATTAAAAAGGTTATAGTCAAAATAAATCAGCTAATCAACGTAAACTATATACTTAGCATATGATGTCAAATAATTAGGTATTTTTCAAATGCAAAATTGTAATTTAACCAGTTTGGTATGATATCTATGTAAATCAGGAAAGCTCTATATAGAATGTAAACAATGTAAGATTGCATCTAGCATTGGTTATAAACATCAATTCCACAGATTGTTTATTATTATCAGGTTAATGATAACAATTCATTCACTACATAGTTCAATGTAATTTACTTAAATTGATTTTTTTTTGTTTGTGTTAAGGCCTTATGCCTTATTCTGAACATTTGTTGTCAGAAAACCCAAAATTCAATATTAACCTTCAGCTTGCTTAATTTTTTTAGAAAACATTTTTTTGTTATTGTTTTCATTTGCTCATTAAAACTTTTATTACATTGTTAATCAAATTCGTAAGCTTTTTCTTTCATAAACAAGTTGTATCCCAAACCTCAAGCATATCATTGGTTTCCAAAGGATCTGTTAGGCAAATTAGGCAATATTAGCATTTCTCGACTATAGTGGGGATTAGACTGATTTTCAGAATTTTCAACTAAATTCTAAATTCTAGATATTCGTTTATTTTCTGGTTTTATTCTTATTACTACTATTATTGTTCAGTCCACTTGGAAAGTGAGAGTCAGTCTAGTTCGTTCACACAAACCAAACATTAGAGCAAAATTCTCTTTCAGCGTTGCAGCATGTGAATTCAGGATACGTATGCGAGTAATATCAAGTTTCATTTGCTTACACGGTTTTAGAGGGATCTTATTTCCCTAAAGCCCTGGGACACCGCGGGGAGATAGGATTTCCTAACCGTGAGATCAATCCTTATCGAGTCACAAACCATTTTAGTTCGAGGAACGGAGACTTTAACGGTGGTGCACAGGGAATAAATAGGGACAGACGGAATATGAACCCAAAACCCGCCATCTCAATTTTTTTCTTTTTATTATTACAAAACCTGGCGCTACAAGCGATCACCACCGGGATCTTTCTCTTTTCATTTTTCAAATTTTACAGCATCATTTTCACGATATAGTGTCCATACAAGACAACAATACATTTTGTCTCGCGACAACATTGTCTGCTTGAAACCGGAAACGATTGCAAAATATCTCTCTCCCCTTTTATGTTCCTCGTTAAGATACATGCGTATACCAAATTTGAAGTGAATACCACAAATGGAAAGTATGAAATATTAATTTGAAGGAAATACACACACACACAGGGACGTACGCAGGGGGTGGGTCCTAGGGGTCCGGACCACCACCGAAATTCCAACTTTTGAGTAAATTTAGCCTAATTTTTGGCACAAGTTTAGGAATTTCAATATAAAATACACTGATATTGAGTTTGGCCCTTCCCGAAATAAATTCCTGCGTACGCAACTGCGCACACACGTTCATACACGCACACACACACACACACAAAAACAAATGGGCACCGTTCAAAATTGTCTCGTCGGCAGCGTACATAATTTTAATATATAAGATACGTGGAAAAGTGCCCCTTTCGATTTAATAGTTTTAGTTGCGGGTCCGGTTGGAATGAAATGCCGTATATAATAAAGTCAAGCTTATTTTCAATCACCTATGCTATAAAAATAAAGTTTCAAAGAAAGAAAAAGTGAGAGAAAAACTTGTTGGGGATCGAACCCAGGTCCTTTGCACAGTAGGCTCACATCGTTCCCCTACACTACTCAATTCCTTAGATTTTGGAATTCCTACTTACTGCTCACATAGTACTGGTACGTAGCGGGCCCGCGTCCGTGGAATTATATATCTCTATAATCGGAAACACACTTAATTGTTTGCATACTTCCACAAAACATACAAACACCAAATTTTGCATACTTGTTCGTCATGGGATGTGAGTAATGGGAAAATTCCGATATCACGAAAAAGGCGACATTTTCCATGTAAATGAAGTGTCGAAATTTTTCGTCGTTTCGAAATGCTGGTTTTTAGAGTAGTTCCGCACACCATAGAAACGTCATATTTTGTCAGGCAGTGAAGTTAGGAACATAGTTTATGGTAGAAAAAAGAGCATTAAAATTCGTTTTCGTTTCGCGGCGCAAATCGAAAAAATGTGAAATTTGTAATGGCTGTATGTAGGACGTTGAAATTTCGAGGTGAGGTTTACTCTGATGCGTAGTTTGCGAATCCGCCCTTAAACTTGAAAAAATAGTCATGTTCGGTGTAAGAAAGTGCTAGGAATGTTATAAGGGTGCGTCTAATTCTACACAACTTGTAGATATGGTGGAATCACGAAATTGTGTTCAAGTGTGTAGATTACTGGGCATGTGGGGGAAAAAATCCGACATGTTGGAAAAGTGGCCATCTTCGATTCAAAATGGCGGCTCAAAAATTTGTAACCATGAAAATTGTAAGTTGTGCTCTTGGTAGGTAAGCCAGGTTTCGCTATGTTATGATGGACGTATTTCAGTTTAAGGGAAGAAACAAATCATTAGAGAAGTCGCCATCTTGAATGCAAAATTGCCATATTTTTGAATTGCCTTCATTTGCACTCTTATGTGGTATATTGAGCAGAATAAAACAAAAGATTTCAACGTAGTAAGTTAGCTCCGCGGTAAAGTGTCTGCTTTCTGAGTAGCAGGTCTGGGTTCGAACTCCCGCAGACAATGTTTTATCTTGCATTTTTTTCTTATCACGTTGCTTCATTTTACTAAATAGTTTCTGTTGGCATTGCGTGAACAAAATATTTTCGTTATTACAGACAGACGGAAAGGATATATTTATACGCTAACTGTTGAGATGGTCTCGAAACTAGGCAGTATGTTCGTGTAAACTTTCGAGACGATACTGAAGTATTTAAAATCAAACATATGTAGCTTTGGAAATGGAGCATCACCAGTGTCTCTATCGGAAGCAATGTTCGGGGGGGGGGAGTATTACCCCGGGGGCACTGCTGATAACATTCTATTTGTTATTTTATTATAAACGTATTATTTTGATCTCGCCAGGGGCGCTCTGAGGAGGCAGTGTCCCCCAAAAAGAGTCTGAAAGAAACATTGTGCATCATTTTCACGATATAGTGTCCATACAAGACAACAATACATTTTGTCTCGCGACAACATTGTCTGCTTGAAACCGGAAACGATTGCAAAATATCTCTCTCCCCTTTTATGTTCCTCGTTAAGATACATGCGTATACCAAATTTGAAGTGAATACCACAAATGGAAAGTATAAAATATTAATTTTAAGGAAATACACACACACACAGGGACGTACGCAGGGGGTGGGTCCTAGGGGTCCGGACCACCACCGAAATTCCAACTTTAGAGTAAATTTAGCCTAATTTTTGGGACAAGTTTAGGAATTTCAATATAAAATACACTGATATTGAGTTTGGCCCTTCCCGAAATAATTTCCTGCGTACGCAACTGCGCACACACGTTCATACACGCACACACACACACACACACACAAAAACAAATGGGCACCGTTCAAAATTGTCTCGTCGGCAGCGTACATAATTTTAATATATAAGATACGTGGAAAAGTGCCCCTTTCGATTTAATAGTTTTAGTTGCGGGTCCGGTTGGAATGAAATGCCGTATATAATAAAGTGAAGCTTATTTTCAATCACCTATGATATAAAAATAAAGTTTCAAAGAAAGAAAAAGTGAGAGAAAAACTTGTCGGGGATCGAACCCAGGTCTTTTGCACAGTAGGCTCACGTCGTTTCCCTACACTACTCAATTCTTTAGATTTTGGAATTCCTACTTACTGCTCACATAGTACTGGTACGTAGCGGGCCCGCGTCCGTGGAATTACACCTCTAAAATCGGATTGTAATTGTGTTGTATATGTGTTTTTTAGGATGATTAAGGAAATGATCTCTCTGTTATTTGATTGTAATAAGAAATTTGAAAGACACGATTCTAGTACAATGTTTTACTACAGTGTAGTGTAGAAAGTGGTGTTGTTTAATTTCCTATAAACAATTTTTTTAAAAGCCTCCAATAATATTCATATTTTAAATTACCTAGTAAATAAACGTATTCATTGAAAGTATAAGAGTAAAGATACAGGAAGACTGTATGTAATTGTCCACTATAAATAATCATTTCAACAAGTCCTGCTGCCCAATAATTACTTTTGTACGAAAGGACAGCATTGTAATACAGTGTACTATGTTACTGTGCAAAAACTGGTGTTCAATCAAATGTTATGAACTAATGTTTAAAAAGCCTTAACAAAATTCATATTTGTAAATTACGAACAAATTTAGTCTTCATAAAAATACAAGACGAGAGATGCAGGTAGACTGCAAGAAATTGTCCAGTAAATATGAAATATTTCAAAAAGTCTTGCTGCAGGTAATATGTACTGCTATGCCGAAGGGTTCTTTTATAAGGGACTTTTCTATATTACAGTGCAAAATAGTGTTTTCTCAAATGATACCAACAAATGTTTAAAAAGCCTCCAACAATAATCATATTTGTAAATCACCTACAAATTGTAGTCTTCATTGAAAATACATGAATAAATATACAGGGAGACTGCAAGAATTTGTGCAGTATATATGAAACTTTTCAAGAAATCTTGCTGAGGTAATATGTACAACTATGCCCAAGGTTTCAATTATAATCCACTGTACTACATTATAGTACAAAAGTAGTGTTCACTCAAATGCTATGAAAAAAATTTAAACAATCTCTAACAATATTCATATTTGTAAATTATCTAGTAAATTGTAGTCTTCATTGTAAATACAAGAATAAATGTGCAGGAAGACTGAAATATTTTTCCACCCTTATATCACAGATATGAATTACTTTTCCTGCAGGTAATATGTACAATTAACTACAAGGACACTATTATATTACATTGTACTAAATTACACTGCAAAACATAATATTAAAAAATGCTACGAATAAATGTTTGAAAGGTTGCAAAAATCACATTTGTAAACAGTGAGTGTTTTCGCAAAATGCAAGGTTTAATAGGTAGGCTATTGGAAGACAGTGTCCGCTGTTTAAGTTTGAGAAAATAAATTCTGTTATTGTCTCTAACATGTATAGGTGTGCGCAAAGTGTACATAATAAGCCGTGCACATGATTGCCAGAGTAGAAGTAGTAATAGAGTTCTTTCTAATAAATTGTGTGTTTGCTTTTCAAAGTTACATGGAAGGAATAATAGCGGTTGAATTGAAGTATGTGTTGGTAACAGGTGTCTGCTGTAAAGGGGAGTGAATTCCTGAAGGAATAGTTTTCTAGAACATGACACCTCATGGCAAAGGCCTGACCGGGGGCCTGGGGGCGGAGCCTCCAGCGAGCTTTAGCGAGTTAAGAAGATACAATCATTATTATAACATAAAATATGACCAAAATATAAAACATACTCCATTAACTTTCCTTCTGTATTTTCACAAAAATTTATTAGGTGAAGTCAGCAGGGGCCACATATTTTTTCTAGCCTCGGGACTTCAGATGGGTTAATCTGTGTGACGCAAACACAGAATAATAAATAACAAAGAAAAGTCAGAAAAGTTTAAATAGCAGAAGAAACGATAATGAAAATGTTTATGCAGAATAGCTTCTAATTAATTACTTACAACAGGACTCCTTTGCTGTTGATAAATAACTGTGGTGTGTTTTGTTCTCCCTTTCGCGTTGAGCCAGCTAAGATATCTGAGTTTACACCAGAAGTACCTGAAATATAACAAACGGGTTCTACTTATAGACATGAAGCAGGTTTATTGCTTATTGATATACTATACCCAAGTAACTAGTTACACTGGGGAATATAAGGTACAGATGATGGAGAGAGGGGAAAATTAGATACAGGGTGTCTCAAAAGTCCCCAGGCATAGAGTAACTCTGTTATTATCAGAGTTACAATAAAATGTAAGAGGGGAAACCATCTCCAAATATAATGTTTTCAATCTAAAATAAAGATTTTTTTTTTTTTAATTGGACGAGTCATTTGGGCTGTACACTTTTTATGCGCCCAGTGTTAAATAAAAATGCAACGTTGCCATTTACCTGGATCCACAACATGAGTGAATAAAGTTACTCTTTGAAATGGAGGCTGGCCATTGACACGTTAGCGTAAAAAACCGTAACTTCATTTACTTATGTTGTGGGTCCTGGTAAATGGTAGCGTTGCATTTTCATTTAATATTAGGCACATAAAGAGTGTACAGCCCAAACAGCTCGGGATTTTAAAAATTCCTTCACTTTAGATTAGAGACATCATATTTGGAGACGGTTTTCGCTGTTACATTTTGTTGTAACTCTGATAATAACAGTTACCCTATGTCAGCGGACTTTTGAAACACCCTGTATATTTCCTAGTTTCCTAGTCTACATGAACTTGCAATGTAGATAAATAACAAACGCGTCTAACTAGTGCTCTGACTAGGGATGACTAAAGTTTAACCGTGTGCGTGGGTTTTCCTGGGTTTCTCCCGTTTTCTCTCACTTTCTTATTTCATTCATTCATTAATTTCTAATCATCATCGTCTCCTTTAGCCTAGCCGGCATAACCGTGGGATGTAAAACTCAAAGATTTCATTTTTTCTAAAGTTGAACCTTGAATCTGGGGATAATCTATATATAGTATTTTCTAAAAGGGTTTGTCGAGCAAGTCCCAAAAAGATTTCAATTCCTTGCCCGGAAGTGTTCCCACCCCTTCAGGGTTGGAAATGTGTGTATATACAGAACAACTTGACCTATATATCATATATCAAAGTACTCCGCATGACTAGTAGATTAAAAATATAATCTGCAATAGCCAATTATATCCTATGTCAAGGTAATAAACCGAAAATATAATTATTCCACTATAAATATCCTATATTAGTGAACCTCACTATCACGCCTAGAGTGATCGAGAGACAGTTACCTGGCCCTCACACCTTAAAAACAAAGGCCAAGTCCTGGCAGCACCATCTTGCTATAGGTCCACTAATATAGGACATTTATAGTGAAATGGTCATGTTTTTTGGTTTTATTCATTAATATAGATTATAATTGAGTAGTGTATATTATATTCTCAATCTACAAGTCATGCAGATCACTTTGATATATAGGACATATAGGTCAAGTTGTTCTATATATTTCCATCCCTGAAGGGATGGGGTCACTTCCAGGCAAGGAATTGGAGCTTGTTTTGCAACTTATTCGACAAACCTTTTTAGGAAATATATAGGTTAACCCCAGATTCAAAGTTCAACTTTGGAGTCATCTCTGGTGAGAGTGGTTACTCGTCTTCCAAGGTCAAACTACCGTTTTGTGAAGAAAAAGTAAACTTTAGTACGGATAAAACTTGTTAAATTAGGTCGGGGTTGCAATCATGCGAGTATCCAATATTTTATTTTTCACTTTCACCGAATAACTTCCTTAGGAATAAGCGGAAGTTGAGAAATGCATTAAGTAATGATAATAGAAGAAACAGTGCAATAGAATTATTCATGCTCAAGGCGAGGTAAGACCCGAATCTTACAGTAACGCTTTAAATAACGTAATACTTAACGCATAAATTCGTTTTACTTATCTGTAAGGGGTGTTGGTAATGGTGCTCCCTCATGGTTATATGATATCCACACGCGACATCTAGGTATGATTAACGGTAAGAATATGAGCTTCGGATTCCATTTTAAAGATCTACATCAAAGGCAGGACCGGATAAACGGTCTAAGTTGAGTGGGCTTGAGTCTAGGGCGGTATATTTGATTCCCTCTCTCCTTTTTATACATTGTTGATGTGTCTTTAAAAACCGCTAAAATTTTATAGAAGAAAGAAAAAACGAAAGAATGTGTTGTTTTTTAAATGACAGGTGGGGAGGATAGATAAGTGCTGCTGCTGGCGGCACACTATTGTCACAATTTTAGCAAACCGGCAAAATCATCTCTGCGTATTTGAGAACACAGAGGAAAATGATAGGAGCAATTTAACTCCAATATAACATAGCGAGTTTTGTTTTATGGCGTAATAATCTCTTAAATGAACATCACATAAGGGTCTTTGTAGGTGTATGCTCTACACCTAACTACAATTATATTTGTAAACATCGCATTTTGAGCAAGAACTGCAAATACAGGTTTTTGAAAGCGTTGTAACGAATTGCAAAATTGGAATTAGTTTGTTGTACTAGAAATTTCTCAAGTCGGCGTTTCAATGTTAGAGGTTGAATGCTTTTCCCTTTTCGAGATTGAAGAACGAGACTTTGTGTAGAGCGACTAAGTGGATCCATTACCGATGACGATTTGGTCGTTGTAACTTTCAACACAATGTAAATCCTTGATCAGAATGTAATTTTTTCCTGTGTTAAAACAGAAGGACCAACAGGAACAAGAGCACTATGAAATTGCGAAGTACGAGAGAGGATCAGAAACTAAAGTTACAAGGCCGATATTTCTGGAGTTTCGTCTGTTATAAAGCAATGAGGAGTGTGCGTTAATTTTAATACATGGAGTTGACAACTATGCAAAGTTTCAGCCACCCCCACCTACGGCACTAGTTGAAGGTAAACACTGATGGTAACTCGTTCGGAAAATTGGTCTCGCGAAGAAGTCCGTTCAGTAATTGATTTCTGTGGGCGAAATATATAACCGCGACTGAAATTCACCGGAAGCTGGTAGAGGTTTACGGAGAGACTGCGTCAGCATGTCGCAGAATGGTATCGAAAGTTCGCGGTTGGTAGAGAAAACGTCATCAACGACCACCACCTGTTGAAGCAGCTTCGCTGGGACATCATCGACTATCCTTCCTACAGCTCGGACTTCGCTCCAAGCAGCTTTCGCCTGTTCCCGAAGACCAGGAGGTGAAACATTTCATGACAACGTGGCTGAACACGCAAGGACAGGATTTTTCTCAGGAGGATATCTTCCAATTCATCTCACGATGCGACAAGCGTCTCAACCGATATGAAGACTGTTGAAGAATAACCTAATGTATGTACTATCTGTTAGTTGTATTAGCTCAATGGAATAATATATACACATTTCACTGCAGGCTTTGTAAACTTATTTTATGATCACTCCTCCTAGGTATACTACTGCAGTATATTTGGAATTATCTTCTTTAGGTGGAGAGTTCGAAAGTAGGCTACAGCGAAAGAGTGTTAATCCAGTCTTGGTCTCAGTAAAATTATTCTTAGCTTTTTCATTTGACTGAAAATGTAATTCATTATTATAGCTCGATATCTTTCGTTATCTATTTCTTCTTAATTGTGTTGTCTGAAACCAGAGTGAACTATCTACGTTTCCATGTTTTGTGGGAATATGAGCATTTTTGGAAACAGTGATAGATAAAATTCCATGCAATACTGAAATGAAAAATATTATTACGATGGTGATCTACTTTATAACTTGTTATGTGAGATCTAACATGCATTTTTTTTTTAAGTTTCATACGTTTGCATATGCATATACGCAGTGTGGAACCCAACAACTGTGAACTTAGTTTACTTTGGTTAAGACGTGTGGAGTAAAGCCGAGGAAAAGGCTGAACTATCTGAAGAAAAAGTACATTCATTATCGTAGTTCTGTATTAGCAATAAGATAAGTATCCCAAAACATAAATATGGAAATAGTAATATGTTAACATCTGATGTTAGAGTGCATGAGGTTCGTGGTTTGATCCCAGTTCACGGTGGATGGACTTTGTAGTGAACAAACACCATATGTGTGGATTTTGTCGGCGTTTCCTCCTATTTTTTCATTCTACTATTTCATTCATTCTCCTCATCACCGTCTCTTCTAGCCTACACGGCATACTCGTGTGACGTAGAACTGAAACATTTCATTTCAAGTCACATTGCTGAAGATGTGAGAAAACAGAGATACCATTTGTACGGAAGCTCACAGACGTAACTAAGGGGTACGCCCACGAAATCCAGAACCATTTTAAAAATTAAAGATAAAAGGAAAAATCCTACCTATTAAAGATTAAGTGGCTATTCTTAAATTAACTTTGAAAAAACGCAATATTTGTTCTCTGCCTGAATGAAGTTTCTGGCTGTTGGCCTGGGAACGCTTAATTACCTAGAAACGTTTACACTATTTTTAACTGTATTTAACGGTATGAGTGTTATTTACAACATCTTGAAGTAACGTCGCGTAGCGTAGTTAATAACGTTCCCACCTTTGGTGCGCGCGGTCCTGAGTTCGATTTCTGGTCAGCACACTCGGTGGAAAATATGGAACATCATTTTCAGGCAAGCCATCCTGACTGAGATTTATCCTGGGGTTTCCTCATTGGGATGGTACCTAAAGCACAGTCCCCAGAGCGCTTCCTTCCTTCATTTGCCGAATAGCGTTCTCACCGAGGGACAGCACATCAGGAAAATAACATCTTAAATGATAAAAATGTATGTAGCAGGTTCCCTCATTATATTCGGATGTGCTGTCTACCGAATAAAGCAAATTTGAACACTTTCATCATCCGTTTGAATGCGAATATGCATCCGTTAACTAATTGATATGGGTCATGCTACTTGCAAATTTGTCATTGTATGAAATACTGTAGTGTAATGGCGTCCTATGTCATTTTCCGCAATAATGAAATAATGCACATACAAATTATTGTCCCTGTCCAGTGTAGCCAGATTTTTAAATGTGAGTACTTCGAGATCTGCCAATCATTCTGTGTTTCGTTATCTGCCTGCACTAATACAACAGTTATTTTTTGATCCTGGACTTCTGACTCAGCAGTGGCGTATTTAGGGGTGGCTATCGGGCTCAAGTCCTCCCCGAAATAAATTTGTTATATGCATAATTTGATTCAAATTTGACGGCTCCTAAAAGGAAAAATACCAGTGGTTATGCACGTGTTGTGCATAGTCACCCCCAAAAAATCCTAAATACGCCACTGTGACTCAGTATGCATGTCAAAATTAGGTTTCATTTAGGGATGCGCACCAGACGAGTCGAGATAGGATTTTCCTGACAAAATTCGAGTCGAGACACGGCTCTTTCAATAGAGAAATATACATTTTTCAGTCGAGACATCACTTTTACAGCACATTTTTGAGACGAGACAGCTACAAATCTTGTCTCGTGCGCATCCCTAGTTTCATTTCTCGTTCTATAAAACTTAAGTATTTTTCTTTGCTCAGATGACACTGCAAGTTACTAATTGCTAGTATGCATATATATGTAGATATACAAGTACAAAAGAAGTACCTGAAGTAGTGGAGCAGTCTCCAGCCCAAGATCGAGCGCTGTGCTTAAACGTCGAGGCAGCACATGGTTTTCGTCCTGTTTCTTCTGGTTTTCTTCCTGTTTATTAGAATATAATAACGATAACAAATTAGTACAAACGAGTAGTAAAACTGATTTCATGTAACAGTACTAGTTACTAATAAGAGAAATGTACGCTACATCTTATTGGGAATCAAACTTCATGTAGTTCTACTCAGAATCAACTCAAACTTCATGTACACTCATGTACAAAAAGATTGTTGCATATCTATAACTGTCTCCTTGTAAGAATATAATTTTATAATGATTTTGCAGGGTACTTATAATACTGATACTATGTGTATAATCAGGAAATGTATATTTGTGGTAAATTCCATAGGAAAAGAATTATGAATACGAAAATTAGAATGAGTAAAACAAAATGTTGCTAAATGGACAATAAAGTTTTATTGTTCTTATTTGCTGCTCTTTAGACATGAAATTTGCCACATATATGTCTTTGCCCATTATACAGATACTAACATTATATAAAATACTAGGCGAATTCGTTATGAAATCATATTCTGCAACAACATATTTATAGACATGTGACAATAACTTTGGACATGACTGTACTTCCACATTAAACTGTAGGTCCATGTATTATAATAGCTTTGACGATGGAAAAGACGTTAAACTCGTTGATGTTCAAACACGAGATAGTTAAAGTAACATCAAATATTGCGTAGTCGCTGGGAATAAAAACCCAGTAGCATATTCACAGAGGTCTCACACACATGTACCAAGATGTTGCACGGCGTGACGTAAGTGCGAACGTAGCGCAGAATGGGTCTTCTTCTCCAACACAAAATAGTTGAGGGTAAAGGATGAGACAGTATGTGTGTTAGAGAGTTGTTAAGGTGCATTATGGTGTTGTTCTTACAACAACATGGCCCGGAGGCATTTGGATTACTTCATACGGGAAGAAACTGAAAGAAGGGCGGGGTATGACGGGTGTGGTCCTGAAGTTTGTTACTGTTCACAATGATGTTTCACGTGCATGGGGAGCATTCCGAAATACTGGCAATGCTGTACGAAGGAAATGTAGTTGACCATGGTCAACTAGAGCAGCGACGACCGCTACATTGTGCAACAGACAAGAAAAGACCGACGTCAAACATTGGATGCAATTGCAAACAAGTCTAAGAGGACCGTAAATTGCCCAATATCACGCTCCACAGTGACACAACGACTGTATGGGATGTGTCTTCTTCAGTACTTCAAAAATAGAAGATTTTCAACACTTTAAAATGTTTGCCTCAAGAGTTTTCTGCTTGGTAGATTATCTTGCTGTATAAAATAGGAAAGAACGAAGTAATGATACTGGAGATTATCTTGCTGTATAAAATAGAAAAGAAGGAAGTAATGATAATAGAGATTATCTTGCTGTATAAAATCGAAAAGAAGGAAGTAATGATAATAGAAGAGTAAAACATTTGCGTGGAACAGCTGGCTTTGGGCCACGCCTTGAGTAGTTTTCTCATTACACAATATCCTATGTTATATCCATTTTATTTAAAGTTCAGATACACTTACTAAAATAGATTTACTAAGTGAATTGCAAGTTGTATGGGGATGTTTTCCTTTCCGATGGTCATTACGTTGTGTTTCGTTAACACTCGTGAATTGGCGGCAATTTTTGTGGCAATACCAAGAACATCAGAACTAGATCGGGAAGGAGTAGGTCGCGTTCTCTTCTCAGATGACAGCAAATCCAGTCTGAGTACACGCATTGAACCCAGGAAATGATCGTTTCTGTGATACAGGTGTATGGGGAAGCATGACTTTGCATGTATATACCGACACCTAAATTTTTGAATGCTGCACACTCACTAGTGAAAGTTATTTGACACTGTACTCCATTCCGACGTACGTATTTTCATAGGTGCAGTCAACTACGAGTTCATCTTTATGGATGATTATGCGCGACCGCATTGAGCAACGCAGACGATGGAGCTCTTGGAATGAGAGTATTAGGCGAATGTACTGGCCTGTCAGTTCCCCCGACTTGAATTATATCAAGCGTGTGTGGGATGTTATGGGGAGATGTCTTGCAGCACGCCTCGATGAACCAAGGATCATGCAGCAGTTGTCGACAGCGGCGATGGAGGAATTAGACTCCATACAACAACAATTCACTACCAATCTTGTAAGCAGCATGGGAGCATGTTGCAGAGTATGTATCGCTGTCTGTCTGTGGTGATCACATACCATTCTGAGGACCATTTCACTCTTGTACTGTCAGATGGGGTCATCATGAATCACAGTGTTTTCAGTGTAAGATATCGTCTCTGTATGAAAGTGCCATTTTTATTGTTCTAATCACGTGTTTCTGTTTGTTGTTTCCTATATCATACTATAGCACTACTTTCTATATGTTTGGGGGTAACAAAAGACGCAAAAGTTACTTCTGTTCTTAAATTCTATACACCAGTGTACAACTAAATCAATCAATCAATAGAAGCGAACTTGGTGACATAAATGCATAAAGGAAGGTAACACTTATTCGTAGACTTCTCGGTTTTCAATATGATGGGAAAATAAAGAAACTAGGAAACAAGGAGTGTTTTGGTGTACTACGATCCACCTTGGAAAATAAGGTAAATAGTAGTGACAAACTGGAAAATGTATGCATGAAGACTTATATCTAGAGATTTCTTTCCTGCCCTCCTTAAAGAGACTGGACAGAATATCGAAGCACGGAATTCTTATATCAGAAAAAGCGGTTCCGTAGCACGGCTTAATTCCTTTTAACCCATAGAGGGCTCTCAAAAGATTTCAGAAAATAGTGACAACATTAAAAGGAAAATTCCTGGTCGTCCAGTTTCAAGTCTTTATTAACTGAAACATACTAGGTCTCTGGTAAGAAGACAACAGTTCGCCGTCGCAAATTGGAGATTCCTGCAGGGAAACCTCTCAGTGGTTGCTACCTTACTGACCACCCAGTTGTTAGAAACCGAGCAGAGAATGAAGCAGTTGTTACAGAAAATCAGCAAGAACATGGCAGTGTGGAAACTGAAGCAGAAATTCAACAGAAAGAATTACATGAAGATTCTGGAATTTCTAGACCGGTACTCAACATGGAAAGTTTTTGTTGTAGTGAACTACCGTTATGACCATGGAAACAGGAAACATACAGGATTCTATGTTTGCGTTGCTGTTGATAGGAGCACGAGATGTGACTGTAAAATTATTTCAAACGAAAAATGTTTATGTTTCCGAATGTTGAGGACGGAAACACAGTTACAAAGGACCGATATTCAAGATTCTACCAGCACCAAAGGCAATAAAAGTAGTTTACATTTTTAATGAACATATTATCTAACTGTTCCGATATAGATTAAGATATATAGGTCTATAGTGTTATCATTTTGCTCTTGTTACTTCTTTTTTGAAAGTGTTTAAAAAATAAGAAGTAGTAAAGTTATAAATTTTCCGAAATTAAAAGAAACCTTAATAAAAGTATTGAATAATATTTTTCCTATTTTTGAGTCCGAAATAATCTCTTACATGGAATAAACTGAGGCAAAATCCTAAAACAAATAACTGTCCAAAATTACCCCACTTCCTGTAATAACTTAGGAGTCAATTTAACATTTTTCAAAATCATATTGTGAATTACTTTGTACATTTTCCGAAGTTCAATAACATGTACAAACCATGTAGCTAGCAGAATAAAACGAAATTATGTACAATTCCCTCGTCAGTAGTGAACAGTAATGAAAAATTAAAAAATAAAAAGTGTCAGAAATAATTCCACTTGAGGTACATTATTTTAGGTTACTTTTATTTATTAACATCTTTATAGAATCGCGATCTTCAGCACTTCAAACATAGAAGGTTTTCAACACTTTAGAATGTTTGCCTCAAGAGTTTTTCTGCATGGTAGATTATCTTGCTGTATAAAATAGAAAAGAAGGAAGTAATGATAATAGAGATTATCTTGCTGTATAAAATAGAAAAGAAGGAAGTAATGATAACAGAAGAGTAAAATATTTGCGTGGAACAGCTGGCTCTGGATCACGCCTTGAGTAGTTTTCTCCTTACACAATATGTTATATCTCATTTTATTTAAAGTTCAGATACACTTACTAAAATAGATTTACTATGTGAATTTCAAGTTGTAACATTTCACTTTATATAAAGACAATATGATGCCAGTAACACTCTCTACGATATATTCGTGAACTGTCAGGCGCCAGTAGTCCTACATTTGAACGTGGTCAAGGTAATCCTTAACTAATAACTAACATTAGTTTTTGTATAGATATAGAACACATGAACCACCTAGACATTTTGTCCAAAAAATATGTGTTTGCTGACCAAGAAATTGTACTAATAATTGTTATTTTTTATTGCAGTAATTAGGCCAAAATTAAGGAATTTGTGCTAAATGCATATTGTACTAACTTGAATTATTAACTTTCAAACTTTGCTTTTTGATTACTATGTGTAGGTACTTCCATAATTTTCTTAAATATTTTCATTTTGTGTGACTTCACGGCTATTAATCGAAAATGCAATAATTAGAGCAATGTTTTCAGCTATAGATATGGGGATTACTTCATAATAGCGCAACTGTGCTACAGTTGAAAAAAAAATTGATTTCACCGTATTCATTTTAAAGCCAAGAAGGTTCTTCTCAGTGCTACTGACAGACGGCATCTGTGTGGAAAGTAGTTGAGCCAGAAGAACACGTAAACTGTGGTGTGCTCCCGGTCTTGCCTTATGATGCAGGTTTGTAAAGTGGAACAACAGTCATACTTGCATATTGCAGTTGTTCGTAGCAGGACAGCAAGCCAATGTCATGCGGAGTTAAAGAAAGATTGGGTGAGATTGCTTGTTGTTGCGAACTGTTGCGCGATAAGTTGAAACATTCAAACGAGGAAGCGTATAATAGAAACTGTTGAGCTGTGAACGTCCTGCATCGAGCAGTGCTCGACGAAAGACAGGCTATTAACAGTACAGGAATTATCCAAACGTAAGGGTATTCGAGCATAGTGTTCCGCATTTTACGACAGAATCTGCAGATACAAAACATTTCTACAATGTGGTTGTCCATTAATAAACAGAGGTAGAAAAGTAGACTCCCTTCTCCCTTCTACATCTGGAGCAATTTTTGGGACGACATTTTTAACCGAATTATCGCCATTCATGAAATCTGGGCACAAGCATAGGAAACAGAACTCAAGGAGCAAGTTAATGAACGGCGTCATTCAACTTCACCATGAAAGTACAAGCCTCGAAAGAATCGATCTTCCACGAATATAATGATCATTTTGGCGTATTATAGTAAATATGTTCTTGAGTCTCATCTTATTCATGAGGGCTACATTACCTAAATCCAGTACCATAGATAATTTCTGCAGCACCAACTGCTTCGGAAACGTCCAGCCCTCCACATTAACGCCACCGCAAACACGGAGGCTCATATCAGAGTTTTGTTTAAATGATGGGGATGGGAAGCCTTAGAATAATACTCTTCTTATTTTTGCCATTATATTTTCATTCCGAAAGGAAAGCAGCCAATAGTTGGGATGTTCGCTACCACTAGGGACACTCTAACAGCACGTCTGCAAGAGACACTTGGATGTTTGTGTTATTTATCTTATAAGAATGTCCATTTTGTTACGGTATCTTGTGTCCGCAGGAAATAATAAAAAATAAATAATAATATTATTGTTGTTAGTAATAATACTTTCAATATATTAAAGAAAACTTATGAATGGCTACGAAAAATTACATTTGCTGCACTAAAACTTGAAAAGCATACCTGAGTCTGTAGAAGATGTGCCACCCCATGATCTTCTGGGTGACTTAGGATACTTTCTTCCTCGACCTTCGCGCTGGATGACAGGACATTTCGTCATAGCTAATTATAAAAAGTTGTAAATAAGTACCAATGAGCAGTAGTATCCATATTCGTAATAGTACTACTTAGTAATCACAAGCAAACGTTACATAAAATAGGCTCACTTTCATAGACAAGAATGCACGATCGTTCTCTCTCCTTTTCCTAGAACTTCAAAACTCATTTACTTATACAGGCAACCAAGAAGCTTCTGTCGCTTTTTGTGGAGGTTTGTGTTCATTTGGCTCTCACACCAGAGTTAAATGCGAGTGGAGATAAGGTGAAGGTCGGTTGTTGGTGTGGGTGTATCCTACTTACTACCTGATTGTGGCAGTTCAGTTACACCGTGAACTTGTGTAAGGACGGAGTGAACATAAGACCTCCAGAGAACATCATAAGGGCGTGTATGCTGTACGAGTTCAAACTGGGATCAAATGCCGCTGCAGGGGGGAAGGCGGAAGATATGTCAGGCCTTTGGTGAGGGTGTTGTGACTACGCGGACAGTGCAGCGGTGGTTTAACAAGTTTAATGACGATGACGAAACACTGGAAGATGCACTACGTGCCGGAACACCAACACATGTGCAGAATGAAGATCTTCAGGCAGCAATTGAGGCGAACAGTGGCCAGACATGTGAGGAACTGGGACTACAATTCAGTGTGAGTGGAGAAACCATTCGGTAGCACCTCCATCAACTTGGGAAGCACTACAAGTTGGGTCGACGGGTCCCACATGACTTGATTCCCTGCCAAAAGGCAACGCGAGCAGACACCTGTGTTTCTTTGGTATCTTATCTGAGGAAGGAGTCATTTCTAGACAGGGTATTGACGTGTGATGATACGTGGGTCCTGTACGAAGATCCATGGCGCCGTCATCATTGATTACCATCCCATGAACCAGTTCCAAAACAGCCGAAACCAGCACTTCACCAGAAAAAAGTTCTTCTGTGTGCTTGGTGCTTGGACTGCTCGCGGCATCGTGCATCGGGAACTGCTACCAGCTGGTCAGAGCATCAGTGTAACTGTGTACTGTCAGCAGTTGAGCCATGTTGAAGAAAAACTCATAACTCTGGAGTCAGCACTTCTGAATCTCAAACACGTCCTCCTCTTACAGGACAACGCTAAGCCTCACGCAGCTAGGATGATCCAGGACACCATTCTACGCCTTGGATGGGACACACTATTGCACCCGCCATACTTTCCGGACATTACACCATCCGATTATCACTTGTTTCATTCTTTGGACAATCACCTTAGAAGACGCTAGTTTAAATCCCTAGTAGAGGTGGAAAATGCATTTGATACCTTCTTCGCTTCACGGCCCAACAAGTTCTACCGAGATGAAATCAATGGCCTTCCAGAACGTTGGCAGAAGGTCGTCGATGCTGATGAGGATTATTTTTTATTTTCCGGGTACGTATTAGGTGATATATCGATGTTCGAAGGTGTTGGGTGAAAAGGCGACAGAACTTTCTTGGGTATCTTTATAGAAAACGTAGAAAGAAAAGTATAGGAGAACATAAGTAAAATATCTATCTAAATTACTCCTATTTATACGTATAATCTCAATTAGCTTGGATTGAATATTGAATGTAACTATAATATCACGTGACTCGACGTCGGGAAGTAGAAATACTCTAATTTTGAGGTAATGTATTCACTAAACAATTAACAACTTAGGAAGACTTATAGAAACCAAGGGTTAGAATGCGACAATTTATGGTAAATTATATTATCCAAACCAGGCTATAGAGGATTGTTAACGTGATTTTAATATGAAAGCTGGTAATTTGAAAGTATTTTTGTCTATTGTCATACAGGAAATGAAATTAATTTAAAAACCCGCCCTTGATAATCTGTATGATGAATGAAAGCAACTATTCAGAACTTCTGGCTTCCCCATTCTCGTTCAAAGGATGTTAAAACAATTATTTTTAGAAGGCATTCGTAAATAAAATATTTATTTTTTGCTTTTTGAAAGAGACAGGAAAATATTCGAACATAAATCAATCCACACGCTCCCTCCTTCCCTCCCTCTCTCTCTCTTATTTGTTAAAATGAGAGGAGGTACTGTTTCTTATTTATCTGTAAATTACCATAGTAGACACACTATGATTTTATCCACCTTTATTATATTTACTTACAGGGTGAGTCAAAAGTCCTTAGTTACGATTATAATTTGAAGCCGGAAGGAACAAGTAAAAAGTGAATATGGCAACTGATATTGGGTGAGGGACCGCAACTTTGGAGTGTATGTCGATCAAGGCCGCCATCTTGGTTTCAAGTTGATCTTCTAAATGGGAAGAGGGCCACGTGGCATATTAAATAATACTAGCTCAAGCTCGTGAATGCAATGGTGCAATTGCTTTTTGTCAATGTTACAGAGTTTGAGATTTGTGACGGTTCAACGGTGGAAAATGACACTGAAACTGAAATAATCCTCTTTGTTGCAAGTGATGTAAACTGAGTTACATTGACACTGACAGACTCCCACTTTGTTGCAAGTGATCTAAAATGGGTTTGACAAAGGCACAGTTATCGGGAACGCAGCTGTACCGAGTAATTGCAGGTGACTACAACAGACGTCGCACACGTAATTACCAAATTCCGGAACAATTGTCTTGTTGAAGATATGACATGTAATGAGCGATCAATGACAGTCGGAAACAGCAACGAGTGATTGGATCGTTTGTAAAAGTCCTAAACGAAGTACCTGTTGTGTATCATTGGGTTGTGGAGTAATCCAATCCTCAGTGATCACGATATTGTACACCTATCAGTGGCATCCTTACAAGCTGCACATGCTACATAAACTTAACGAGAATGACCTTGATCGCCGGTTGGAGTTCCGCATGTGGGCTACCGAACAACGGGAACGGGATTCTTCCTTTTTCTAAGAGTATACTGTTCAGCGATGAGGCGTACTTCACTTTAAACGGGAAAGTCAATCTGCATAACTGTCGATACTAGTGTGACGAATCCGCACTGGGTTGACCCGAATAGAAAACATAGTCCAGAAAAGTTAATGATGTGGTGTGGCATATGGGACACCTACATCATTGGGCCATTTTTCATTACCAACACTTTAATGACGCAACAGTACCTGATGCTGCTACATGGCCTTCTATTTTCTTCCATATCGAACGCAGATGGCAGCTTCCCATCTAATTTTTGCACAATTGAGCCTCCCCTCACTATGAAGTTAGTGTGGGTGAATAGTTAGATGCACAATCTCCAGGGAAACGAATTGGTCGCCGTGGTCCCGTGAAGTTGCTGCCTAGATCCCCTGACCTAATGTTCCTTGATTTTTATATGTGGGGACATCTAAAGCAGGTTGTGTATGCTGAGAGAATCCACGATTTGAGACACCTTGAAACACGGAACCAGTACGCCAGTGACCAGATTTCATTCGAATTTATCCTCTGTGTGCAGTCAGAGTGGTTGCGACGACTGCAGTTATGCATTGGATGTTATGGACACCACAGAGAACCTGCGTTATATCATGTACTTGACAGGTAATTTGCCAACTTTAGGCCTTCACAACTCCAGAACCCTCCAACATTGATTTAAAAAGAAAAACAACTACACCACTGCATTCGTGAGTTCGAGCTAGTGTTATTTAATATGCCACATGTCTCCTTCCCATGTTAAAAATTCGATTTGAATCCAAGATGGCTTTCAAGATGACTGCCATGATCGACATATACCCCAAAAATTACGGTCCCTCACCCAATATCAGCTGCCATACTCACTTTTCATTTGTTCCCTTTCGGTTTCAAATTATAACGGTGTCCAAGGACTTTTGCCTCACCCTATATTTTTTTGTTTATTACAGGGACAACTGAATACTAGTCTAGGCTGCTGCAATTCGTAACACAAATTCTTACACTTTTAAGTGCGGCATATTATTTCAAATGCCTAACAATTTTATATATTTATGTCAATTTCACTTTTGTTTATTTTACCATAGCTTATGTTATCTGAGTTTTGGTTCAGCTGGATAAGTGTTGGTTATGTTATCTAATGATCACTTAAATTATATAACGTTAACTTTCGATTAATTAGGTTAGATAACGATAGCTTTCGATTAATCACGTAAGTTTGTTAAGTCAAATTTAAGTTGGTTGAACTTCGTCCGGGCTAGTTTTGGTTAGCTTCTTTAGGTATATTTGATTAGCTCTGCTTGACTAACGTGACCTGACCTATGATATAGTAACGTAAACTAAGGCAATCAAATCTATCCTATACTAAGGTACCTTTAGCTCAAATAACATAAGCTTAATTATCTAAGATAAGTTAACCTTAAGCTATGTTAAATTTCGTTTAACTCAACTAACCTCAGTTAAGTTCATTTAAGCGAAGATAAGTTAAAACATGCTAACATAAATGAAGCTAAGCCTACCTAACCTTATTATGCTAAAATAAGCACTGAAGCTAATACTTTGCGACACCAGTGTGGCTATCCTAACATACAAAGAGATCACATATCGTTGTCGTATATACCTATGTACTATCGTCACCTTATTATCAAAAAGTGGTTACATTAGTCTACATGTTGACAACCAAAAATGTGTCAAGTTATCCCTCTCCTCCTACTAAATAAGGAACCAAAAATACACAGAATACAAAGATATGGGATCTCCATGTATGCAGAATTTAACATGGAGGACTTAAGTGTATGTAGACGACAAGAACTATTGTGCAAAGATATTAACACATTTGTGCTAGGTGGCCACTATAAAGCAAGAATGCTATCTAATCGACTCAGGACAGGAGCTCAGCACGAGGGCCCGAGCCATATCGAGGGGGTGGTCCGTAGGGAGCGACGATTGGTATGCATGTACGAAGATTCATTTCCAATGTTAATTTTCGCATGCTAGGAGATTCCATAGTATCTTTGCATTATGTGTTTTCTTGGTTCCTTAGTTAGTGGAAGAAAATAACTTGGTATGTTTACGGTTGCCAACATGTAATGAAACCACTTTTTCATAATAAGATAATGGTGATACATACTTTACAACAACATGATATCTCCACTTGTGCTAGAATAGCCACACCAGCGCATGTTCTCACATCGAGCATTACTCTCTCGTGGGTAGTTTTACTTACCTTTAACTTTTAAAAATTGTCCAAAAATTATAACGCATACTAGAGTAAGGATCTACTTATAACATTTTAATATTTATCCACATTATAATTTTTGTAAACTACCTATTTTAAAACACATGCAAAATTCATTTAAGGTCTTGAAATCATCATTAGTGACGGCAACATGCATTGAATTATAACAAAGCTTTTGTAGTGAGGTGTCTTATTTGATGCTTAAGGAAAATAATGCGGGTTTAGGGCTCCCAGATGTTGTTATTTAACCGGAATAATCCCTTATTTTTCATCAACTGTCCCAACAAAACTATGGCCAAAACTCCAAATGTCCCGGTTTTCCTTCAAAATATAAAATAATATCATTCATACGATATTTTAAAAAATTATATTTCTATTACTCATCGATTTTCAACTAATAGAAATAATCTACTCTCTGTTACTCAGTGTTGGTCAGTGTGGCCTATTCTTTAATCAATTTATCATAGCAAAAATCAAACATAACTATGACTATATTGTAAACAGTCAGGGGCGTCATTTAGAGGGGGCAATTGCCGCCCCCTCAAGAGTTTGAGAAATACATATACTTTAATGGATTGTCTATTAATATACTAGTACAACATGTGAAAGTCTTATGTTGGTGGTTCCCTTGTCCCCCCCCCCTCTAGCGAAGTCTGAAAAGACGCTCCTGTATTGTTTTTGTCCTGTATAGACGTATTGTTTTGGTCTTCTCCGGGGGAATACTCTCAGAGCTCCGGGGGGCAGTGCCCCCCTAAAAGCATGTCTGCAAGAAACGCTGATTGTAAATACTCATAAAGTATCCTAGTTTTTATTGTAAACGTTTAAAAGGTGTCTTGGTTGTTTAGCCTGAAAATTTGAGATCCCTAAGCAGGTGAAAATTAAACTATAAAATAAAAGTCGTAGTTTAGGAAACTTCAATTTTTCGTTGTAATTGAATAACGAAAGAATAACTTTTTAAAACATCTGAAGAGGTTATTTACACATTTCCAGAAACGTAGGAAGAGGAGAGTTCATGGTCTAATTGCTTAGATAGGTTTCAAACTAACCAAGTTATTCTAAGACAATCAATCGTATTTCAAGGTTCATATACTCATGTATTTATGGAAGGATGAAAATTAAATACTGTAAATATTTTACAGATCTATAGTCCGTTCTTACTTTGCACTTAGGAAGTTCCGGACTAGCGTTCATTATGAGTAGAATTTTTCATTCTTTTACCTTTCTTATCACATAGGTTTATGTACAAAATATTCCTTACAATGTTGTTGATATTTTCTATGTAAATCTACTTTGTCTATACTAAGAACTTACTTGATAAAAATCAAGCCATATACATATATATAATAAGAGTTATGTCCAACCTGAAAACAAATGCTGTAGCTTACATCCTCGAGGCTAGATGACACTCCGTTGTAGCCTGAGCGATAGATTTCAGCTGAATAATGTGCCAACTATTTCTTTTCAATTCAAGTCAAATTGTAATCCTAATGGTTCAACACTGACATATTTAAGCGAATAGTGGATACTAACTTTATGACAAAAGCTACACATTTACCTGGTTCAGAAAAATGACAATTCCAGTGCCCATGTGTATGCTATAGAACTATATATGAGGAGCTCCGGAAGGGTCGTCAAAGCGAAATGTAGTGATACTTTATGCAGCTAATCCTATGGGCTATGGCACCAAAAGGTTTAGCTTTGCTGCATTGACAAAAGCTCTCTATTGACTCCTGTTCTACACAAACAGGATCCACTTTCTACTTTGTATTCCTATTTCTGCGAGATCCATTTTAATATTGTCTTCTCGCCTGCACCTAAGTCTTCTTAATTGTCGTTTTCCGATTGGACTTCCAGTTAAAATTTTGAAAGCGTTTGCACTTCCTTCCATTCTGGCTGCATGACCTATCCAGCTAGACCTCATAGAATTATTCCGCCTAATGCTGAGTCGTTTTGACATATGATTAGCGTCATACTAGAAGTCTGACTCCTGCACGAAACATATGTTAGTCGAACTCTTTAGCATGACACTAATCACACGTCAGAACGACTCCACATAAGGCCCATTAGCTCTAATAATGTTAGGTGATTATAAATAAATGTCCAGGTGATTATAAACTGGTTATAAATGTCCAGTTCTTCGTTATGAAGCTTACAGAATTCCTTATTCCCGTTCCTCTTGGATCCCAATATCCACCTCAGGATTTTATTTTTAAATACTTTTCGTCTACGCTTTTCCCTCAGAGTAAACGACTATGTTTCGCAGCCATATAGCACAACAGGTATAATTATCGTTTTATACATTTTAAGCTTCTGATTCTTGGAAAGAATTCGCGAAAACGAATTTGGTCTGAAAAATAACACAAACTCCGTGCTTTCAAGTTGACATTTAATTTAATCATGGATAGTTTTGGTCTTCAATGTTGATCCTAGGTATTTGAAAGTGTCCACTTGGTTGCAAGTATTACGTGATATTTTAATGCATTCATAGCTCGCAGTATTATGATCACGGCTAATTTTCATGTACTTCTGCATTATGATCACGGCTTCTGCATATACTTCTAAACACAGAGATTTAATACAATCTTTGCATTTCTTTCTATTATCCTCATATCATCTATCAGATTGACATCATTAGCATAAGTCATAACCCAGTGAGTATCATTTAGCGCTAGCACCTCATTGCCATTTTTAATTTTCCTTATAGCATATACCCGAACCCATATAACGTGGATTCCTGTCACCACGGCCCAGTGCGTCCTCAGGTTGCGAATCGAGGAGAAGGCCTCCAGATATAAAGGTTAGCTGCGAACATACTGAATAAGCAGTCGCTGACAGACGACTAGGAGTGGTCCTCCAGCTTGGGGGTTTGGGTAAGGCTAACAATCTTATCCTGTAAAAAAAAGACAGCTGTCCAGAAACATTCACAAAAGCATCGGACAAGGACTGATAACTTGGCACGACCTTAGCAAAAGAAAATGGACATGAAACTTGGAACATGGAATATTAGAAGTCTCCATAGGGCAGGCGCGTTAAAATCTGTAACGACTGAGTTGGAGAAAAACAGGATGGACCTAGTAGTTCAGGAAGTTAGGTGGGATGGAAATGGATCTGTGAACTCCGGAAATTTTGCGTTCTTTTACGGGGAAGGAAACAAAAATCACCAATTAGGAACAAGGTTTTCGTTCACAAACGAATATTACCAGCAATTAAGCGGGTTGAATTTGTTACTGACAGACGTTCTTTTATTACTCTTAAGGATCGGTGGTGTGATATTGTTTTAAATGTACACTCATGTGCAAAATGATTGTCGCACATCTATAACTGTCTTCTTGTAAGAATATAATTTGATAATGATTTTCCAGGTACTTTTAATACTAACACTATGTGTATAATCGGGAAATGTATATTAGTGGTAAATTTCAGAGGAAAAGATTTATAAATACGAAAATTAGAATGAGTAAAACAAAATGTTGCTAAATCTAAAAGAAAGTTCTATTTTCGTTTTATTGTTCTTATTTACTGCTCTTTTGACATGAAATATGCTACATACATGTCTTTGCCGACTATACAGATACTAACATTATAAGAAACACCGGGCGAATTCGTTATCAAATTATATTCCTATAACAAAATATTTATAGACACGCGATAATAATTTTGGACATGAGTGTACATGCCCCAACAGAAGATAAGGATGACGATATAAAAGACAGTTTTTACGCAGAAGTGGAACGGATATTTGACCAACTTCCGCAATACCATATGAAAGTTCTATTGGGAAATTTCAATACGAAGGTAGGACGAGAGGATATTTTCAAACCGATTATAGGGAACGAAAGTCTGCATAAGGAAAGTAATGGCAACGGTGTTAGACTCGTGAACTTTGCTACATCCAAAAACGTAATCTTAAAGAGTACAAAATTCCCACATCGCGACGTTCATAAATACACTCGGACCTCACCAGACGGAAAACCATAATGAAATTGATCACGTTTTAGTAGATAGAAGAAGGCAACCTAGGATAATTGATGTCCAGTCGTTTAGAGGGGCTAATTGTGACATTGATCACTACCTGGTAGCAGAGATAATAAGAGAGTGATTTATCGTTGAATAAAGGAAATATTCAATGTCCGAAAACGGAGAGATCTAATTTAAAGAAATTTGAAGAGAGCCAGGTAAGGAAGGAATATCAGATCGAAATTTCTAATAGATTCTCGGTTTTAGAAGATTCGGAATGCACTTGTGTTGAGGATACTTAGATTGAAATTAGAGATAGCAATAAAATTTCAGCAAAAGAAAAATTGGGACATGCGAAAATACGTAGAAACAAACCATGGTTCGACCAGGAATGCATTAAACTAGCAGAGAAGAGGAAACAGGCAAAATTACGTAGGCTACAAAATCCGAATGAAATAACTACACAAAATTTCGCAGGCATCAGGCGGGGAACTTCCAAAATTTTAGAACAAAGATAAGCGATTTTTTGAAAGCTAAAATCAAGGAACTTGAAGATAATAATAAAAATAAAAACATTCGGGACATGTATAAGGGGATCAACGAATTTAAGAAAGACTATCATTCTCGTGCTTATATGTTAAAGAAAGCTGACGGAACAGTGCTCACTGATACGGATAGCATTTTAAATAGATGGAAAGATTTCTTTGACAATTTGCTGAACACGCAGATAAAAACTAATGTGCGTGGAGAAAAGGAGATACACACTGCAGAACCGTATATTCCAGAACCGAACCGAATAGAATTAGAAACAGCTATTTAAAAATTAAAGAAACACGAATCTCCGGGTGTAGACGAAATTCCGGCTGAGTTAATTTTAGCTGAAGGCGAAAAATTGTGGAACAAGATACACAAACTCAGTCTCTTTATCTGGAAAAAGGAAGAATTGCCACAAGAATGGAAAGAATCAATCATTGCTCCAATTCACAAAAAAGGCCACAAAACTGACTGTAATAATTATCGAAGAATTGCTCTTCTGTTAACATACTATAAAATTCTTTCAAATATTCTTTTTGCAAGATTGACCCCATACGCAGATGAAATTATTGGAGATTATCAGTGCGGATTGAGACGAAATCGATCAACTATCGACCAAATATTTACCATTCTACAAATATTCGAAAAGAAGTGGGAATACAATACCCCGGTACATCAAACTATTTATTGATTTTAGAAGGACCTACGACTCTGTTAGGAGAGAAACATTATACAACATTCTTACAGAACTTGTAATACCGAGAAAGCTAATTAGATTAATTAAGATATGTTTAAGCGAATCCCAAAGTAAAGTCCGGGTAGAAAAATTTTTGTCTACGAGCTTTCACGTCGAAAATGGCTTGAAACGTGAAGATGCGTTGTCGCCATTATTATTTAACTTTGTGCTGGAATACGCTATAAGGAAAATCAAAGAAAGCAACCAGAATCTAGAGTTGAACGGTGTTCACCAGGTTATGGCGTACGCTGATGATGAAAATTTAATAGGGGATCATAGGAGAACAATAGAAAGAAATGCAGAGGTCTTATTTAAACTCTTGCAGGGACATGGGTTTAGAAGTAAATGCAGAGAAAACTAAATAAATGGAAGTGCATCGGGACCGTAATACGGCAAATTATGGATGCGTTAAAAATTAAATAAAACTTTTGATGAAGTGGAAACTTTCAAATATCTAGGGTCATTATTAACAGACGAAAAACATATTCACGAAGAAATTAAATATCGACTAAAACCATGGGATTCGTGTTACTATTCGGTTCAAAATCTCTTGTCGTCGCGAATTCTGTCAAGAAATTTGAAGCTTAAAATATATAAAACGATAATTATGTCTGTTGGTCTGTATGGTTGCGAAACATGATCGCTTACTCTGAGGGAAGAATATAGCCTGAAAGTATTTGAGAACAAGATCCTGACAAGTAAGGGACCATATGGTTGTCGCGCAAATCAGATGCAGACATACGCCATCTGATTGAGCATGAAAAGATACGGAGAACACAGAAATTTAAGGTGCTAAGTGCCATAGGGAGCGGAGCGAGGAAAGGGGAAACATTGAATGTCGGCAAAATTAAAGAAAGTTAGGAATGAGGGGAAAAGATAATTTCGTGCAAACAGGGAAAGAAACTCAACCAAAAGAAAGCAACAAAACACAACAAGGGCATCAAGGACGAAGAAAGATCATAATCAGGGTTGCCATCCGGACCGCAGTGTTGCCAGCGCTGCATAACATTGATATGAAAGATATAGCACAGTATAGCAATTCATGCACAAGGAAAAATATTAGTAACACAAAAGACAATTGAAAAGACCCTGTACACGTGCGTGAAATGGTTTAACGTAGTCGTGAATGAATATTACACCCACCTGAATACAAATGCAGGAAAATAGAGAACAGTACGCACCATTTGTAGTTTAATTGCAGTTGACGTGAAGATCACGAATGAATGCGTGGTCAACACACAAACATTTCTCGCAGTGAGCACAGAGGATGAAAGAAAGCTGGTCACACGCGTCTCTGCAGCATTCCTCTGTGAGTCATTTTAAAAAGCAATATGCGGAAGGTGTTTCAAACTGTCCAGGATGTTCATTGGAGTAGCCCCATTTGAAAAACGCAAAGCGTATCATCTTTTGGAATCAATAGCAAACCACCATGGGTTCATCCAGCCGAGAAACCTTCAGGTCAAAACCTGCATTCGAGCAGAACACCGGTCATCATCATCATCATGGAACGATGCTCCCAAACACTTTCGTTTCTGTGTTATCATTTGTACCCCCTTCACCTTTATGTCTATATTTGTCCTCCCTCATGTACATTGTTCACTCACGACTATCCTTCAACATTTCTACGCACGTGTACAGAGTCTTTTCAATTGTCTTTTGTGTTACTAATATTTTTTCTTGTGCATGAATTGCTATACTGTGCTATACCTTCCATATGAATGTTATGCAGCGCTGCCAACACTACCGTCCGGATGGCAACCCTGATTATGATCTTTCTTCGTCCTTGATGCTCTTGTTGTGTTTTGTTGCTTTCTTTTGGTTGAGTTTCTTTCCTTGTTTGCACGAAATTGTCTTTTCCCGTCATTCCTAACTTTCTTTAATTTTGCCGACATTCAATGTTTCCTCTTTCCTCGCTCCTCTCCCTATGGCCCTTAGTACCTTAAATTTATGTGTTCTCCATATCTTTTCATGCTCAATCAGATGGCGTATGACTGCATCTGATTTGCGCGACAACCATATGGTCCCTTACTTGTGAGACGAATATTCGGATCCAAGAGAAACGGGAATGGGGAATGGCGGAAACTTCATAACGAGGAACTACATAATTAATACGGTTTACCCAACATTGTTAGGGTCATCAAGTCTAGGCGGCTTAGGAGGGCAGGTCATGTAGCTAGAATGGAAGAAAGTAGAAACGCTTTCAAAGTCTTGACTGGAAGGCCAATCAAAAAACGACCATTAGGAAGACCTAGGCGCAGATGGGAAGACGATATTAAGATGGATCTCGCAGAGATAGGATTACAAAGTAGAAAGTGGATCCAGTTGGCTAAGGATAGAAGTCAGTGGAGAGCTTATGTGAACGCGGCATTGAACCTACGGGCTCCACAGGCCATATAGTTAATTAGTTTATATACCTGAATGAAATTGAATAAAAATGGAGATAACGTATCTCCTTGTTTCAGGTCCTTCTCGACGCGAGAGCTCGTGGGAAAGCATTTCCCAACTCGAATTTTACATTAGGTTTCATTTAATTATGTCTTTACTAATCTAACTAATTTTTTGGTATAGAAACAAAATTCGGCAAGAATTGTGTACAATGTTTCTCTTTTAACCGTGTTTTAGAGCTTTCTTAAATCAATAAATTATTGATGTACCAGGATGTGAGATTCCTATTTCTTTTCGAGTATTCGGTACATGGTGAATATCTGGTCGACAATTGATCAATGTCGTCTAAACTTTGATGATACTTTACAGTGTGTCCATAAAGTCTGAGTACATAGGGAAGTCTAATAATATATTTTTGTTTTTCCAGATTCAATGATGACTCTGTCTCAAGAAGAACGAGTCGAATTGGTAGGCCTACTCTTAAGTGGACGAGAAGGATGACCATACGGCAAAATTGTGGAAGAATTTTACCTTTCTTCCCTAGATTTCTTTTTCTGGGGTATAATGAAAGAGAACGTTAACTCGATGAAGATTACAAATTTAAACCACTTGACAGAACTCATTACCAGTCGGTTTGCTGAAATCAATAGAATTCAGACCTATTTTATCGAGTTCATCTTAATCTTGCATAGTGCATCAAATTATGAAGATATCTGCTACCTTAGGATGTTATTTTTGGCATTTAGACCGAATTTCTTGCTTAGTTTGTCGCTAATAGCCAGTAGATTCGCTGTGAAATTCTGGGCAGCGTTTATTACCGACATTTTGAGGACTGTTGCATTTAGGGCGCGTTGACTTGCTTCAACCTCCTCGGTACATCCTGTGTTAGCTTCTTCCTTGGCTTTCGTTCAGTTCGTCCTAACTATCCGCGACACGCTTATATAATCTCAAATAGGCAACAAAGGAATACTGAAATTCTTCAACAGATAAATGTACTGTCTATATACCTTCTCCCACATAGACTGTCATTTGCTCAAGAGAACGAATGAACCAACTAGACTCCAATTCTTTTCGTAAACAAAACCTCGTTCTCTGAAGGGTGCCGGAAGAAACGGCGTAACTACTGTGCCTCATTCCGTGTCATTGTGAGCCATTATTTCGAATCGCTCTTGTATATAGTTCATGCGATGAGATATCTGCACTTTTGCTCACATCTCTATAGGAATGACATTTGACAAGATATCAATACATGTATTAAATATTTTAGAGAGAAAGAGAAAGAAATATTTTGGATTTGTTTCTAAGAGCAAAATTTGCTTCAAAAACTTACATAAGGTATCTTTTAGGCACTATAAAAGCCATCATCATCATCATAGGTATTCTACCTTTATTGGCAGGTCACTTCCCGCAGCTGAGAAGCTTTCATGCTCCACGGTCGTCCGCTAACTTCTTCGTCTTCGCGTATGATCTTTCTGTTTTAATATCATCCATTAATTGTAGTCTCCTTCTCTCTATATATAAAACTATAAAAGTATAATACTTAAAGCTATATAATCTGAATTACCTGATGTTGAAGACTGCCCACAGTATTCAGGTAAATCTCTGGAACAGCATGGCTTCTGGCCGTCATCTATAAGTGTACCTGATAAATAAGAAAAATAATTAATTAAACCTATGGGAATACGGTACTAATTACGTAGGTAATCCAATAGATGAGGTAACGAGACTTCGCACCTCTCTACATCAATATAATTCCCGTGTGGTTAAGCGGTTAGCGTAGGCGGTTTTGGCGTGGGAGATCCGGTTTGGATTCCCGCGGGAACTCATGCAGTTTGAATCCCATGTTAAGCTTTAGGTCCATGTCTCGCTGCTGAAAGGGACGCCAAACCCAACATCAAATCAAATCGAAATAGGGCTATAATTTCTTCCTGTGTAGGAGCAGCAGGTTGATTTCTCCTTTCCATCACGGGTTCATTAGATGGTGCTACACAGGCCCATAACCAGCCCAAAAATGTAGGGGGGAGGCTGAAGTTAGGGGGGTCCGATCCAACCATATTATGGTTCATCACCATATTATAGTTCATTTGTAAGCCTACCGTGAAAATTTTAGCGGGGCGATCAAACATTAGGGCCCCCTAGACTCCCTCCTGGATACGGGCCTGGTGCTGCATCAGTCATATTCTCCCAGACATAGTTGTAAGATGCCGTGTTTACGTAAAAATGGAATAATGTGGTCAGATTCCTACATCTGAAGACCACATTACCAGCTAAAATTCATCCTTATCATGTTGAGGTATACGATATCAATAGTAATATCGCTAAAATAGATCTGGGTTTGAAACATTGAGCTTGTTGACAGAAGAACAGATCCTACAAGTTAGTTCCCTCGCGTCTATATGGGTAGAGTGTTCGTCTTTGACGCTGCAGACCCGAGTTTGTTTCCCGGTAGAAGGTCATGTGGTTCAGATTTCACTTTAAACTGTAGGTCCACGTCTCATATAGCCTCGCTGCTGAAAGGAATGCTAAACTCAAATTAACAAATAAAATCCAGTAACAGAAGAAACTTTGTACCCTTAACGTCTCCCAGCCAAGTAGTCTTTGATTTTCATCTGTGCGTGCATTTGAAGAGGTATTTAGATTCCATGCGGAGAGAGACAATTGGTGAGGAAGCTCAGTAAGGCATTGAATGGTTTCAGTCATTTTGCACTGGCTTCTTGTTGGATGTCTTGTTTTATCGTTGATGGAATTTTTAGAAAGTGTAGACTATGAACCAAAGTCATACTGTTGGCAAAATGTACGTGTTGAAATCAATACATGTATACAATGAAGACTATTTTTGATCTTATTTTCTGAATCATTGCTGATTTCGAGCCTACAAGGAACTAAACAGAAGATTAATATGAATCAAATAGTATTATTTGTTTCATACTACTGACTTTTAAAAAAAGTAAAACTACTATATTACGATTCTAACAATAAATTGTTGATGATACAGCGATGATTCTATAATATAATGTCACAAAATCTCGAGCCTTCCTAATTCATACGAAGAAAAATATTTATAGAAACGGGACAAATAATTATGGACATTTATTTCTGTATACGAATGAGCAATGGCCCAACACAAATTTCATTTTATTTCAATATTGAGTCTGTAACCCGGATTCATCCATGAAAGATCCGACAACATAGCGTGAGTCACGACAAAGGGAACTGGTTTACCATCGATGTTCACCAACATAAAGAAAAAGTTTGTTTTTAGCATAAAACGTATAATAAAATCTATTTTTCTTTAAGTTGTCTTGTATGGTCGGGGAGAGGTTATAGCAAATAAGAATTATTAAAGTTGGTAAATATGAAATAATATAGAAGGAGATAAAAGCTGTGGACTTTAGAGGAAACAAAGAGGTATTACAATGATAGTGTTAACTAAGATCGATAAGATATTAAGCGAGAGGATTGAAATTTTATGAAGATGGAAACAATATCTTGATGACTTATGTGAGAGTAAGGATAGAACCCAGGCCAAATACTGAAGTAGAAAATGAAGTATACAAGGGTGGTAAAGGGTTTAATATTGTTCGGGGTGCGTTTGAGGAAGTTTCATCCGAGAATACGAGTAGAAATGAAAAGGCAATCGGGATAGATAATATACCAATCGAATTCATTAAGAATATGAGAGACAAGGGGAAGAAAAAGCATTTTACCCTCTTATCTAATATAAATATGTTCCTCCATACTGTATTAAAACATCTCCGATTTTTATTAAATATAATCATGTTGGTAACGTATAAGGTGATGAAAAATATTCAATTAAAAATAAACACTTTTACTTGCTTCTACAACGTACAGCATCACTAAATCTACTGACACTAGTAACAATGGACATTTTAAAATAGAAAGACTTTAAAACATTATTTACTTACTCCTACGTGTTCGCCCTGTAGGAGGGCGAGGCCAATTGCGGAATGGCACAAGGGCAGACCTGCAACATAAAATTAATTACGAATCATTCAATGTCAGTTTACGCCATGGAATCCATCGATTCAGATTTTTCATCAAACTTGGTACAGTCGTAGGAACCAAGAAGTTAGTAACCGATGCGAAATCTTTCTTCTCTAGCTTTTATAGTTTCGCAGATACCTATTTACAAACTTCGAGAAAATTACTGAACTCGTAAATATTGTTTGTGGGAGAATGCTTGTACGCACAATGTTGAAAGGAAAATGCCATTCATTACTTATCGCCGTTAAATTTTTACCAAACACTAACCAAAGCAAATAGCTTATAGAGGAACCATTCCATGAACCTTCGTATGTGGAAGGTCTACCAAAAATTAAATATTTTTCAATTAAGGGGGCAGACTACTAAATATTTTTGAAAAACTAGTAATTTTTCTTTTGCCTGTTTTTCGTAAGTGCAAAGACGTAATAAAATGTAACTTACCACAATAATAGATAATGTTATTCTACACCCAAAAATATGAAGCGGAAGAATTTTCAGTGTTGCCATCCATAGAAATTACAGTGTGACCAGAATTTGAATTACTCAAAAATCTAGGTAAAGGCAGCGAATAGAAAAATGAACTCAACGGTAATTGATGACTTATCATGCTGTCTACCTTCCTTGTTTACTACTTTTGAAATAATGTTTCTATTTATTTTGTAATGACTTATTTATTTTGTAATAATTTATGTAAGGTTTATAAACTAAATAGAAATATTATTTAAAAAGTAGTAAACAAGGAACGTACATAGCATGATAAGTCATCAATTACCGTTGAGTTCATTTTTCTATTCGCTGCCTTAACCTAGATTTTTGAGTAATTCAAATTCTGGTCACACTGTAATTTCTATGGATGGAAACACTGAAAATTCTTCCGATTCGTATTTTCGGGTGCAGAATAACATTATCTATTACTGTGGTAAGTTACATTTTATTACCTCTTTCCACTTACGAAAAACGGGCAAAAGAAAATATATTACTTTTTCAAAAATATTTAGTAGTCTGCAGCCTTAAGAGAAATGTTTAAGTGTGCAATATGGAGTCGGAAAATGAGTTTTATCACCGAAAGGCATGAGTTTTCTCTTTCCTTTCTGTTTTATAATGAACCTGAAAATATGCTCGAAAATCCTATTAAATAAAAATATTAGGTTTTCGAATCCCCAGGGCAGAGGCAGATCCAGGAAGGACTTCTGGGGGGCGGTGGGTTGTAATAATGCTACTTAGAGCTACTTTTAAGAGCTCCAAACTCTGGGATGGGTTTTATTTATATATAAAATATGAAAGTTTTCCTTCCCTGGATCCGCCCCTGCCCCAGAAGCCAATAAATATTACGTTTGCTCAAAAATACTTTAACGGTTTGCTCGTAGTTTATGCCAAAAAATCTGGAAACATTTGTAATTAGAATTATTTGAGAAATTGAGGACAAATTATTGATATGGGCCAAAGGAATGTGTGAACATAATGGCAGCCATCTTGAATCTAGTTCGAAAATGTTAAATCAGAAGGAGATCAAGTAAGACATCGTTTTAGGTTGGCTCCTTCTCAAAAATCCAAACGTGATGTTATTTTCTTTGCCTACAGTTACCGTTTACCTATAGGAGCAATTTTTATGGAAGAATGTTGACTTTAGAACTATTTTGGTCTTTAAATTCCTGTTTTTTTTTCAAAATTCTGAGGAGAAAAATGAGCATTTCGAAAATAATATATTTTGTAATTAGGAGCTTTACGAGCAATTTTTATAATAGTTACGAGAAATATTCTCTAAATTTGAAAATCTGTATCTCCGAAGGTGTAAAAGATAGAGAAAAAATACTTGGGTTCCAAATTGTTGGTGCTAACAACTGTACCCAGTTTCATGAAAATCTGAATTACACATATTAATAAAGGTTTTCTCTGTTATTCGAACTGATAATATATGAGAAGTTCTATCTGCTTTTCACAACTTTCATTATGTTCAATGTCATACTCGAAGGACTATGAACATTAGAAAATCCTCATGAAATGGAAGTTCCTCGAAGTCGTAGCTACCCTTGGCCAACCATGTGGGCATAAATTACAATACAGATTCCTCCTTCTCCATATTCAAACAATACGCATCTGATAGCATTAACAATGTGTATAGATTCAGGAAAACAACTCGGAAGTCCCATGGTGGAAAGACTACAAGGTGGTTGCATGCGCATGTCGCCTGGAGCGCTGTCGTGGCTGTGACGTCATTTGGTTTGCAAGAGACAACGGCAAAAGGCGCGGCTTTAAGTGACAAGTGGAAATTCTTTGTTACTGTGTTCCTTTAAATGATATCGAGAATGCCTAACTGTGCAGTGTACGGCTGTAGTAATTCTTACAAAAAAACTAAGGGAACTAATATAAAATACTTTAGATTTCCTCAAAAAGAGGGGGGAAAGTCTCCAGAAATTGATTTCAGCTTGCAGGCGACAGAACAAAATAAACCTAAAATATGGTAGTTCTACATAAAAGTAATAAATAAATGCAATGTTAAATGAAATTATAAAAAATCGATTTCATTATGTAGTTTCTTTTTAGTATTAATAGTATGTAATACTAGTATTTGGTCTAGGAATTAATTCGTGCGGGTGGACAAGAGATGGCGCAACGAACGGAGCGTCCCACAGTTCCGTGTATCCACACATGTGTTGCAAACCCCTGTCATCGCGTATCGTTCGTAGTATAGGGCAGTGGATTAATGCGTCAACAACACCAGTTTGTAGTTAAGTAAACATGGCGCAATTTGTGCCTGATAAAGTGTTTTTGCGGGGTGTCCTGCTGCATTACTTTAACATGCAGAAAAGTGCGACTGAAAGTCATCGTATTTTGGTGGAAGTGTATGGTGACCATGCTCTAGCTGAGCGAACGTGTCAGAAGTGGTGATTTCGGCTTGGCAGACCAAGAGCGAGCTGGACAGCCAAAAAAATTTCAAGACGAAGAATTGACAGCATTGCTCGAGCAGGATTCGTGTCAAACGCAGGAACAACTTGCAGCAGCATTAGGCGTTGATCAAACAACAGTCTCCAAACGCTTGAAAGCCATGGGAATGATTCAAAAGATGTCATATTGGGTTCCACATGAATTGAAAGACAGAGACGTTGAAAGACGAAAAACCCTTTGCGAATTGCTGCTTCAACGACAGAGCAGAAAGGGGTTTCTGCATCGAATTATTACGGGTGATGAGAAGTGGATCCATTACGAGAACCCTAAACGAAAAAAGGCCTGGGTGAAACCAGGTGAACCAGGTCCATCACAACCAAAACGAGATATTCACTGTGCAAAGGTTATGCTGTGCATATGGTGGGATATGAAAGGTGTGGTGTACTATGAGCTGCTGCAACCGGGTGAAACTATGAATGGAGAACGTTATCGACGACAATTAATGCGTTTGAAGCAAGCTCTGGTCAGAACACGACCAGAATGGGAGAACAGACATGATAAACTTATTGTTCAACATGATAACGCTCGCCCACATGTCGCAAAACCGGTCAAAACCTATTTAGAAAATGTCGGATGGGAAGTTTTACCCCACCCGCCGTATTCACCAGACGTTGCTCCTTCGGACTACTACTTGTTCGATTGCATGAAAAACGATTTGATTGGACAGCGGTTTACTTCTTCAGAAGATATCGAAACATGGGTCTCTGACTGGATCGCTTCCAAGGATGAGGACTTCTTTCGCCACGGAATCCGTACATTGCCTGACAGATGGGCGAAAGTGGTGGCTAGCGATGGACAATATTTTTCTTAAGGTATTTATGTATTTTGTGTTTGTACTACAGCTTCAATGTGTGCGTACCAACCGCACGAATTAATTCCTAGACCAAATATATAGGACTACAGTAGTTTGTGTTGATTCTGCATACAAAAACCCAATAGTACGATTTAAAAAGACGAACTTTGAGGCAAGTCCCGGATTCGAAATCATGAGGGAGGGAACCGACAGAGGTGATAATTTCTATCATTTCCTTCTACATAAGATATTGAGACAAAATTTTCCCCACAGAGGCAGGCATGTAACTCGAGAAGGGAGGCACGATGATCTAGGGGGCATTACCTCCCTCGAGTTACGCAAATGGAGAGCATTGAACGCGTTAAAGTAGTTCAGGTCCCATTTCATTCTGGAGGACTGCATTTCCTGTAGCCTAGATGCTAAAACGGGACGTTGCACTTCAAATTAACTAACGAATGGAAGGTTCGTAATAACGATTAACGGTTACAAAGATATATAACAATGTATTAGATCAAGAGAATAAAGTATCCACCTACCATGTCAGGGCGACAGTGTCGGGACATTTTTACACTCAGATTTTGAAATTTTTGTTCATTTTAATCATAACTTTGGATAATTACATATACATATTTAGCCCCCCCCCCTCCAGAATTACAAAATTAAGAATGACTGCAGTAAATTTAAAAATATGGTAGATTTTCAACCAATCAAGGAAGCACTGGGGCTCAGTGGCAGAAAGCTCACCTCTGGTGCAAGGGGTACTGGTCCGCTTCTCGGTCAAGTGAGTTTGTGGTGGACAACATCGTGTCCGTGAGTTTCTCGTAGTACTCCCGCATTCTCATTCCACCAAATTCCACATAAACATTCACTTGCATTTATCTTTTGTTTTCTTTAGTCCATGGGACACAAAAGAGAAAACTTATCAAGAAAATTAAGAAAATTATGTAATTTTATAGTTTATATGTTTTCTAGTCTAGCTGTAACACCCCTACACCATCTTCACCTACGCCTAGCACTTTGTTTCTTGCTTGAAATAGTCAAGTTGCAATTTCTTTGTTTGAGGTGCTTTGTATATACATATTTATTTCTATATATTTTAGAACACAATAGCATATGTAACGTTTTATTTCGTACAAATGTTTAATAATACAGTTTGTTATGGCGTAAATTTTGACAATAATATTCAGAGAACTGTCAGTTTCACCAAACCTTTTGTTTAAATACAAATTCTATAAATAAGCGATGAGCGATTTCAAATAAGATTATTTTTTTATAAATCAAAAACAAAAACGATGTTTAAAATATTAAATACGTGCGTCCCTGCTCAATAAAGTATTTAACCTCCCCTGAGATTTTGACGAAACTTACGTGGGAGCAAAATCTTAAAAAAAAAACTGTCCAAGCATAACGAAAATATACGTACGTGCATTTCTCTTTGCGACAACCATGAATTCTTCCTTGAGATATTCTCAAAATTTACATGAGGTCATCAGTAAAGAATTCTCTTTCAAGCAAAATAATAATAATAGTAAATCAAAACCGATCAATGTGTTACGAAAATATACTTGAGCATACATATCATAATGAAATGCATTAACGACACACTGTGTTATAGATTATTCAGGCCTATACATACTCGAGTGTATTACTTCAGATGTTTAAAAAAGAAAAGAAAAGAAAGAAAAAGCAGAAAATGTAGTGAGTAATATTGGCTTGTTCAAGCTTCAAAGTTGTTTAATATGAACTGATATTGCTGTTTCTTTTGCTATTGTAAATATCTTCCTTTGAATTCACTTAGCTTAAGCATTGATTACATTCCGTTTATATAATTATTGTTTGTACTAAAATTTTTACTTAGTTGAAGATCACTATAAATAGAACAGAAGTTTGCGTGTAAGATACCAGCGAGCAAGCGCTTGTTAAAAGTTCATCTGACTCTCACTGGCCACGTCTGCGACCAAGATGACGTCATGCGCCAGAGCGACAAGAATGTAGCACTGCATTGCATCCACCTTGTAGTCTTTCCACCATGGGAAGTCCCTAGCAAGGAGGCCTTTCATGATTATCTGGTGTACTCTTGCATTGAATGTAAAGCATTATTTCCACCGTAAGTATTAAAGGCTTGGTTTCTGATTTGAGTTAATTGTCATAGTCTACATTATGTTCACTTCAGTTGTTAATGGAAGCTGATTTTGATCCCAAGTGTTCATATAACGGAATAATAAAAATAACTACTTGAATTATAAGAATATTGTTTGTTCGTGGAGGAAAATATGCCTTCTAATTTATGCGTATGTATTAAGTTGGAAGTGCCGTCCCGTGAAAAAATCAGCGCCCGGGACGAGAGCAAACGACGGCGCCCCCATACATATATTCCGAGTAATTTTTCCTTTATCTTTTCCTCTTTCCTCTCACGAATTTTGCACCCCATTACTTCGGCGCCCGGGCCCCTTCGCCCCGCTTGCCCCGCCTCCACAACACAGTACTTTAACTTACAGTCTGTAAGTTGGTGCAATTGAAATATTCGATTGACGTGTGACACTTTCACAGGCCAAAAATATGAAAACTTCAATAGTGTTCTGCTGCAGTCACACACGTATGCCATCGCACAGCCAACGATTGGATTTCATAACGAAAAAAGTGGGAGGCCTACCCTACATTGTGAAGAAGTCTTCAACCGTACGTTGTAAAGTTAGGTCATCAGGGAAGATCTTTGTCAAGAACCAACCAAGAAGCCGGAAAAAATAGTGGGTGAAAGGGGCATCAGGAAAATGAAAATGGTGGGTGTTTCATATCGTATCTCATGGAGGGTCTCCATCACTCTCAGAAGGACATATGAATGTGCATTGTTATGCAACATGAAGACAAAACATCTGCTGACCACTGCTGGATACTTGAGTATACGTTTCCGTTGCATTTCGTGGAGCTTAGCATTGTAAGGACACGCAGTGATGGTTTTGTCTCGATCTCTACTATAGATCGCCATGTCAGGAACAACACATTCTGCGAGTGGTGGGGTGGGTTTGAATAATGCTTTGCAGATTGATCACGATCCAGCAACTTACGGTTGCCATAGCAGAACTACTTAGAATCAAAAATGGCTGTCTAATGCAGGAAGCACACTCACAGAACAGCATACCTCCAGATTATGATTCTTGATGACTGGTGACAACTTATATGGCACATTTTTTACTTTACTGGTTGCACGAAATCTCAGAACGACGGTAATTTGCATGCCTAATACGTCTGCAATTACATAAACTTTTCCAAAGGTTCACTTCAATGGTATAGTGAAGAGTTTATCAGAGCATGCTACATTGTCGTACCGATATTATGAAAGGCTCATATTTCAATGTGGGATCATCGGCACGAAATTTCACAAACGAATAGCATGGGTGTGATCATTCACCATTCTTCCTCAAAGTAACAAATTGTTGAAGTTTTTCGTGGCTAAACTTGCAGAATATTCCAATTTGAAGTCGTAAAGAAAACTCATCGTTATTGTCTGTTCTACATTGTATATTTTTGTACATCGTAAACAAGGATGGACTCCCTGCCGTCGCCCCCGGAAAGAATATACTTAGTAACGAAAATAAAACGAATAAATTCCGTGAAATATTTATACTATTTTTCTGGAATAATACACAAATAAATCACATTTTTATTGGTATTAACTTCTCAAAGATTGGATTGGCTAATCTGAAGTTACAGTTATGTTGTCGAAGAGTTACAGTTACGGATCTCTTCTGAAATAAAAGCTTCAAACTACAAAAAAAAAAAAAAAAAAAAAAAAACACTTCTGTTTGAAGTATCTTTATTTCAAAATTATGGTCTTATGTTTTAATTCAAATCATACCCGAGATCGCATTAATGGTAACTAACGAAAACTTAACATTAAGGTTTTAATGCTTCAGGTGCTCTACATAATCTCTCCCTCCCATCCCCATACACACACTTGAGTACAACGCACAGAACGATCATACAAGTAAATGAAACTGTCAAAATGTCCTTTGGAATGTTATTCAACTCGCGTGTCACTGTGACTCGAATATCGAATTGTGGCATTGACCCTTCATGTGTATGATTTTGGGGAACAAAGAAAAGTCACTCAGCGCCAAATCACTTGAATATGAAAAGTTGTTGAGAACTGACACTTTTTTTATTCGCTAGAAACTACATTACAACCCAAGCCATGTGAGTGGGCGCATTGTCGTGCAACAAAGAAAAATCCTTCACTTCCCATGGTTCCGGACGAATCCCCTAAGTCCTTTTATAAAACCGATCCATGTCACTCAGAGAGTAATGAGAACTTAGAGGGGGACAAATTTCCTGTGAGTAATAACCTGAGCGTAATTTTCTACTACTTTTACGTCCCGGTAAACACCGCCCCCCTGAGACCCTCTGGTTCGAATTAAAAAAAAAAACACTTCGTCTTGGTTTGGGGCCTGGACCAAGGTACTCGTGTCCAAAATTTGGTAACTCTCAGTCCAGTTGTCTGTTCCCCAGGTCACATACAGACACAGACAAACTCTTTATTTTATTTATATTAGATACAAACATGGTAAGGAATTATGTTTCTAGATTTAAAACCCGTGAAACCTTTTTTCTATATTCCACTGGGCCTGTCTGTACCTCTGGTTGAAAATATTTTTACACGCATCTTACTTTTAAAATCAGTTTAATATCAATTTTTTTTTAGCCAGTTGGCGCAAAATCTCTTGGAAGACATTTAAAAAACGCTATTTTAAGAATAATCAGTGAAAGTGGAGTTTCTCAAAAAGGCCGAAACTCATATACATTTGGTGACGAAAATTCATTAGAGTATAACATTTTCTTCTTACTAAAACAGAATCTTCTGCCGACATCAGCTTTTATTACGTAAATGTATCATTGTTGATGATGGTGGTGGTTATACAGTAGTTAAAAAAAATGGTGGGTTTAATTTAACACAATGACAGATGCTATGTTAAATTTAACTCAAACCTGTTGTTACTTCGATTCCCTTGCACTCTGTAGTGAATTGTTCCTATGATAGTAGTTGCCTTGATTTGATGCAGAGTCTTTTTAGTAACATATCATTAGATATTATTTTATATACAGTTATCAAACACAACTTTTACAATAACGTTTACATTCTTATTAAACGGACATAACTCTTATGAAGGATAATAAAATGTTGCATAAATTATGTATAAGTGGTTACACGGACGAAATATAGTCGCCAACGAAGAGGAGCATAGTGTACATAGGAATAACAGCTGGCAGCACTTCTGCTCATGTAAATGTCAGAAAATTCATATGCTCAAAAAACTATTTTCGTGATTGATTACAGGAAGTATAATACTTAGTATAAATGTCACACCAATAACTTACAGCTAATACAATATCTCATTGTCAATTACTAGATACTGATGGTATGGACTCAAGGCCAAGTCCACGCTTGTAATTACAGAACCGTTGTACCCACCTAATGCATGAGGTTTTCTTACAGGTAGCTGCGAAATGAAATTCCTAATATTATGATATTAATGGCTTCTGTTTATCATGCTAACTGGGATATGACTTAACAACGCATAGTGATGGGGAAAAGATTACCGTCGCGCTGTTCGTATTTCCGCGACCCTTCGTTCATTCATCTTGTTTTGTAACATCATTCCAACATTGGTTTTGTGTCAAATAGTGACATAGAGCCTGTGTTAACCTGGGGCGGATCCAGGACGGACTTCTTGGGGTAGGAGGGCGGTAGGTTGTAATACTACTACTTAGATCTACTTTAAAGATCTCCAAACTCTGGGATGGGTTTTATTTAGATATAAAATAAGAAAGGTTTCTCTTCTGGGGACCGATTGCCCCGATCGCCCCCTGGACACGCCCCTGGTGTTAACCGCAACACCAGACCGTTACGGCCTTATGCAGAGTCGTTTTGACGTATGATTAGCGTCGTACTAAAGGCCTGACTACTGCAGGAAACTATGTTAGTCGAACTCTTAAGTATGGCACTAATCACGCGTCACAACTTCTCTGCATAAGGCCCTTAGTGTTGAAAGACCCAAAAGTGGTAGTCACGCTGCGACTAGGGTGAGAAATCCTGAAGGAGAGGCGTGAAGATTAATTCTTTCCAGTTAATATTTTTGGAGGAAAATTCTCCGAGATGAATAAAATGATACTATTGTCAGAAGCTTGCATATTAATGACAATAATATCACATATAGGACTAATTAACAAGGGAAGATTTTTTTTTTTTTTACATTTGTCTCCTCTCCCCCACTTGAACCGTTATGATTTTGCATCCTGATTGGGATCACCAGCCTGTGTTAAAATTATGTTGAATTATCACCATCATTTTTATACTGCATATATTCATTAACCGATTCGGAAACCTCGACTTGCTCAGCAGAATTAACTTATTTAATTACGTATAAACTCTCTACATTACCAGACAAATGTAATACAAATTCATACCTTTCCTCTGTGTATATTGTGAAGTCCAAGACTTCGACTAGGGGGAAACCCTTGATCATAGTCATTCGAATGACTGCCCTACTCAGTTGGATGTTTAAGGACGTCTGAAAAAAAAGTATTTATGTATATTATGTATGCTTACCAATATCATGTTAAAAAGTACAAGACAACTTACACTAACATTTATCTCAGCAAAACGCGAAGCAATAAAGTCATGAAAAATGTTTCAACTTCTATAAACTGATATTAACAGAGATCAACAAAAAGCAAAAACGATTACAGTGAGTACTGCTACCAGCAATAATAATAATAAAACTCGTAAAACTAAAAGAATGTACTAAACTTGTATTTTCACGTAAAATATTAAAATTTTTAAAAGTTGAACTCGTATATTATTTGATTCTTTACCGATGGCCACCGTCCTTATGACTACTATTTATATATCGGGTAGACATGCTCGTACAATGAGAAAAAATATTGTATGTGGCGTACGTAAAACCGTATGTTACATTTGTAAATCCTGTAGTTTTTGGACTTAACGTGCAGCAAACGTATAACTGAAAACGCATATTTTATAACACTTTTTGTGTAAGTGTTCCATCTGTATGTACTTTCCGTATGAAACAATATAGGCGGTCAGGATCTCATATACAAATGGACGTATATAACATAGCTAACGAAGGTAACATACATATACATATAAGGAAGACTGTTAGATATCAGATATCCTGCAACGGCATGATGTAACACCTAAGGGTAGTGCCTATGTAGCTTACGCATAACTTATGCTCCGTACTGATTTCTGAAGTAAGCAAGAGGATTCCGCATATGTGTACAATATACCGCTGTCCAGAGAACGGATTTTTCTCAGTGTATGCTACAAATTTAGTCTCATGCTATACGCTGCTGAGAATTTTACTGGGCGCAGCCATATTGGTTACAAATAATCTGTTGCTAAGGTGGTTGTTGAGGCAGTTTCAATGGCGTTGTATGTGGCAGCTGTAAGTCTTGTGAAAGACGAGCTTAAAATTATGGAAAAAGGCTATATTTTCACGAAGAGCAGTGAATATATTTACTTTATGCGTATAGGAAGGCTATATTTATCATAATATGAAACAAAATTACTCTCCATTTTAATTCCTTCAATCGCCAATAACTTGCTGGAAAACAAGTGAGTGAGAATCCCAAGCATGTACATGAGCATCCCTTAATAATAATTTTAGATTGAGTTTAATTAAAATTATTGAAAATTGTTGTGCTATATACTTCGGTCATATTGTTTGTATAGTGATCAGATATTCGGAACAAAGGAGTACAGCGCTAGAATAACCAATGCATTTTAAAGCACATAATTACGAATACATAATCTCAGAAACTTAGCATCTTCGTGGAAATAACTTCCTAATTTATTCTTCATTCTTTTGTTAGCGGGTGTCCATTCTTTGCTTGGCACTGGTAAAGTTGAAATCCGCCACCAGAAATAATTAAATAATTTAAAAGGTATAACTCTCTTAGCTATCCTATATAATGTCCTAATGTTATCTGAATTATTTTCTTTGCGTCTACCACAAACGACGTACAGATCGTGTAACATGCCAGTATATACATGTATTAAATTTCATGAGCAGAACACATACCAACTTACGCTAGGTGGTAACTTCACGCAACATCTATGATGATTAAGGGCAGCTTGAAGCTCGAGGACATGTAAGGATTCATCTGTATGGAGCAGGCGGATCAGTGAAAATAGGTATGCGTGAAAGCAAGACAGGTACGAATAGCGTACACTAGCCAGAGCTAGTAATCACTACAAGTGGATTTGCATTTCAATTTCTTAGTAACCATGGCACATTTTTAACGCTGTTTCGATGTTCTTGCTGTACATAAATAATTTTCTTGCAAAGAAGTATTTTCGTAGATTAGACAAATTTTACACATAAATTTTCAAGTAATGATCCCGTATTTTTCATGCGTACTTAGCGTAGATCGATAAGATGGAGCAATTATATTTTACGTCAAACGGGATGAGACAAATTAACAAGTTCGGTTTAAACTTTACTATATTGCCAGTACTATACTCTTACCAAAATTCATATGCGATAAGGTACGGTTGGGTTAGCTTGCGATTACTTAAATGCGGTTGTCTTATGTGCAATGCCGATTTACCAATTTTAAAATCATCCATTGCCTGCAAATCTCAATTGTATCAAGCAGTGAGACGGTATGCGGTAGTATGCCATACCACCTCTGGTTTTTCAATGATCAAGACATACCGTCACTGGAAAGTGGATGCTAATATGCCTTTAATATATTCATTTTTGTACACAGTAAATGACGAAGAGCCTTGCGCATGAAAGATTTCATTTCTTATTTAAGGGATTTCTTTTGTGCCTACAATGATAAAGAAATACATAACTAACTCCGATATTTACGAGGAAAAATACCATTTATGCAATCAAAAAATCTGTTGTTTTAATCAAAAAGTATTTTTGCGTCTTTCTAATAATTGGAGAACACTGTGAATACGTGTGCGGTGATTATCGGTATGCGTGAGTTTATCCCTAACATCTAGATCTTTCTGACGATTGCTTTCAATTCAATCTGATATTTTTACTTAATGGAAGTTAAATATTTTTAATATGGAGAACTTTAAAATAAAAAAGCAGTTTTTATTTGTCGGAAAGTTAATCCTCATAACATGAATTTCGATGCATTTCCTGATTATCTTACTGAAGCACAAGAAGAAGCCAAATTTAAAGAACATACGGAGAATGACGGATTTGGTGCAGGTGCGAAGGAAACTTGGGTGTATTCAAATCTAAAAATTTGAGCATGGGCGGATTTAAGGGTTGTCTGCTCTAGTGGAGGCGGGCCTTCCGCGGCTCTGAAGGCCCTCTGAAATACCCTTCAGTCGAGTGGGGATCCGGGAGTTGTGCAGGAAAAATTGTTTATATATTTTCGTGTATAATTCCCTAAAATACAACATAACACGTAAATGAATTCAAATATCTTGGAGTATGGATCGATAAAAAGTTAAACTTTCATGAACATATAACAGAAATAACAGAAAAAGCAAAAAAAAGGTAGCCAACAAATTACTAACAGTTGCAACAAAGGACTTTAGATTGGACAAGAAGATTTTCAAGTTATATAACAAGACAATTTCAATGGCAATCTTACAGTACTGCGTGGGCATATGGGGACACCGAATTTTTATGAATATTAAACTGAAAGAAACATTGACAAGAGTACAGAGACTTATTTTAATAAGGATAAATAACAAAATGAAGACAATCCCAACCGAAGTACTGCAATTACTTACATATGAAGAACCGATGCATCTCCAAATATTAAGAAAATGTATCAAGACTTGGATCCAAAATAAAGAAATAACGAAGATATTAGAAATCACAGGAGAAATACCAAGTTTCGATGAAGATATTGAAAGAATCATCCGAACAAAATGGGAAGAAGAATGGAAAAATTCCAGGAAAGGTGCCAGAACTAGAAATATTATACCAGATTTAAAAACAAGAGAAAGGATGGGAAATATAAGTAAAGATGTGATAGAATGTATATCAGGACATGGGCCATTTAAAACACATTTTAAAAGACTAAACTTACAAAACGACGATAAATGCTTTTGTGGCGAACTTCACACTCCGGAGCATATTTTCTGGTCTTGCGACAGATATATAACAAACAATACAATAAAAGAAATAAGGAATGAACTAAAACAAGATAGCATAAAAACGATAGAAGAAGAACAAAAACTAGAAAAATTTACTACTCTGGCTAGGCATGTTTTGGAAAACCTTTGGAAAGAAAGACAAGAAGAAAGAAGAAGAAGATAAATTTTGTGTGATACACTAAAAATAAAAATAAATTTGATATCAAATAAAAAAAATCAGCTCTGAGGAAGCCAAGAGCTAAAAACTTTATTTTTAGTGTTTTAGTGTTAGTGTAGTGTTGTAGTGCAGAATGTTTAGTGTTTGTGTTCTGTCAAGAGGCAAAATTCAAGTCTAGATAAAAAGTAAATAAACAATAAAGATAAGTTAATATGAGAAATTTTTTGGGAAATCTGGAGTACCGATTTCCTAACAAACAAGAAGAAAACTTTTAGGAAGTCTGGGGTACCGATTTCCTAATAAACGAGAAGGAAATTTTTGTGTTTTTGCTATCATAACTATCATTTTTAATATCACTTTTATATATTATATTAATATTTTTTTTAAAATTTTTAGTCTCTTTTCAGCTCTGTCTCTTTTCAGGTTTTATGTCTGTGATCGTCTGTGTATGTACTTTTGTAATAATAATAATAATAATAATTGTAATAAATATAAATAGAAATTTAAAAAAAAGAAGAAAATAAGGCATGGTTTATATAATTAGGTACTATGCCATAAAACAGAGCCTCACCTCAAATCTGTCGAGGACGAAAGCCGAATAGCAGAGAGAGAAAAAATGAAATAAAAGAGTATATGAGAGAGAAAAAAGGCAGAGGCAAGTTGCGACTGCCCTAACATAAGGGGATTTTTTAATATCTTTTTTTCTCAGGAAGTTAAGAGAGGGGGCAAAGCTATTCCATGCTCCCTTTTCCTGTAGCTACGGAGAAACTCTTCCATGGTTTTGAGCCATTACGTAAAATGCAATCTTTTAGGCAACATACTCTCACTGTATTTCAACATTTAGATAGCCGGTATGTCGAGACAAAATTGTAATAAAACATACCGCCTCTGCTTTTTTTCACTTCGAACACTGGTATCAAGAGTTTCAAATTTTTACACATATATGTAATTACAAAGGTAAAATTGAAGACTGGGGCAAAAACTCGTTAAGTTCAAAAAGTGAAAGTATAAAGGAGGTAGCTTCACAAGGAAAAAATGCATGTACTCCCATGCGCAAAAAATATTGCGCGTATACTGTAACTCACAATTTTTCGCAATTATTCCATTTTCCATATGTTTATTGGTAAAATTCAGTTATTAGTACGTGGAGATAATAGAAAGCAATCCATCTAAGGAGATATTTCCAAAAAATATAATAAAATAATAAAAATATAAGCAAAAAACAAAATTATGTTCGGTTTTGTGTATACTGGCAATAATGTTTTCGAGGGAATTTTTGGAGTAGCACAGCACGATTGCAGAGGGAATAACAAGATTAGTAGGAGAACAGCTGAATCAAGGAACTGGAAATTGGAGCAAAATATTGCATTTATTGGCTTAAATCTAGGGTGTAAATTGTCTGCTAAATATAAATTAGCTTCTGTAAGCAAGATGTTATACGGAAAATATAAACAAAGAGAAAAACTGTTGTCTTAAGTTTGGAAGTGACATGCTCTATAGCCATGAGCATTTATTTCTTAAGAAAGAGATAGGTAACAAAAGAAAATCTGTGTGGGCAAGTGGGTAGAGTGACGGACTAGTAATTCTTATAGTGTTTTGACACCAGATCGAATCCCAGCCGGTCCTGTTCAATTTTTTTTTTCTTTACAAAACATTGTAGAAAGTGTATAATTTTTATGTTAATAAAACTGAAACAATACAATTAGGAAATAACTTTTTGTTTCCTCTGATGACGTATTTATTTAGAATTAGTGTACTATTAGTAATACCGATTGCTTTCAGTTTATGGTGTTGTATAGCTTCCTTTATCATCCTCTTTTCTTGAAAAAAAAATTGTCTCCAATAAAGTATGAAAAATATATATAGTCAGAAACAGACATCTTAGTATCAAACATGATTTATCGTGATGAAATAAACAAGTTTCCCGTTATTAAAAAATAAAACTATAGAAAATCATTGAATTTGGTCTTAAGGTTTTTATTATGCTATATATATTCTTTATAAGACTATACTTTATAAGGCAAGATGAGCGATCATACCCTCAAATTTAGCTAGTGAGTGAAATATGTTTTCGGCACAAATATTTTACAGGTTTAGGTGCATGAAACACCAATACGCCATGGTCTTGACCTTCGTTTATTTCACATTATTATCCGACATATCATAGCAGGTAAAAAGCAGCATCAATCGGCAAGAAGAACTGCAAGTTGTGCTCTTAGTCTGTTTCTGATGCTCCGGACTCGATCGCCTAGCACGCTCGTCTATACCTTGACTCATACGTCTATCATTCAGTGCAGGCACATATCCAGCTTTTCTTTTCGGAGGGGACCCGACACGAATCCTCGTAAGCACGTAATTCTAATGTTTCAAAAATATCAATAATAATAATAATAATAATAATAATAATAATAACAACAACAACAATAATAATAATAATAATAATAATAATAATAATAATAATAATAATAATAATAATAATAATAATAATAATAATAATAATGCAACAGTTCTGTATTTCTCTTAAACGTTTCTTACTTGTCATTTATGAACCGGTCAAACTTAATTCTAACTCACACGAAATCAAAAAATATTTTCTAGAGACATGTAAGCAAAGCTGTCTGCTACGTATATCACATAACAAAAATAGCAAATGGCAATGAGTGTATCGTTCTAATACAGTAATGTTATAAACAGACCGGAAACAAAATCGTAATCCCTTTTAAAAGTGTTCTTTAATTCCACCTGGTATCAATGGCATTACGGTATATTCTTACAAGTAACACTTCCCAAGTGTAACACTCCGATTTTGATAAAATTTGACAGGCAGATACCACACATGAAATAAACGAATATATGTTTTTTATTTTCTGCGGAAAAACTGTTTTACGGGGGCAAAAGCACTCACCCAAAATTTTGAAAGTTGACGCCCGAAAGACAAAAACAAGTGGACCAAAGTGTACGAAATTGTGCACAGATATGGCAGACGTAAAATGAAGGAATACGTGTTTTGTATTTTCCTGGAAAAAACGGTTAGGTGGGACGCAGACCCCTCCAAACCTTTGATCATGAAATATCAAAAGTGCTAGTAACAATATGTCTGATGTGTGTAAAGGACGAAGAATTCCGATGACACTTTGTGTATGGACAATACGCAAAAACTAAACGAATCCCTGTTTTAGGGGACAAAATCCCCCATCCAAAATGATGAAAGTTGACGCCCGAAAGTCAAGAAGAAGTGAACCGAAATGAATGAAATTGTGCACAGATATTGTAGACGAAAAATGAGGGAATATGGGTTCCGTATTTTTCTGAAAAAAAAAAAAACGTTTCGGTGGGACACAGACCCCTCCAAAACTTTGATCGTGAAATATCAAAAGTGCTAATAACAGTATGTCAGAAGTGCTTAATGGACATGAAGAATTGGAACGACACATTGTGTAGGGACAATACGCAAAAAAAAAAAAAAAAATACGGGTTTATTTTCTGCGAAAAATTGGTTTTAGGGGGAAGAATTCCCCACCCAAAATTTTGAAATCGTGCACAAATATTCTAGACGTAAATTGAGGTAATTGTGTTTCGTATTTTCCTGAAAAAAAGCGATTGAGTGGGGCACGAACCTTCTAAGCTGTTGATTAGGAAATATCAAAAGTGCAAATAAGTATGTATACGTCAGAAGTTCCTAAAGAGTATGGAGAATTGCAACGAAACTTCGTATAGGGACAATTTGCAAAACAATAAATGAAATGCATTTTAATTTGTATGAAAAAACAGTGTTGGGGCCTAGAGCCCCTCCAAAAAAAAGTTAATATTACCGTAAAAGTGCAGGAAGGAGTAGACCGACGCAAATGAAATTGTGTGTAGATATTGTATAGAGTAGGAATGACTAGATTTGTCAACGACAATAGATTTTATTGCCCCCTTAATTGCTTTTATGACTGTATACATTTGATGTCAATATGGCCGTGTCGGCCTTGGGGAGGTTTTAGGGGGAGGTGGTTTTATTACCCTGTTTGTTAGGTGGTTAGACGGGTTCCTGGAAAAGGTTGCGTGTTTGGATGGATGGAGTAGTTTCTAGAAGAGAGGTTGAAGGACATGTATCACGTGATTTTGATAGGGTTGTTTCTAACAGCTATGCTATGATCAAATTAATTATTCTTTTATTTGTATTTTCCTAATAAATTAGTCGGAGCAATTGTATTGGTTCGCTTGCCCTGCAAGCTCCTTATTTATTGGATCGTTTGCTAAAGCATACTCTGCTTATTTATTGGATCGTTTGCTGTGCAAACTCGTTGTTAAATTTGATTGTGATTATATTAATTAATTCGCTTCATTAGAAGCTCATTCTTATTTGCATTTTCTTAATAAATTAATCGGAACATCTTATTTTACGGATTGCTTGCTAAGCAAGCTCCTTATTTATTGGATCGTATGCTAAAGCATACACGTTGTTAAATTTGATTGTGATTATATTAATTAATTTGACCATTTGCATAGCAACTTGTATTTGATGAATCGTTTTTCATTCTTTCGCTTCATTAGAAGCTCTTTCTTATTTGTATTTTCCTAATAAATTGGAGGGAATAAACTTTATTCATGCGGGACTTCTTAATTTGACGGATCGTATCTTTATTTTCTCGAACACTGTGTGAGCATACTAGAAATTTCGTGTATAGAATATGTATGTATACTTCGGTACGATAGGCATTGCTGGTACATATACAGAGCGTGGTTCTTGTACGTCTTTCGCTGCGGAACTTAAGACATGAACTGAACTTTTCGCGCGCTTTTTGGAAACTCCTTGGGCAAGAGGGAAAGATGGCGTTGTTGGGTAACAGGTGCGTGTTAAAACATGAAGACAAATACAAAGGAAAACCGACGACACGATTAGTACACATCACAGAGTGCCGACAGAGTAATAAAAACAAGTTTGGCGCCAGGGTAGGTGAACACAAGACATTGTCGGCGAAGAATACAAATTGGATTGAGGTTGTGGCAGGTAAACATGTTGAATCATGCCCCTATGCTAATTGGTAATAGAAAACAAGTTTGGCGTCAGGGTAGTTGAACACAAGATATTGTTGACGGCGAATACAAAGAAGATTGAGGTCGTGCCAGGTAAACATCACAGAGTGCCGACAGAGTAATAAAAAGAAGTTTGGTAATGCGTTAGGTGAACACAAAACAATGTCGATGGTGAATACAAAGAAGATTAAGGTTGTGGTAGATAAACATCACAGAATACCGACAGAGTAATAAAACAACTTTAATGGTATAGGAAATGAAAATAAAACATTGTTGACGAAGAATACAAAAGAAGTTTGGCACCACGAATGGTGGTACATGAAACGACAGTGAACGGAAATACAAAAGAACTGTTGATTCTGTTGAAATATGAAGCGGCATTGAATACAATAGAAGATTGTCACATTGATATGATACCGAATGAAAACACAAAAGAAGTTTTGCAGTATGAACTGTGTTGACACTTTTCTTTGTACGTAGATAACATTTTAAGTGAATAGTACAGGATATGAATAACATTATTGAGGGAATACTGTTGTAAGATGTGAATGATCGTAACACAATGTAAATAATATTGACAATGTTGTTTCAAAAGAATGTTTGATCAATAAATGATACATGAGAACATAAATGCAATGTAAGTATATGTTTTCTCCGTCCATTATACCTATTGAAAGTTGTATAGAGAATTGGGAAAGTACATTTGAAAATATTTTAAATGATGTAATGGGCGTATTTTAAAGTACCACGTGATATGACGTTGACATAAGTTTTCCTTATATACTGGGTATGATGAGAAGACTAGCATAGTATCATCATGGATTCGTCTGCCAGTACAGTACAACGAGAAATTCAACTTTGCAACGAAGTAGATTGGGATTCTTCATTTGACTATGTTGAATCTCCCAACAAAAAGTTTAAATTGCATAGAGAATCTCCGGACTTGTTTATTGATTAAGAAACTTGCTATTTTTCACCGGCTTCTCCAGATGTTATTATAGAGGAAGAAATTTGCTCACCGGCTTCTCCAGATGTTATTATAGAGGAAGAAATCATTGATTTAAGAGAAGAGCCAATATTAATTCCAACTTCGCCAGTTGGATCAAGAACAACTTCACCAGTACCAGTAGCAGGAACACAGGAGCAAAAGTTTCAAGTTCCAGCGATAAAGTGGACACTTGCAGAAGAAGAACAAGAAGGAAGATCAACATCTCCTGATTTATTTAATGAGGAAGAGGAGGAAGAAATTTGTAAGTTATTCAACGAGATAGAAGAGTGCAAACCCAGCACACCATCACCAAGTGTTTCCCCGTTGGACTATCCATCTTCACCCCAAAAGGTTCCATTGGATTTGCGTGTGCAGTACCAGTGCGAGTGTAACAGTGACTTTGTAAGTGAAACATGTGTTAAAGATAGTATTTTAAAGTGGGAACCGAATACAGTTTTACTCTGCCCTGGTTGTAACCTAAATTTTTTCAATCAGTTCGGGCACAGGTGCCTTCTTGTGAATATATTAACTCTCGAAGCAGAAGCATGGAAAATTATGGCAAGCAAAAATGTGAGAGACAATGTGTATTCAAATTATGTGAAATCACATTCTGCTAACAAAAGAAGTGAACATTTATTTCATGAAAACTATGACAACTTATTAAAGAACCCAACTTATATTGAAGGACTAGTGAACATTTTATTAGAAAAAGATAGAAACGCTACAAAGTGATTTCTTTTTTGTATGTAATATAATCTGTATGTATTATTTTTATATATGTGTGTGTGTGTATGTGTGTGTGCGTGTGTGTGTGTGTGTGTGTGTGTGTGTACATATATATAATATTTTCTATACTTGCTTGCTTGTATATATCTTTATCTCCAAATAAATATATACGAATTTCATTTCTTGATTTTTATTTAATAAAAGAAACTTTCCTAAATAAAAGGTATCATTGACATTTTACAAGGTGAAACTCATTTATGGTTTCTATCGTTTAAAATTGGTATTTGATGAGTGTTTTATATTTTTTCTTCATTTTACTAATACTTTGAAGTATTTAAAAGTTTAATGAGTATTTTACAAGTTTGCGATTTTGAAACATAGAGCCTCAAAGTTTGTGTAACAAACAAACATACCTTGAATAAGAAGAGTTTATGTAACTAAAGATCCACATAAATAAATAAATAAGAACGAATTTGTGCAACAAATATTTGATGAATTACACTCTATGAGTATTGTGTTAAGAAAAGTAAGCAGACTTTCTGCAAGAATTTTTATCATATTCACAATCATAAATTGTTCAGAGTTCCACAGAAACTTTTTTTAATATATTTACAATAAAAAAAAATTAACACCGACTTTGCAATGAGAAAGCATTTTTAAGTTCACACTTAAGTGTCCTTAGTATTTTACATAGTATTTATTTAACACTACATAACTATGTTGATGTAAGAGTATTACGGTAAGTAAAACGAAATAAGAAGATTGTTCATCGTATTCTTAATACGTTCACACAAAGTGTTCGATTAAATAATTACGAGATATTAAATAATACAAGAGAATAAAAAAATTAACACCGACTTTGCAATGGCAAAGGAGAATATATATAAAAACAGAAACTGATTTTACAAATGCTAATCATAACATGAAGAAGAAGAAAGTTTTCACATACAAGCATCATAACATGCAGAAACTGTTTTTACAAACGCGATTCATAACATGCAGAAAGTGTTTTACATACAAGCATCATAACATGCAGAAACTGTTTTTACAAACGCGATTCATAACATGCAGAAAGTGTTTTACATACAAGCATCATAACATGCAGAAACTGTTTTTACAAATGCGAATCATGACATACAGAAAATATTTTACATACAAACATCATAACATGCAGAAACTGTTTTTACAAATGCGATTCATAACATGCAGAAAGTGTTTTACATACAAGCATCATAACATGCAGAAACTGTTTTTACAAACGCGATTCATAACATGCAGAAAGTGTTTTACATACAAGCATCATAACATGCAGAAACTGTTTTTACAAATGCGAATCATGACATACAGAAAATATTTTACATACAAACATCATAACATGCAGAAACTGTTTTTACAAATGCGAATCATAACATGCAGAAGGTGTTTTACAAACGCGAATAATAACATGCAGAAAGTTTTCACATACAACCATCATAACATGCAGAAACTAATTTTACAAACGCGAATCATAACATGCAGAAGGTGTTTTACATACAAGCATCATAACATGCAGAAACTGTTTTTGCAACCGTGAATCACAACATGCAGAAAGTTTTCACATACATGTAATATAACACGTAGAAAGTGTTTTACATACAAGCATCATAACATGTAGAAACTGTTTTACAAATGCGAATCATGACATGCAGAAAATGTTTTACATACAACCATCATAACATGTAGAAACTGTTTTTACAACGTGAATTACAATATGCAGAAAGTGTTTTACAAACGCAAATCATAACATGCAAAAAGTTTTTCACATACATGTGGTATAAATGTCGAAAAGTGTTTTCAAAAAAATACAGAAACGTAAACTAAAAATACAACTTACGAAAATGAAATTGTAACTTTCAAAATTAAAAATGCAGGTTGTCAAAATAAAAATGCAACTTGTCAAAATGAAAATGTAATTTTCAAAATTAAAAATGCAAGTTGTCAAAACTAAAAATGCATCTTGTGAAATAATGAAAATGTAATTTTCAAAACTAAAATGTAACTTGTCAAAAATGAAAATGTAACTTTCAAAATTAGAAATGCATGTTGTCAAAACTAAAAATACAACTTACGAAAATGAAATTGTAACTTTCAAAATTAAAAAAAATGCAGGTTGTCAAAATAAAAATGCAACTTGTCAAAATGAAAATGTAATTTTCAAAATTAAAAATGCAACTTGTCAAAATGAAAATGCAAGATGTCAAAATGAAAATGCGAGTTGTCAAAATGAAAATGCAAGTTGTCAAAACTAAAAATACAACTTACGAAAATGAAATTGTAACTTTCAAAATTAAAAAAAATGCAAGTTGTCAAAACTAAAATGTAACTTGTCAAAAATGAAAATGCAAGTTGTCAAAACTAAAATGCAACTTGTCAAAATGAAAATGTGAAGTTTTCACATGCATGCAATATAAAGTGTACAAACAAATTTTAGGCACGCTGATCATAACATACGGATTTTTTTTGTTACATGCACATGATAAAGTTTTTAGGTGCATGAAATAATTTTAAGTACGATAATGTAAAACGCATTTACACAAAAGAAAGTTTTAAAATCATACATCTAAGGAAATAATATAAATGAAAACAAGTAATATACAGTGATAAAATTTTATTTACAAATTACAATAAGATATATATATATAGTTTACATACAGATACATTTGTGATTTTAACATTCCTTGATATATTGTTTAATACAATCTATATTTATATTAGTATATGTACAATTACATATTGGCCAGTTTACTGCTGAAAGTTTTTTATCACTTGTTTTTGTTAATTTATACACATTGTTATTATTATTATTTTGTAATTGATTAGCAGAAGAGTTTTTATTTTCCATTATTACTATTTTTTGTGCATATTATAATGTAAATCTTTTTGTAAGAATAACTCTGTAATTAACTGAATGTTATCTTTGTTTAACAAAATGTTATATAATGTATATGTAAATGTCCAATCATCAATTTCAATATCACAATGCACTGTTGCAAAATCTTTATATAAGTCATCAAAACTTTGTGTGCTTACCATTCTACGCCATGCATTATAGCATAACATATCATAGTCTAAAGTAATACACTCATGTTCATTTAAATTTGCGCGATTTTGAAAACACCCGTAACACAAAAGTTCTCGCTGTGGTTTCCAACGGTCAATACATAATAACATACATTGTTCATCTATAGAAAAAGAAGAACACCGATATTCGCAATAATTGTATGTATTTAGGAAACGACATTGGTATTCACAGTATGGATTGTTGATACACATTTTTATCGTGTTCAAGATATGTTTCTCTTAAATCAGAAATGTGATAATCATTAAATGTAATCTCCTGATATGTATAGTTAAATTGTTTATAAGATGCGGAATAATGTTTACGTCTATATATTTCACAAGAATCTTTAGATATTGTTTTAATATTTCCTCGCGTGTTGATTTCTTAATTAGGAAATTCCACACAGTAGTATTTAATTCTTCATCACTTTCACTTACACATTTATGCTCAGTTTCTTTCTCACTACGAATTGCACAACTTTCACAAAGTAATGGTTCAGAAAGTTTATATTTTTCTAGTAACTGTTTTACACAAACTTCATTTACTTCATTAGGAGTACAACCACACTTCACATCATTGAATATCAGAATGTCATTAGAAATTGTATTTTGATCTAGCACTACTACTTCCTCTTCAAAGGATATTTCATTCGGGTATCTGAAATTTCGTCTATACACACTATCGTCTATGCTAATTTCTTGTGTTGGATAAATAATCCTATATTTTTCAGCGTCTTCTTCAGGAATGTCAGGATCATTTGGATGTACAACAATAATTTTCTTTTGTTTTTCAAGTTCAAAACGTTTTTCACGTGGTGAAATGTACTTTACATGTTTACTTTGCGATAAGGAAAGATTGGTTTCAATTTCACCTTTCCTTTTCTTATTATGAAAAGAAGAATATGTTCTTAATTGTTTAACATTATGCAAGTCTTTATTTATTTCTCGCTTTGCAACTGCTGAAACATCTGCCTTTTGACTGTACATCTTAACAACGTATCACCCACTTTATTTGTGTTAGTACAAGTACACGCATGCGCAGGATTTATAGTGCAAAGGTAGGGGATGCGCGAAACAAATGCGCAGAAAATAAGTATGAATATTTTAAAAGTTTTTCCCCATTACAATATTTGTTTACGTATTGAATTAGATTCTGTGTATTTTAAATATCAAAAATATTTAATTTGATACGTCAGACTAACTGCACTTTTTATTTTGATTGAATATAATATTAACTTAAGAATAACATTAATTATATACATGATCTTATGAAAATATAGTGTGAGAAAGCATGATTTTATTCATACAGATTTAATGGATGACAATTCAGTATTTGAATGTTACAGTACTATATCGACTTGTAATGTTTCATTATACAGCACATATACACAAAGTAAAGAAATATGCATGTAACAGTAGACATATACGTGTAACGGCTGACTTATGTTTGGCTTATGTTGCACATGTAAGGAAGAAGGTATCATTGAATGCACACATTGTGACACTCAGCATGTCTTAACAGACACATATTGTACCCCAGAACTTCAAAAAGCGTTAAAGACTGGATATAAAATTCTGCAAATTATTGAAGAATGTGAATTTGAACTGTTGGTTATGAGCTTAGTCATTTAAATATATCAGGAAGCTTTAAGATTTTACCTTATGTCAAATCAAAGGAGACAAAGAAAAATACATGAAAGAGTATCATGTATATGAAGGAATAGAAGTAATGGAAGATAATATTAGGATGAACCCATGCATGAAACAAACTACATGTCAATGTACGAAAAATGGACATAACGATCTGCCTTACTGCAAAACAAAAGATTTTGTTTACTTGGTGTTAACGCAACGCTATGCTACGGGTGTGAGGGTAAACATATGTAAACTTACTGCAGGCAGCATTCCTGCATTTTGGCTGTGTACCGACTATTGTGTTGAAAAGTTGCAAGTCCGCAAAGATATTATTGATTTGTACTGTGTGGGCTTCTTTCGTCAAGACAATATGCTGAAAGCTACGTGTGAAAAGATTAGTGAATTTGTGTCTGTAGGGAAGACTACTGGCTTAACTGCTGATGATTCCGACGAGTTAATGGGTGTTTTTTTTCGGGGTTAGTACGAGTTTTGCACCAGAACATAGTATATGTTCTACATTGTATGGTACAGGCACTCGGGATTACTTTCGCATTGTTAATAGTAAAACTATGCAATATCCTTATTTTGGTCTGCGTGGAAAGGAAGTTTCCATTGAATGTATGCACACTAGTGGTATCGAAGACCCGCAAACATATGCTCGTTCATTATTCGAATTTGTACAAGAATATACGCTAAATGACGTCAATGATGATGATATGTTTATCGGTATTACTATTGAAAGTTCGCGTCAAAATTAAACAAACGATGTACATGACATGACAACCTAAAAAGGAATTGAATCCCGATATATCGTTCCATATAGTTGAAAATGTTTAAATACTAATGAACATTTGGAAAGAAGGGAGATCCATGCAAGGGAAAGGGTCGAACCCATGGTTCAGCCAAATAAGAAGATTATGTAACGCTTTTGGAAAAGTGTTATACCCCAATGAAGAAACATTGTATATTGTCATCCTCGGAATGGGTAAAACTGATCAGCGTCGTAACTACGTGTACAAACTAAAGAATCACCCTGAGCGATTGTTAAAGCAGGGTATGGATTTGTGCGATGATGCCAATGTTAGTGTTGACCATTAACATGGTTGTACTATTGCAGATGCGAAGAAGTTCGAAAACAAACTAACCTCTGAACACCAGATAATTATTTATGAGAAGAACAAATGAGTTAACAGTATAATATATCCGTGAATTAAAGATGGCAAACAAAATTTACACCTTGTATGAGAACCAATTGATAACTAACATACATAAACGTTTGTAACCCAATGTTTTTGTGGTTATTGTTTGTAGGATTTTACATGTATTATAGTGAATATCTTACTATCACTTATTTCCCAAATAATTCTAGCAGAAGCGTATCTTTCAATATTTTAAATTGGGTTGTACATAGTTTTCATTTTGTATTGGTGTTAATCAGTTCTTTGTAGCATTTACCACATTCTTTTCATCATTATCAAAACATATGTTTAAAATTATCGCACTATACCGAACTATGCAGTAACTATTGTCAAGTTTCTTAGAGAATTACAGCAGTTAGATTTATTTGTTATCAGTTTTTATGCTCACAGAAGAAATCAAGTCTTATCAAATCCTTTTTACACTTTGTATGTGTCATACGCCTACAGCGGAGTAACATTTTATCCATACGTCTATTATTTCTTCATATTTTTCAATCACAAACACTATCACTATCACTATGGTTTTTATTCCAAATTAAGAATTTCTTAAAATCTTTCTGCAAGAATATTTCTATCAGTTGATTAAGAAATGTATCATTATGAATGGCATCATCATATATATGAAAAAACTGTTCTAATTTATTAAAAGTATTGCCGTGCATCTTTTGAAACTCATACCAAATTTCATCTTGTATGTCAATATCCACAACAATACTTAGTACTTTTGTTTTCAATATATTTTTATCTAACAGAATACAGTCATGGTTTATTGCGTCTTTTAATCCATCTGCACATCCACTGCAAAGAAGCATACTTCTCCTTTTAGATTCTCACAGTTGAAACGCATTTATTAAGCACTGCGTGGTTATGCGAATGTTATTGCAGAAACAAAACCATACGTTTTCAGCATTAGACATTTTTCAGTTCAAATCTTCAACAGTTTGAAAATATTGTTTTTATGTATTTTTCTAAAACACTAGGCATAAATATTTTCACTGTCCACTATAAGAAGAAGAAATCTTTTTCATCGACTACAACAGCACAAGATTATTATATGTACCTTTGTTAACCCTGGTATTTATACTTTTCACCGTAGGATGTACTGTATTATTTGGATTAACCAATGAAAACAGGTTTGAACAAGTTTAAGGTAGACCTGAAACTCATAGTTTCCATCCCCATTAGTTTTAGCTGCTATTCTTTTATGATTATGAAGTGATTCTTATATTCAAATTAACTTGAATATTTCATCTTTGCAACAGTTTTTTTCTACAACAGACAAAGTCACCCATGCCATTTACCCGCGCTTGCTTGAATATCACATTTTTGCAATAAAATATTTTCATTTTTACAAGAGTTTTTTTACAACAGATAAAGTCACCCATCCCGTTTACCCGCGCTTGCTTGAATTTCTATATACTGACATTTAGATTAATAATTAGAATTCACGATACCTGAACATCAATAGATCCTTTGCATGTGTTTGTTTTAATTAGACTATTGGATTCCAACGCAATGTGACAGTTTGATTTGATCGATAAATAATCCTTTTAAAAGCTAAAGGGAAGATTTTAACAATGTTTACTAGATTTTCCGATTCTTAAGTAGTTCTTTGCTCTTGTTATTTTCCAATAATGATTATCTTAAGCTGTATCTAATTATCATTTTCTTACTTTTGAACATTCTTAAGTCTCTCTCTCATGCTGAGTTTCCTACTTTGTCCACACTCGGCCTATCCTATTACCCATTGAAGCCTTAGCGGTTTACTCCCTTTTCTATTTGATTTTGGTATTGCTTTTGATTTGGTTCCCGCGTAAAATTCAACAGAGTTGACACCGGGATGGGGTAGTTGCTCTACTAATGCAGAAAAGTATGTGCACAGATAAGTACAACAAACATTATCTAAAATAATATTGGTCATAGGAAAGATCAAATGGGAGTAATAAATTGTTTAAGGATCTGAGAAGTGAACTTTGTGCCGGACAATATTGTGTTCGTAACTTTTCTTGGGAATTTTCCCCGTTTTCCCTCATAGTTTTATTCATTTCCTCATTTCCTTTAGCCTAACCGACATAAATGTGGTACGTAATACTCAAAGATTTCATTTATTTCAATGTTTAAGGAGAACGAGAATGTTTGTCAGCATTGGTTAGTGTAGGTTGCGAATATATGTTGCAGATGTACTCGCTGTCCAAATCAGCTATTTTGCTACAAACTTATACAAATTCTCATATTCAGTTGATAAATCTCCGAGTGTCGATATTGATCACAGTGCAGTACACTTTTTATAGATAAATAGATACTGAGACCTTCATAGCTAACATGTTCTTAAATATTGATAAGCTCAAACAAAGAAAGAAAAAAATCTAATTCCTAATAATATTTAAAGTAAACTGAGCAAATTATAAAAGTTTCCAACATCGGCCTCTGCCACCTTTCCTTCTTACGTTTCATGAAATTGGAATTTATTTTACGGATAAAGTGTAGTATATCGCCTATTTATCTGTTGTACAATCAAATAGCTTTATATGTAATAGGGTACACATCTCTGATGTGGTAGTTTGTGATTCGATTCCCAACACCCATGTTTTCCTTCATTTATTCACCCACATGTCTTAAGAGGTGTTCTTCATACCCACTAGAAATAAAGATTTCAGTTCAAGTATACTTTCTGACTTGAGCCCATTCAACTTGTTGGTATTTAATAGCTTCAGCTATATATCAGGTCTAATTTTGAAGTGCTTACTCATCATTATTTAGTGTTCAAACAATTTTAACAAGGAGTCTGCTACGCATATGCACTCTAAAATAATACGAAAAATTACAGTGAGAACTATGAAATTGTTGACAAATCCATCATTAGATTAGTTCTAGCTTCGTATTGCTTATGAGGAATTCAATTCAATATGAAGATCGTAATGTTGTAAAGAAAGATAGGAACATATTTCGCAAAACCATGAAGATTATTGAATACAAACTTCTTGTAGTGTACATCCTCTTTCTCTTCCTCTCTCTCTCCCTCTGTACTTCTCTCTCTGAACTTCTCTCTCTCTCTCCCTCTCTCCCTCCATCTCTGTACCGCTCTCTCCTTATCTGTCCCTCTCTGTACCTCTCTCTATCCTTATCTGTCCCTCTCTGTACCTCTCTCTATCCTTCTCTTCCTCTCTCTCCCTCTCTGGACCTCTCTCTACCTCTCTACCTCTCTGTACCTCTCTCCCTTCATCTGTGGACCTCTCTCCCTCTCTCCTGCTCTGGACCTCTCTCTCTCCCTCTCTTCCTCTGTGGACCTTTCTCCCTATCTCCCTATCTGTACCTCTCTCTCCCTCCATCTCTGTACCTTTCTCTATTCATCTCTGGACCTCTATCCCTATCTCTGAACTTCTCTCTCTGTACCTCTCTCTCCCTCTCTGGACCTCTCTTTGAACTTCTCTCTCTATTCATCTCTCCCTCCCTCTCTGGACCTCTCTTTGAACTTCTCTCTCTATACCTTTCTCTATTCATCTCTCCATACCTCTCTGGACCTCTCTCTCCCTCTCTCCCTACATCTCTGGACCTCTCTCTACCTCTCTACCTCACTGTACCTCTCTCTCTTCCTCTGTGGACCTCTCTCTGAACTTCTCTCTCCCTCCATCTCTCTCCCTCTCTCCCTCTCTGGACCTCTCTCTGAACTTCTCTCTCTCTCCCTATCTCCCTATCTGTACTTTTCTCTCCATCTCTGGACCTCCCCCTGAACTTCTCTCTCTGAATTTCTCTCTCTCCCTATCTCCCTCTCTGTACCTCTTTCTATCCTTCTCTGGACCTCTCTCTCCCTCCATCTCTGTACCTTTCTCTATTCATCTCTTCCTCTCTCTCCCTCCATCTCTCTCCCTCTCTGGACCTCTCTCTCCCTCTCTCCCTCTCTGGACCTCTCTCTGAACTTCTCTCTCTCTCCCTATCTCCCTATCTGTACTTTTCTCTCCATCTCTGGACCTCCCCCTGAACTTCTCTCTCTTCCTATCTCCCTCTCTGTACCTCTTTCTATCCTTCTCTGGACCTCTCTCTCCCTCCATCTCTGTACCTTTCTCTATTCATCTCTGGACCTCTCTCTCCATCCATCTCTGGACCTCTCTCTCTCCTTCCATCTTTGAACCTCTCTCTCTTCCTCTAAATGTACATTTTGTTTTGTTTTGATTGTCAGCATTATTCATTTCTCTTAGCTTACAGAGCATAAGGAAAGGAGATTACACTAAATGATCAATGTATCGATTTCACGTCTCATATAACCTCTGTACTAAAAGTAATAAGAATAGTTTTTCTCTTTGTTCTAGCTTGCCTATGAGATGAGACGAAATGAAACAAAAGTTTGTATGGTTAAGCGGATAGCGTACATGTCTTTGACATCTAAATTTTATTCGTACTTATATATTTTTTTCTAATATCATTTTCCATTTATTTCACAAGTAGGTCTTAATATGTTCATAGACTTTAGTGTTTCGAAACATTTAACAACTATTTTTTAACGTTCACACTCAAAGAGTGTTCTGAATTTGCAAAAAGCAAATGATCCAATGTAAATTAAATAACACGAAAGAATTCAAAAGCTGAGTTTTAATAAAAACGAAATAACACAAAAGCAGAGCTTGAACAAGCGATTCGTTAAAAATGAAATTGGTAAGTCAAATACATGATGCAAAAGCAGATAATCCAATACAAGAAATACTCAAAAGAATAAGAAATAAGTAATAAGAGGATTCGATTCCCAAGTAGAATGTTTAAAAGAACTTCAAAGTCTATCAGTTTACTGTCTAAAAACTACAAAGAAAATAGCTTTGATGAACTCCAAACAAATTCATACGTATCATGACTATCTTACGTGAAGTTTTCCTTAATCGTGCCACGCAAATGTGATGTCAAATAAAATAAGATTGTTTTCACATTACGGTCACAAATTCAAAAGCAAGGGAGGTTTACACCAATTAAATGTTAGAATGAGAGTTGACATACAACATGCTTACTGTTCTATCTTCACGAATACATATTTTCAAACTAATTGTTGAACCAAACTTCACCTTAGATGATTGAGATCACGGGTTGACCAACTAAAATTACGGCTGAACATATTGTGTCTGTAACTTTTTTTTTCTTGAGCATTTCCATGCGTTCCCCTCAGAGTTTCTTCATTTTACCAATTGCTTTATCCTAGACAAAATAATTGTAAGGTGTCACATTTCATTTTAATACACAGTCAAGGGGAAATCATTTCAATACATAGCGAAGAGAGACCACTAATTATTTATTTATTTAACTAGTAAAGAATCTGATTTCAAATTTCAATATAAGACAGCAGTGGGTCAGTGGTAGTACCAGCAGTTAGACTTGTAGTGAACTCTCTTTGAGTTTTTCAAGACGAAACAACATTAAATCATTCATTCATTTCTCATAATTACTGTCTCCTTTAGCCTATCCAAGTTTAAACTTTGATTAGTTTACCACAAGACAAAGAGAAATATTACTGGTGAAAAATCAAATAAGCAATTCTCTTTCTCTCTTTTCAATTGTTTTGAAATCTTCAAGGTTTGTACAGTATAGTTTCGTGTACAGTTTGTTTTCTACTGAAAAAAAAATCATGTAAGCACCAACTAAAATTGTTTCATGGCCAAGTTAGTATGATCGTCTTGGCTAACTGAATAGTACATCAGTGTTGGACATTTAATATTTTTATTTGTACGAAAACATTTTCTAATATCACTCGTCGAGGATTCGATTCCCGAAGATAGGTCATGTGACAACAGATTAATTCTTACAAGGAATGTTCTAAGAATTTAGAAAAAATAGAGACTTCTTGCTGAAAAACTAGAGACTTCTTGCTGAAAAATAAACTCAAAATTCAACCATTCATCAAAATAGAACCTGCATTAATTTCAAGTATATATAAAGGAAGAAGAAACCTTATATGTTTGCACATTAGTTATTGAGACTATTATCAAAATACCTCAGTACTGTTAAAAAGTTAGAAAGGTTTTAAAAATTCAGAGGAAAGAAAACACAAATTTCCCAGCACCCATCCAACAACAACATACGATTTATTTACAAATATACACAACTTATTTTTCATCTCATTTCTTCATTCGTTCTTCAAGAGCTATATATTTTAACACAGCACCAAATTTAATTGTCCGGTTTTCTTTATTGCAGTCTTTTTCAAATATAATAAATATCTCTTCTATATCTCTTTTTGACAATTTGTATGTTTTGGTCCTCTGTTTCGTAACCTTGCCTACAGACCCTTTCTTCTCATCCTGAATTTTCGTTGCTGATGTAGAAGCTTGCTGTTGGGACTCCATTTCTTCTGGAAAATAAAAAAAAATGTTATTAGTACAACATAATTTCACCAAAATAGTGCAAATTATACTTAATAGAAATAAAAAAAAATTCTGTTATTCTATCCACGTACGAAAATCAGTTTCTTTTAGCCTATAAAAACTATCTTTAGTTTGCAAGAGCTATGTAGGATTCTTGCAGAGTACTTTATACATTTTCGAATTCTCAATAAATCTGTACAAGCAAACTATCTGTGTTGTGTAAAACCCAAAGCTAAACGTACCGATAACTTAAGATCAAATCTAGTGTTCCCTCACAATATAATCGGTAACGTTCTTGCATTCGGTGCGAGCATCCCCGGGTTCAATTCCCGGTAGGGGAACTAGTGTTCCCTCACAGCGTAGTCGCTAACGCGTTTTGGCTTTAATGCGGGTGGTTCCGTGTAGCGTACTTGCTTTCGCTTTTTGCGTTCTTCAATGTAAGCGGTCCCGGGCACAATTTCTGGTATAAGGTGTCGCGACGCGGACGTACCCCGAAACGCATTCAAAGCAAACGGTTCTGGTCCAATTACCGGCGGGGCATTTAGTCAAAAATAATAATAATGTTTTTCTCATTTACACCAGACAAATGCCTTGCGTGATACCTAATTTCCCTCTTTTTCCCGAATAGTATGCTTGCTGGGAGTTGTCTGATCTCACAGGTTAAAATGTTTAGAGATCGGAAATATAAAATCAAATCAATCTTTCATCATCGTATAAAAGATAAATCTAATTCACCCGCAAAAACTCTTGCACTTGTAAAATCCTATATCTCAATCCCGATAAAAACTTATATGAGTCCACTCCAACAACATAACAAGCAAAATTTTGATGCTATAAACAGAATTCAAACAAAATTATTTATTTATTTATTTAAAAAAAAAGTGGTTAAGGTGTTCACTTCATATGTTTAGGGGGTATGTAGTTCAATCCTAGGTCATGCCAACTGAACAAACACTATGTCTGCGGATTCCTTATACTTTTTTATAGTAATACTACCAATATGTTTCCAAGAAAAAAAATCAGAACCAGTACATTAGCAATAGTGATTTAATACTATTTTAATAGAACTAGTAGTGACACCTATCGGCAAAAGTCATAATTAAAGATTAGTTGTGCGTTGAAAGTCCCGCAGTGCTGACGCGTGTGTGACAAAGTTCCGTATATTTCTCAGGTGAGTATAGTATATATGTTTTCATTGTGTAATAAACCATAGCACATGCTTGTATATTCTGTTGGTCTTAATATTCTATCAAAGTATTGAAAATCAAGCAAGTATAAGTAAAACTATTGGGTTAAATAAGGAATATAAACCCATGTCTTTCAGTGACAGAACGAGTATTTACTTAAGTGGTGCGGTACCACATCATTTCTGGGGTATGAACCCCAGTCTTTCAGGGGGATGACCCCCTCTACTAGTACTGCTGCATACGTTTACATTAAAATCCTACTGCCTCACTGCGAAATCCATGTATAAAACAAGTAACGTTCAGTAATGGGAGGCATTACTCTTAAAAGACCTGTATAGCCTCTTTTCTCTACGCAAAAGGAGTGCATTCAGTAATTGAAAAGTTATGAGGGGGAATTCACTCCGGGTATAGTCCCTCTTCCTCCACGCAACAGAGCGCGTTCACACTGCATTGGATTCTCTTTCTGCACCCCCTAACAAGATATTTCGTATTTCATTTCATTTACAAAGCCAATATTTATTTTTCTCACTCATTACCTTGCTTAATATAGAGTTAGTATGTACAAAAAGGATGCGACTACCATATGATTAGAATTCTGAATACTGCAACACATGTTAAAAATACGCAAGTTCATATTTCTTATATTTTTCAAATATATTCCCAACACTTATTCAGAAATAAAAGAACATCTAGCTTAAATTTCTCTCACTTAATTACATTCGTTTATTCGTCATGTCTTGGAAAAATATCCATTTGAGTATTCACTACGTTTCGTGATGAACAAGCTATTCTAACACGAATTCAAAGGGAAAAGTCCGCTGCTATGATCCAAAATGAATCAATGAACGTAGTTCTTTTCTTTGGAGTCTAACTGTGGGAAAGAAAAGTCTACACATTTACGTAAAAATTGCAATATCCACATGTATCTTGGAAAATTGCATCCACTACAACTAAGAACTCTTTATATAAGTACATTTTTCAGTATGAAAACACATTAAAACACTTTTTTCTCGGTTCTGAACACTTTTTTGTTCAGTTCTGAACACTTTGTGAATACATCTGTGCACTTAATAATGACTGATTTTCTAAATATTAGGGATACAAGCAAAACAAATGTCTATCTTTTCTGTTGAACTTAATTATTTTACACTAAACAATATATTTTGAACATTATCTGTAGTAAATATTGAATATGTATGTGTTCTAAAAGTGTTCTTTATGTGTAAATTGCTTATTTTCGAATAGACTTCCCAATATGAATACAGATTCATGACAAATCATTCAGACACAATGTATTTATATAAAATCTACCATCAAAAATATTGGACAGTACGCAATTCAGTTTAATCACAATTTCAGTTATAAAGATTCAAAGAAATTGCACACTTGATTTTTGCCGTAAAGTCCGTCATTGACGGTTCTTAAGGGATGCCACCATGCATTTTTCTCTAAAAAGATTAACACTGCCAAGATATTTTTCGTGTCCCCACATATTCTTAACTATAATAATAATGCTAGTTCCATTCTTCACTCTTTCCTGTGGTCAACTTGTCCAAAAAAAAACGCAACCGAAACGGAATCAAAACTCAAACATAGTATTCAAACAATTTTAAAAAAAAGCAAATATTTCGTTCCTTCGTGGTGACCGTTCAGGAAGCTAGCTTTTCCCTGTTGGGCGTTATGCCCCGCATGTATGGTTCCCCTGTTTTGGCAAACACGGAAGGCAATATAAGTCATGGGAGGTTCCCCTGTTTGGGGCACTATGCCCCCATGCACGGCTCCCCGATTTTCGGTAAACACGGAAGGCGATATAAGTCAGACGCGGTTCCCCCACAGGTTTGGGGCACTATGCCCCACCATGTATGGTTCCCCCGGTTTTCGGTAAACACGGACGGCAATATAAGTCAGACGCGGTTCCCCTGTTTGGGGGTGCTATGCTCCCCCACAAGTTAAAACATATTGGCAAACTCTTAGTTCGTTTCTACACTGTGTTAATTATTTTCATAAGAAAAACAATATGTGTTAATTTTCTAGGGGAGTCCCACCATTCGATACTTATGCAAATATATCTAATCAATTATAATGATATAAAACTTACTTGAATATAATATCTTCTTCTTTGAACAAGACACAGAAAAAAATCCAGAAAAACACTTTAAAGAAGCAACGTAGAAGCCTTCGCGAGCAAGATTGTCAATAGAAGACATGTATACTGCACTTATATAATATATTTTTTATTTATTCATTAACATAAGGGAAATAGAATAGGTGGAGAAAAAAAATAAAGTAAATGAATTTGCCTTGTAATACAGCATTGCCTCACTCTGCAAAGAAGCAGAAAAGAATTCCTTTGTTGGTCTCTTGCCGAATCGAAGGAAATATTTTTCCTTCTTTTTTCTATAGAGGTAATACCAGGGAATTTTCACACAATGCCTAAAGCTTGAAAAACATCGCCAGCATGTCTGAATTCGTACCTCAAAGACGCCAAATTGTCGTATTTTTCACGGCAATAGTTGTTTACCAAGCAATAAAATTCGTTAGCTGGGTTCAGGCGACAATGTTCCTAGATTTTAAAATTCCGGCTTTATTCAGTAAGCTATATAGCTATCATTTTCAACATCTGTTTCAATAACTTGTATTTTGCCGAAAAGAACAGGACAATTATTGTATGTGGCAATACACAGAAACAATTCTACAGGTTCTTTTTTGTGTGTTGTTTGCAAACTCAATATGAGGCTATCAACATTAAATCCAAGGACAGTCTGGTACCATCACCCTGTTTGTTTGTCCCAACAGGGTAGTGGGCGGGGGAAAGGTTGTTGTTTCCAGAACCATCCACCAGAAGTGGTTTGTACAAGAAATGCATGTCAGTTGTCGCGGGGCGGGAGAGGGTAAAAACCTGTTCACACAAGATGAAGCCAAAGAGAGGCGGGGAAGGGTGGGGACAAGAAATGTATGTCAGTTGTCCGGGGTGGGGAGAGAGGGTATAAGCATGTTCACACAAGATGAGTCCAAAGAGAGGCGGGGGGAAGGGTGGGTTCTCCCGTTCACTCAAACTAGAGGAAATGATTGGCAGGTATCTATCTCCCATGGTTAAACATTGAAGGCGGAGCAAACTGGTTTTTCCTGGCCAATCATATCGCAAGGTTGTTTGCATAGGGTGTGAGAAACTGAACTTCATTCTTCACCCTCAGTATTGCAATGGATGTTGGAGAGAACACAGGACCTTGCGTATCTGCGAATTTTGTACTGAGCAACGCTGAAAAATAGCAAAGTTAAGTCTGTCATTTAAGAACCACGCAAGCTAAACGAAAGAAGTGCAGTTCGCAACAAAAAATAAATGAAAATAAATAAATATTTCTTCCTTTCCTTCCTTTTTCCTATCTTAATACTTTACTCCGTAAAACAAAGTACCATTAAAAATCATTGCTAAACATTGGAGCTTAAAGGGTGTAATCATATTCATTATTCATAATTTTGTAGTTCAAATAAGAGTGTTCAATTAGTTACGAGCTTTACAAGTCAGATCATAATTAAATTAATGGGGAAAAACTTGATGGAGCTAGGGACCGCGTTTTAAGCCATATACTGAAGTTCTAATTATCTAAATCATAGTTTTAATTCTAATTTAATTATAATTTCGATTCAAGAAACGTATAGGTTCATGTTTAAAGCTAAGAACACCGTTCAAATCCGTATCCTCAATCAAAATCGTGTTGGATCGCGTTCAATGACGTATACCATTGCTCTAATTATCTAAATCATAGTTTTAATTCTAATTTGATTATAATTTCGATTCAAGAAATGTATTAAATTATGTTTAAAGCTAGGAACAGCGTTCAAAGCCGTATCCTCAATCAAATATCGTGTTGGATCGCATTCAAAGCCGTATACCATTGCTCTAATTATCTAAATCATGGTTTTAATTCTAATTTGATTATAATTTTGATTCAAGAAACGTATAGGAGCGTGTTTCAACAAGAAAGAAGGTCATTCCACTTTTCCAAACAACCTCTATTGCACAACTAATAAAACCACTTCCCCCAGAAACCTCCCCCAAGCCCGGGGCCGGTCTCTCCAAGGCCGACACGGCCATATTGACATCAAATGTATACAGTCATAAAAGCAATTAAGGGGGCAATAAAATCTATTGTCGTTGACAAATCTAGTCATTCCTACTGTATAGACTGTATGTAAAATAAGGACTTTCGTGTTTTAAAGATGTCCCTATCAATTTTGGCACATCAACAGCAAACAGGAAATTAATCGGCACGTGTTTTTGTTTATGCGGAAAAACATTGTAAGGGTTAAAGTTGCCTCGTGAAATACTACAAAATACGCTATACTGTTTGTTCTTGATGTTGATCTGCCAAATTTGAAGAAATCTGATGGAGACACTTGTGAAACACGAGAGGCTTTATTTTTCATATCCAATATCTACAGACAATTTCATTCGCTTCGGTCCAATCCTTCCGACACTCAACGCCTCGGTCCACTCAAAAGGTATTTTTCTCTTTTCAGGAAAATACGAAGCACGTATTTCCTCATTTTACCTCTACAACATTTGTGAACAATTTCATTCAGTTCGGTACATTTTTTCTTGCCTTTCTTGCGTCAAATTTCAAAATTCATTCGGGGGACCTTTTGTCCTCTAAAACCGTTTTTTCGCAGGAAATAAAAAAGCCGAATTTGTTTATTTTTTGCTTATTGTCCTAACACAAAGTTTTGTTCCAATTCTTCATGTAAATTTAGGCACTTCTGACATACTGTTATTAGCACTTTTGATATTTCATGATCAAAGGTTTGGAGGGATCTGTGCCCCACCTAACCGTTTTTTCCAAGAAAATACAAAACACGTATTCTCTAATTTTATGTCCGCAATATCTGTTCACAATTTCGTTCACTTTGGTCCACTTGTTTTTGCCTTTCGAGTGTCAACTTTCAAAATTTTGGGTGAGGGCTTTTGCCCCCTAAAACCGTTTTTCAGCAAAAAAAGTAAAAAAGCACTTATTTGTTTATTTTATGTATAGTGTCTACCTGCCAAATTTTATCAAAATCGGAGTGTTACACTTGGGAAGTGTTACTAGTTAGAATTATAACAACAACGCATTGTCCACAGTTTGGACACTGACTCAAAGTAATCTGACATAAATAAGAAAATAAAAAAAAACTCAAAAGGGAAAAAGTAGGTTTATTAAAAAGTGCTTGAAGTTTGGTAAGGGACAGCTTCCAGGACCTCACGCTGGATACGTCACTGAGTCAATGCATTATATTTGTTTCTTGCAAAGATGATAATTAGATGCGCAATATGTAAAATTATATCATAGTTTGACTTTTTATAGATCTTTCCTTAACACATCCATATTATCCGGCGTTCTGCCTGCCTGTTTTATGTCGGATAAGCGAAACTCTACTGTATTTTCAGATAGCATATACACAGGAGCTAGAGGTCTGCACGGGCCGGAATTTTTAGAACGGACCCGGCCCGTCCCCTTTAATTTATAATCTATAGGCATTAGCGGATTAAGGGCGGAGCCAATGGAGCCCAGGGCTCCCAGCTCAGGGGGCCCTTTAAAATCCCTCTGTTTAATACTTACGCTCGCGGTATCGCTAGATTTAAGTCTTTGCATCAGCAGCATTTACCTGTTAATAATGAATGCAATTATTTAGTTGTTAATAATGAATTTAACTAAACTAATTATTGTAAACTTGAAGCACATTCAAATATTACAGCATAGTTCTCGGTAGTTCCATAAGTAATTTCAGAGACCACGGTGTTTCAGTGGTAGAGCGTTCACCTTTGGTGCATGGAGTCCTTGGTTCGATCTATGCTCGCGCCAAGTGAACCTTGTGCTGGACAAACACTGAGTGTGTGGGTTTTCTCGAGGTTCTCCCGTTTTATCCCACTTTTTTCATTCCACCATTTCATTCATTTCTTATCATCACTGTCTCCTTTAGCCTATCCGGCATAATCGTGGGACATAAAACTTAAAAATTTCTTTTCAAATCATTTCAATCAAAAAACAGTTGCAGGAAGTATGTAATTTCGAATAAAACAAACTACTATATACAATTCTGAGTATATTATTCTTTTATGAAATTCTCGCGAACCATATTTCTAAATTGAAGGGTAAGAAGACTAAATTCATTCTCTTATTATTATAGATCCATTTCAATTGAAGCAGTTGGAATAGTTGGAAAAAAACATACCCTATATTCCAGTGTGCCACAATCGGTATAACGCGCCACACTGGTGTGTCCAGCAAAGTGAACAGTGTGACGCAAACTTTTTCCTATTATTTGCAAGAATATTTGTCGAGTTCCTGTTATTTATTATTATTATTATTATTATTATTATTATTATTATTATTATTATTATTAACGATTTTTCCATGGATCAACTGTCTGTATACGGTTAAGCAACCACAAGTATCACATTGAAGGAATGAGTGTAATTATTTACTTTAATAGTAATACAAAAGTCAATTTGCTTGTATATTCTACCGGTAATAACTGCATCCGTCTAGAAAGCTAGGACTAACAACAAAGGGATACCAAGTTGTGACCACACACCGCCCCAAATCGTGGGTGCCACAAGTTCTCTTCTACGCGTTAGAACAATAAGGGCTGTAGCGTTCAGGGAGAGAGAAAAACAACTTAATTCCATTGCAGTTATATGCTTATTAAATGTTAACTTATATTTATAAATTATGTAAGTGATCGTATCGTTTTCTGTTTATTATTATTATTATACATTTCTTAATACGTTGATTGCCATGTGTATGGAATTCCATACACACGGCTGTCCTGTACAGTAGAGCGTGATTATTTTCCATACGCAAACAATGTAGATATTTCAAGTTGGTTGTGTTCGTTCTATAGGTGTGTATGTAATTAGATACATATGGCGTAGAAATCAAAATTTAATGTCCATGCCACGTATATGAAAAACCACACACAAAGACATTTATGAATAAAGACATTGAGTTTGAGTTTAACGTCTCGTTCAGCAACGAAGCTATATGAGACGTCGGCCTACTGATTAACGTGGACTCCGAACCACGTGAGCTCTCGCCGGGAATCGAAGCCGGGTCTTCCATGCCAAAGGCGCGTACGCTAACCACTAAGGAGCTTATGAACAGAGACATTTATGAGCTAAAACAAAGATGTGTGATGTGATTTTGAGTTTATCGTCCCTTTCAGCAGCGAGGCTATATGAGACGTGGACCTACTGATTAACGTGAAATCCGAACCACATGAGCTCCCGCCGGACGAAAACAAAGACCTTTGGAATTGACAATTGTTTGGACATTCCAGTCGAACCTACCTAATATTAACAACGTTTCTACGATAATTTCGTAACATTAAATTATTTCTTTTGTTGATTAGCTTGGTTAGGCTTATTTAAACACTTTCTTCTTTGCACCGACGTGTCACATCTCTTGGATGAAGATACACTAGCTCTCAATGGAAATCTAATCCAGAACCAATGCACTTGAACCATTTGACCACAACAAGGCACATTTAAAAAGAAGTTTCGATTTTGTTCGGAAAATTGTGATTAGGTGTAACATTTAAAAATATATTTAAGAAAGGGTACGGAGTAAACGCACTGTACTTTCTCGCTCGAATATTTTACACTGACTTATGTTAGGCTGCAACTGTTATTGATACATTTATTTGGGAAATTGCGAATAAAATAATGTTTTGGAAAACTTTGCTAGAAGAAACTTCAGGCCCAAAAGTAAAGTACCCATTGGTCATATTTCCGTTAGAAATAACTTGATCCATATATTAGAATTATTAAAGATATAATTGTATGTGAACTATAAGCAAAAGCGTCTGACTAATTTCTGAGAAAATTATGCAAAAAGTCACCCCCAAGAATAAATTATCCCTTGTGGATCTTTTCAGTATAAACGAGCTATGCTATATTGTTAGTGTTTTCATAAAACATTTATTTATGAAATACGAACACAATCGCCTGAATCGTTCTTGAGAAAATCGCAGGGTAAAACTTACTGTCAAAAGTAATATACCATTTCTAGATTTTCCGGATGAGGGAATTATACCATATAGCTAGGTTATTTATGTAATATGTATTTATAAAATATGAACAACAAACATCTCCTGAGTTGTTTTTAGGAAGGTCATCGGCAAAAGCTTACCCCCAAAGGTAAACTCTTCTATCTGTAATTTTGACAGTATATCGAGTAATTTTTAAGCAAATCGTCGGGAAAAATTTCACTGTCAAAGTAAACTATCTCTTTTGGATTTTTCTTTTCGGAACAAGCGAATTATACCATATTGTAAGATTATTACAGAAAATATTTTTACTGAAATTAGAACAAATTTCAGTAAAAATAGAAATTTCAGTAATAACTGAGACAATTGTCCAAAAAAAAAATCAACCCTTGAGAAAACCACTTGTTCTGTATGTTATCGGAATAAACTATTTATGCTCTATGTTAGTTTATTAATGAAATATTTCTTTACGAAATATGAACAAAATTGCCTGAGGCGTTAATGGGAAAACCATCGGGGGAAAGCTCACCCTAAGATTAAGCTACTCCTTCCAACGAGTTGACATATTGTTAGGTAATTAATGATACGTTTATTTATGAAATGTGGTTGAGAAAATTGTGCAAAAAGAACGCATACCATACAGTAAATTACACCATATATATTTTTTCAGAAAAATTATTCATATGTGGTGGAGATTTGTGAATAAAATATATATTTATCAAAAGTAAATAAAATCGTCACAGCTTTTTTTTTATTTGAGAAAATTGAATTATTTTAAATTTTAATCCTTCAGTAAATTACCCTTGCTTTTAGGTGTCGAAGGACATAAAATTCGAAAGATATTATGTTACTAAAACGTTATGTCTAGAATTCGGTGCAGATACGTTGAACAGTATGGCCTCTATTTGAGTGCGTGTAAAAGCGTGACGAACCGAGAGACAAATAGATGGACAGACATCGAAAAATCATTTTTTTCGCTATGTAGGAGCCATGTAACTTGAATTTATTGAAATCTGGTATTCGGTTTTTATAACTATCACCACACTTTCTTTTTTCGTCGCTCGAATGTGAAAACGAATAGGCCTACACCGACACGTAATGTGATAATTTGTAATCTCAAAAATTTAATTTGTTATGTTTAATGTGTGGTTACTCTAAAAAAAAAAAGCTTATGCATGTTACATCATTTTATTATCAGTTTTTCACGCTACTGTATAATTCGGTACGATTATAGTTAATATTCATGGCATCTTTTGGAAGCATTCGCGTTCCTCACAAAGAGAGCTGTAAAATTTAGTTTTGTTTAAAGAATGCACTCATGATTTTTTTTCACACAGACTTGCATTTGTTGCACTTGTGGATATGAAACAAAAGGAGAGAGAGAGAGAGAGTCAATACTTTAAAAAGAAACACACACACGGAAACACTAGAACAGTTTTCTTCTTCATGACAACGAGCTATCGCTGTGACTGTGTTCCTCACGCTGTGTGTAAAGCTCCAGGTTGCTCTTGTTTTGTTTTTTTCTGTTCCTGACTCACAGACACTCGCAGTGAGTTGAAGCTGTGTAAAAACGGAGAGGGAACGGTTAAGCATACCATACCATAAACTAAAAACAATCGCTATTAGTAATAAATAGTAAGCTAATTCTGAATAAATACGTCATCAGAAAAACAAAAAGTTATTTCATTATTATATTATTTCGTTTCTTATTAACATAAAAATTATACACTTTCTACAATGTTTTGTAAAGAAAAAAAAATTGAACAGGACCGGCTGGGATTCGATCTGGTGTCAAAACAGTATAAGAATTACTAGTCCGTCACTCTACCCACTTGCCCACACAGATTTTCTACCGTTGCCTAGCTTTTTCTTACGAAATAAATGCTCATGGCTATAGAGCATGTCACTTCCAAACTTAAGACAACAGTTTTTCTCTTTGTTTATATTTTCCGTATAATATTTTGCTTACAGAAGCTAATTTATATTTAGCAGACAATTTACACCCTAGATTTAAGCCAATAAATGCAATATTTTGCTCCAATTTCCAGTTCCTTGATTCAGCTGTTCTCCTACTAATCTTGTTATTCCCTCTGCAATCGTGCTGTGCTACTCCAAAAATTCCCTCGAAAACATTATTGCCAGTATACACAAAACCGAACATAATTTTGTTTTTTGCTTATATTTTTATTATTTTATTATATTTTTTGGAAATATCTCCTTAGATGGATTGCTTTCTATTATCTCCAAGTACTAATAACTGAATTTTACCAATAAACATATGGAAAATGGAATAACTGCGAAAAATTGTGAGTTACAGTATACGCGCAATATTTTTTGCGCATGGGAGTACCTCTTAAACTGTTACGGTTATATCCGAAAACGAAACAAATCATTTTCATAGGCGAGTACCATGTAAACTTCTTCATATAAACCGCTCAAAGCTGGTTTGTTTGTAACCAGCTGGCTGAACAGGAAGCGGAAATGATGTTTACTTCACCAGCGTATATGGGCCACTGTCAGAGTTACCATCCTGCCGAATTCGTTTAAATAGAGTACACAGACGAAGAATGTCTTGGAAGAAAGCAGTAGAAATCAAAGTAGCAGGAACCACAATGATTTGTACTGGAACTTTGATATTAGTGTCATGCGTGGTCAATATTTGGAGAGAGAATTTTTCATACGTTACCCTAAATATTATTTTATAAGATTTTACAGTTTCGTACTAAAACAACTTATGTTGCAATTAATCTACGAATTATGGCCGGCTTCGGACGATTGGCTGTCAACGTTCAAATCACACAAAAAACCAGAACAATAACAAAATTTCAATCTATTTGTCGTATATCAGATATTTCTGTTTATGTTGAGAGAGGTATAATGACAAATGATCTTCAATCGATTTGAAGCTCTTATAGTCATAGCGACAATGTTCCAAGAGCTAAATAGTTAATAATATATTTTAAAATTTATTTATTTTTCAATTTTCGTCGTCATTTTATTCTACATTGAGAACGTAGGTGCATATTCTATATATATTCTAAATATATGATTCATAAACTTTGAAAGAGGTATAACACGTTATGAAACAATGATTAGAAACTGAAACTTTTTTTTTTTTTTTTTTAGTTCCTCTTCCAACAGATCGTTCCTGCCAGAAATATCAGGATTGTGATTTTTTCCCTCACATTTAGATGGCAGGTATGGGATATTGAAGAGTATCGTTTGGCGGTAAAGTCATTTATGTTGCAATTAATTCCGAATCAAATCGCATATTTTACTCTACTAATAACAATGTAATGAAAGTGACTTGAATTCATAGCAAATTATGAAATAAATTTACAAAATTGACATTGCAGCAAAATGAAAATATGCGACAAGAAATACCGTAATATACGTTATGCCAATTATATCACAAACTAAAACACAAATTTTGTTCTGAATTTACGCAACTCCACATTTCATTATTTCCTGATTAGAAATAGGAGCAAATCAGAGATCGTCAACTCCAGGACAGTAAATCAAGCTTAGCGGGTTTTTACGAAGGTTACTTGGCGAGTTCCTGAATAAAAATGTTCCTCCAGTCAGCAGCATTGTTTCAATCAATGCCATATAGAAAATACCATGAGGATACACTGTTGCTGTATCGTTTGAAACGGTTGTTTATTCTCTTATGCCTAGCGAGCAGCGTTGACTGTATGAAAAGCAAATGCGGGAGATATAAGACATTAGACCAAACGTATTTTACAATAAATTATTATTTGCTACAAAAACTGGAAACTAGATTTCACACAATATGATAGTTTAATATACTTAATTAAAGAATGTGAACTTACTACAAGGCGTTCCGCAAGATAGAACGTAACTACATTGCCTCTCGCCACGATGATCATTTGGCGAATACACTGAATGCAGTCAACCAACGTAGGAGGTCCTCGCCAATGCCTTCTGTAGCTGCGCCACATGTTTTCCCAGTCTTCTCTACTATCCATTTCTTTATCTAATTAACTAAATAAACAGACTCAGATTAATGAATATATTTAAAGAAACACAAATAGCATCGTGTCACTACGTTTAACATTTGAAACCAAATCTTAGCATAGTGTGATCAGATATACTCTGCTCAAGAGTACAGCGTAGTCCGGACGTGGGTGTATCCCTAATTGATGTTTTCTGACGGTTTTAGGTTTTATCCATATTTGTTTGGTAACATTGTTTGGCATTGTCTGGTAACATTCCTTGACATTGTCAGGCAACATTGTTACAGCAGGATGGAACACCAGCGCACTTTGTGATTCACGTGCGTAATTACTTCAATCAGACGTTTCCTGGCCCCTGGATTGGAAGAGGTTGTACATCTTCATCAGCTCCCTTTACCTGGCCTCGAAGAAGTCCTGATCTGACGACACTAGACAATGCTCTCTGGGGTTTCATAAAGCAACAAGTAAGAAACACTCGATATCACACAATGCAGGAATTACGAGCAGGTGTGGAACACGCCTTCACCGTCGTGACTCCGGAGTATCTTCGCAAAACATCTGCGAGAACTAGGCGCAGAATTCAGCTGCGTTACGACATGGATGGTGATCATACCGAGGTTTGTGACTCTCAAGACTTCAAGGTAACTGTGTACATACATTTAGCTGTGGTCCCCATAACTAAGACTATACTGTTGAAATTAAAGGGGGGTACGCCCACTTTCGGACCACCCTGTATTACACTCTTTTGGAGATGCAGATACTATTTTCTCTTTTTTCTGGCCAAAATCGTTGTTGCTTTATATTCTTTTCCTGTTACACAAAGTAACTTGACATAAACGCTATTTAAAAAAAATAGTAACCGTTAGTGGAACCATAAACGAATTCTCTTAATAGAAATGACCACACTCAGCTTAGGAAGTAAGAAATCCCAGTAGATATAAATGAAATCAGTAAGTGCAGCAGTAGTAAGAGGTGATTGCTGCCGTAATACAAAACCAGCGCCGTAACTTTGATTTTTCTAAAGGGGAGGACAAGCATTAATATTTGGGCCCCCTAGAAAAAGTTTTTTGGACCCTTCCGCAAAAGTAGAAAATAGGCCCGTTCTCTCCATCTTTCTCTTACTCTTTGTGGGTCCCCTGAGCCTGTGGGCCCTCTCATACACCCCTGGACACGTTCTATGCATGACAAATTAATTAAGGGGACAATATTGACAAATCTTAAAGCCATACGAAGAAATATTTCTAGAGACCCAATAGTAGACATTTTTTACTGAAGTGGGCCCACGACTCATTTTTGTTTTATTTACCTTTTTGTGCTGTTTTAGTGCATGTAGTGAACCTGTTTCATGCTTCATTTATAATTTCATGTTCGTATCGTACATGGAGTAAGGAAATTTTGTCTTAAAGTGGGACCCCTCGAACGGCGGGGAGCTTCCCAAGGGGGAAGTTGCCCCTCCTTCCCCCCACTACTTACGACCCTGTACAAAGCCGTAAAATGTGAAGTTGCATCTGTCATACTATTTCTGAACGACAAAGGACAGGATGCAGCTAACATTCATAAGGAATTGTGTACCATTTACGGACCGACGATACCCTAACAGTACAAGATGTGCTAGGCATGTACCATTTAGGTGTCCCAGCTACTTTTTAGGTAGCTTGGTATGCTACATTTAGGTGTTCTAAATTCATCTCTCACATTTGATGTATTTGTTGCTTCTTTTTCTAAGCGATTGTGTAGTAGAAGCAACAAACGCATCAACTTTATTAGAGGGAAACTGTCACCTATCATTTGAATGTGAATATGGAAGAACCATGAAATAAAGTCAATAGACACTCGTCATTTTGTTATAAAATTACATGGCTAGTAGATTTTATCTTATCCCAAACGGTTATCATCGAATATACGCGGTTAAAGGAGCACTCTAATTAGCCAAATTCAAAAGACATCAAGAATTCATTCCTCTACAAGCGCCATGCTTTATCGTCTCCCTGGTCAAGTCAGTAGAGCACGCGGCCAGTAATTCTAAGGTTGGTGTTTCGCGCCCGGCCTGGAGCACTTTCTTTTTACTTGTTTAAAGTGTTTTTTAGACTCGTCTTAATGTATACACATTACGCATATAGGCGATTTAACATATTTTGGGGGATTAATTTTGTGGTTCATTGACGATTACGGCATGGGGAACATAACTAGAACATACTAGGCACGTTCCTCAGGTACATGTCAGGCATGTGCCTAGGGGCGGAAGTAGACTGCGACTATCACTTGTCATCAATATGATTTCTTTCTCAGAAGTATATAAGGCACATACTGGACACATTCCCATGTACCTGAGCGAACATGATAGGCATGCCATGTAATTGTGTATGTAATTGTGCTGTTAGGGTAGTGAGTAAAACGGTTAAGCAATAGTGCAGAGTTTCGGAAAGGGCGTCCAAATATTCATGATGATCAGCGTGGTGGAAGGCCTAGTGTTCAGGGAGGTGGGCGATCTGATGGAACGTGTTAACGAGAAAGTACGATCCAATTGCCGATTCGCAATAACTGTACTCGTCAAAGAGTTTCTAAAAGTGTCCGCTGAAACAGTGCATCGAATTGTGGCTAGTTAGCTGGGTTATCACAAACTGTGTGCTAAATTCACTACCATATTAATGGAGTATAGTTGAAACCTCTTCTTGGGGAACAAGTATTACAGGGTGTCTACTGGAATACCAGAAAGTAAATTCATGACTTTTTCATGACTTTTCATGACCTTTTTGTTCAAATTTTCATGACCATGGCGATAAAAATTTATCATTAGTAATAATAAACCCCTATCATCAGTGGTGCATCGGAACTATGCGGGTTGCTAATCTTAAATATCACTTATTGTGAATCTTAAAGAAAGAATCTAAAATTCTGCCGCCTTGTGCTCGAGCACAGAATAGCACTTACCTAAATACGGGTCTGCTCTTACCAGTGAATCACTCTATACTGTATTTGAAGTTTTAATTCTGAGTATAATTATCCATCTAGCAGAACTTTGTCTGAAATTAAGCACTCAGAGAACTGCCCAAAGACAAAACAAATTATAAAAGAAATTCGTTTTAAAAAAATAGATCATCAAATTTAAAATCTGCAAACTCAAACGAATAATATTATTTGCATAAGTCTAAAGGCCCAAAAATACACAATTTACATTTCTTAGAAGTGAAGAAATAGCAGATCAGAAAGTTGGACAGTAAAAAGTTGTTACTATATTACAGAGACTAGAAGATGAAATGGGGAGCAGCTAGGAAGACAGTAAAGTACCAGTTAGCCAGCACTAACTGGTGGGGGAAATTCTCACAATTACTGACCTGATACAACTGTTTCAGTGCATGCAGTATGAGGTATAAAAGTATGAAGTATGAAAATATACTCTGAGATTTCAGATTTTCATGACCAGTTGGGTAAATAAAGGACTTTTTCATGGCTTTCATGACCACTAAGCAAAATATATGACTTTTTCATGACTTTCATGACTTTCATGACCAGTAGACACCCTGTATTAACATTTCGCCCGCCCCCCTAGAGAAATATGAAGTTTCCCCATAGTTATCCCCCCTAATATTTAAAACATTAATACATATTAATGTTATTTATTACTTCTAGGGAACTCAGTTGGCCTTTTACTGAGATAAAACAGAGATTACATTTGTGCTTCATCTTAGGAAAATATTTTTTATTGATATGATGGACCAGTAACAGCGCCTTAAATTATTTTCAGTTCATAGGAAATGTTATGATGTGTCTATTTCACGCTTCACTAGTTAAACGGACGAGGTAATATTTGACACAACCCAAAGTCTTAAGAAATATATATATTATTTCTGTGGTCCCTAATTGTAAACATTTCACCCAGATCACTGTATCGTTTCATTTAGAAGTTTTTTTTTTTTTCGATGTGGTGAACATATCCTATGCTTCATTTCAGTGGCGCAACCAGGATTTTTTTTCGGGAGGGGAAAACACTGCCTAGTAAAGTAGTCCGTAAACGACGTGCTGCACCATTTGATATGGACAAAATTGAAAGTTTGAATTCTCCCCATCACAAATTATTTAGTTATTCCTATCATTACCATCACAAAATAAAAAATCAAATTCTCAATTATTAAGACAATATTTCGCACGTGATGTCTCATTCTTCAATGAAGATTAAGAGCACTCGTCACACACGGTGCGTGTATGTGTGTTTTCATATTTTTAAAGTTACTGGACAAATGGCAAGTAATAATGAATTATTTTTTTTTAATTTCACCAAAATTTGACTGCAACGGTGCTGCATAAAGTAGGCCAGGTTAGTTTCGGGAGGGGCCTGGGGTCCCGAACTCATTACTGGTTGCGCCACTGCTTCATTTATACATTCATCTTCGTATCGTATCACACGGAGTAAGAACATTTTATCTTCTACTGGAGACCCTGAACGCCAGGAAACTTATATAGGGGGCGGGGAAGTCAACCACAATAGTAATAATGTGCGAATGTGTGTGCGTGTGCATGTTTGATCATAATTTGCACCCTTTGTCGGCTGGTTTATTCATGTGTATATTTTTTGGTTAAAAAAGAAGAAAAAAAAAGAAATAAAGGAAAAAATAAATATGGTTGACACTTTCTTTAATACAGCTAAATTAATCTTATCACATAATTTCTGTCATAGGAATTGGACACTCCACAAACTAGGGAGGTGGAGCGGTGGCTCAGTAGTAGAGAGTTCACCTCTGGTGCATGGGGTTCCTGATTTGATCCCAGCTCGCGCCAAGTGGCATTTGTGGTGTGCAAAACCCCGTGTCCGTGGGTTTTCTCGCGGTTCTTCCGTTTCCTCTCACTTTATTCGTTCCACCATTCCATTCATTTCTCATCATCACCGTCTCCTTTAGCCTTGCCGACATAAACGTGAGACGTAAAACAGGAAGATTTCATTCCATTTACAAAACTAGGGAAAAGTTGATAAGAAAAAAGAAAATGTTACGTCAGTTGAGGGAAATTTCCTTGAAGAAACCTACGAACACTGTTGCAAACTATGAATAATAAAAGCATATTCTTGCGATGCTGAATTTTGACTTTTGTTAAATGCATCTCACTCTTTCTTACTGTTTTTCATCTATTGGGGATCGAGCCCTGAAATCTACATAATTCTCTGGATCCACTTCAAGTACCATTTCGCCCTATTCCTTAACGCTTTTTTTCTTTGGTATCTGGCGAGAAAAAGATTGACGGATAGCATTGTTGGATGTGACTTATGATAAGGTATACCATAGTTTGGAAGTCTAGAACCCAGAGTTAAATTAAAATTTGGCAGATAACAATAGTGGCTTTGATAATAATAATAATAATAATAATAATAATAATAATAATAATAATAATAATAATAATAATAATAATAATAATAATAATAATAATAATAATAATAATAATAAAGTTAATATGCAAGTTCAAGCCATTTAAAATTTACGGGTTGCATAAACATCTCGGCGAAAATATTGATATTCTTATTCCTTATTATAAACGCTAAAGGACTCAGTCACTATTTCCCTACAGTTCACAGTCACGCTAAAAGCCGTCGCTAGCTGCACTGCTTCCTACTTGACGGCAAGAGATGTCGCTAGCGTGTAGGCAATTGTCAGATAAACCAAAGGTTTTGGAGCTAATATTATTACTATTACTACTACTACTATTACTACTACTACTACTACTACTACTACTACTACTACTACTACTAATAATAATAATAATAATAATAATGACTTGTAAAATCTAAATGATTTTTTTCCGTGTCTGTTAGTATACACGCCTTAAGCTAAGGAGATCTGAGTTTAATCACCATTCCAAGTTGCAATTTCACGTATGATGTAATCTCGGTGCTACTAAAGGATACTAAACTACAAATCAACTAACTAACATCGCAACTATAATAACAAAATTTATAATTATAAATATATAATAATTGATAATTTTACATTGTATAATGTATAATATACCCAGATATGATATGTATACTTACATTCGCCTTTAAGTAATTATCGTACGCCTTGAAATCGAACTTTTCCTCAGGAGCATGCACACTAATCAACCGTATAGTATTTTAAGAGCCTTCGCTCTAATTTTTGTTCGTAACCATAAAAACAGAAAAGCAATATCAACAATGCGAAGTATAATATTGATTATATCTCGAAAGACAATATAGGAAATAGTGATGTAAAAATATATTGTTTTGCTCAGCAAATAATAACTTTGTATTTAAGGAAATAGTGTTTTAAGTCGGACAAATATTGAACTTCACTGTTTTTTTTTTTACATTGATTTCTTTTCAAAAATATTATTATAAAACAGTACCAAGAATTGGCAACTACCTGATTATAAATAATGAAGTCATGAAGATTGCAATATGTGTATTTATACAGAAACACATTTTTTATGACAAAAATCATGCCCTAGCAGGGGGCGCCGCAAAATGACACTAACCCCTTCGGGACGCACCCGCATAATTGTGCAGATACCAACTCCAATCACTCACACTTCTGAGACCAAAACGATGGCCGGGACATTTTAGTCGTTTCTTAAAGATTTTGCGGCGTTGAGTTTGAAAGTAAAATCAGATTTGTCATCACGTCACGTTTCCCCTTTTTTTAAAAAATCATCGTTATTATCATCCTAGAGACGCCGGATAGGGATTTCAAAAGATTAGTAGACTTTGACGTTGGCAGCCCTGGCAACGTCCCTAATTGTCACAGGGATATGAATGATACCTCGATGGGAAGATTATGAAACGCAGATTTCAAGAAGGTAACCCTCATGCTCCTCCGTTCCATGTTAGTGCCCCTTAGTGCATCAACGCCTAACGTTAGTGCTTCGTTAGTATAGGTGATACAAATAAATCCTTTTGGGGGACTAAGTTCACGCTGCCCCAGCCACTTCAAGCACTAACGAAAAAATTAGTGTCATTCGTTAGTGTATCGTTAGCGCTTCATACTGCACCAACACCTAACAGTAATGTTTCATTAGTGTAGGTGCTACAAGTAAAACACCTTTGGGAAGTAGCGTGAACTTGGCTCTCACTTTAAGCACTAACGAAAAGCAACTACCACTTGTTAATGCATCGTTAGTGCTTCCAGAAAACACTCATAGTTTCGTTAATGCTTCACTATTGATGTAGATATGGCCAATTACATGTCACGAAACTTCCATAACAAATTCATCGGGAATTTTTCATTGCGTCAAATTCGATCACATTCAAAAGCACTTACTTCTCCTAGAGCAATTATTAGTTCATCGTTAGTGCTTCTTAGTGCTTCGTTTCTTAGTGATCTTAGTGCACAAATCCCTAACGTTAGTGCGTCATTAGTGTAGATGCTACAAGTAAAAAACCTTTGGGGTGCCAGCGTGGACTTGGCCCCCACAGTTCAAGCGTTAACAAAAAATAGTGAGTGCTTCTAGGAAACATTAACAGTTTCGTTAGTGCTTCACTATTAGTGTAGTTATGGCCAATTACATGTCACTAAACTCACATAAGGAATTTATGAGGATTTTCTCATTGCGTCAAATTTCCGTCGAATTCAAAAGCACTAACGATCTCCTCTAGCGCAATCGTTAGCACATCGTTAGTGCTTCTTAGCGCATTAACCCCTAACATTACCGTAGGTGTTACAAGTAAAATATTTTTGGAGGTCGTGAACTTGGCCTTGCACTTGGTCCCCACTCTTTAAGCACTAACAAAAAATAGTGCCATTCGTTAGTGCATCGTTAGTGCTTCTAGAAATCACTAACAGTTTGTATGGGATTTGATATTTCTGAAATTGGCATTCCCGCAAAAATCTTGAATAAATCCCAAAATGTGATAACAGTAACGTTAATGCTTAGTGCTTTTAAGTACACTAACGATGTACTAATCATTGCTGTTAACCCCATGTTTCTCCGTCAATTTGTATAGATTTTGGTATTTCTGAAGTTGGTCCTCACCAAACATCTTGAATAAATTCCAAAATATGTTAGCACTAATGTCAATGCTTAGTGCGTTTAAGTGCTCTAACGATTGCCGTTAACCCCATGTTTCTACATCAATTTGTATAGAATTCGATATTTCTGAAGTTGCTCCCCACCAAACATTTGAATATCTCGTAAACTCTGAGGGGGTTGCGGTGGTTCAGTAGTGGAGAATTCACTTCTGGTGCTTGGTATCCCGGGTTCAAACTCTGCTCCTGCCAAGTGAACTTTGTGGTGGACAAACACCGTGCGCGTGGGTTTTCTCGGGGTTCTCCCGTTTCCTCCCACTTTCTTCATTCCACCATTTCATTCATATCTCATCATCACCGTCTCCTTTAGCCTAACCGACATAACCGTGGGACGTAAAACTCAAAAATTTCATTTCATTTTTTCGTAAACTCTGATACCACTAACGTTAGTGCTTAGTGTGTTTAAGTGCACTAACGGTGCACTAACTATTGCCGGTAATCTCATGTTTCTATGTCAATTTGTATGGAATTTGATATTTCTAAAGTTTACCCCCACCAAAATTCTTGAATAAATCCCAAAATATAACCCTAACGTTAGTGCTTATTGCGTTTAAGTGCACTAATGATGCACTAAGATGTGATAAGTTTCGTGAAAATCTGTCTGTATAAAGACGGCTGGGGGCTAACTTCATATGAAGTTAGCCCCCTACCAAAAATCTTGAATAAATCCCAAATTATGATAGCACTAACGTTTATTCTTAGTGCACTAACGCAGGGGCGGATCCAGGGGGCGATCGCTTCCCCGAGAACAGGAAACTTTCTTATTTTATATGTAAATAAATCCCATCCCAGGGTTTGGAGCTCTTAAAAATAGCTCTAACATGTAAGTAGCAGTATTACAACCCCTCCCCCCGAGAATTCGTGTCCTGGAGCCGCCCCTGCACTAATGTGCATTAACGATGCACTAACGATGTGCGACGTTTGGTGTAATTTTTGAGAGATGAGGGGACAACTTCAGGCACGTGCATAGTTTTAAAAGTCTCTTAGAATTTACACAAACGCAATAGACATAGCTCAACTGCTGCCACATCAAATTCGCTAGTACTTCGTCGATATATCGAATCAGAAATGAGTTGATTGCGTGGAGTTAAAAAACAGGTATCGCGACAAGATATATCTTTTTTTTTTTTTTTAAAAAAAATGAAGAGCATGTATGAATACATGGCGTACTAAATGTGAGCAATTAAAAGAAAATGAAGTTGAATTTTGTTCAATCTGAGAACGGAAAATTATATTGTGGTAACAGTCAAAATCCAGGGGGAAATAGCTGCAGGCCAGCAAACCAAACTCAGAACCACCATGTTTTTGATCAGTGACGTATATAAGTTAATTCAAAATCTAAAAATGAGGCATATGTTTGGATTTGGAGGACCAGAATATTTAGCTTAATTTTCGCAATTTCTTGCTATATTTTCGTACTTTTTGATGATTTAGGTTAGGTTAGGTTAGGTTAAGATCTTTGAATTTGGGAGGCCAAATTTCTTTCCTTAAAATTCATACTTTCTTCCCATATTTTCTGCTTTTGATGGTTTAGGGTAGGTTAGGTTATTTATGTTAGGTTAGGTTAGTACTTAGATTAGTACCTTACGTAACATCAACTCATTTTACCTGTAAACATTGTGTGTGTGTGTTTTTTCCTACTTCTACCCACGAGACGAAACGAGACGTGACTTCAGGTTGTCTCGTCTTATCTCGAACAAAGCATGCCTCATCTCGAAAAGATGTGCTTGCACTCAAAAAACAAGTATAGTTAGAAAAGCCAGAAAATGGGTGACAGTTACAATACTGCATGGTTTAAAAAGTGACGACCATGCTTCTAGGTTACTGATACCATAAAATATTGTTGCAATGATATAGATCGATTTACAATAAAGTTGGGGTAAAGGAACTATATTATTATTTAATAAACGATAGTTTTATATGGTATTGCCAACTATAGCGGCAGTGTGTAGCTGGAAATACAATACAATATATTTTCCAAAATTACATCGGAAATGTCTACGATAAGCGTAACAATACTAATAGTCGCAAATGCAATGCTGTAGTGCTGCGAGGACGATACAATATTGTAAGACAAACAGTACTGCATTGCTAGAAGTACGATATCTTTGAAGCGACGATTGTAGCGTCTACCATACTGTATCGTTTCTGCTACAACATATTGTTGTTGTCTTGACCATAGAGTGTGGTACAACTGACAATATCTTCGAAGTTTAAATCGTTTCTGCAACCATACAGTATATTAACTGTAACAATACTACATTGTTGGCAATGCAATATCCTTGGTGTCCATATTGTACCGTTCACTATACTATATTGCTGTTGGAACGGTGTTGGATTGCACTTCCAACTATATTTTATGGTTGTTCGTACGGTCTTTCGAGAGTTCTTTTCTACCAATGACTATAATATATGGTTGTTCTCACCATGCCTTGAAAGTCAATATTGTACTCCCTACTATATTTTGTGGTTGTTCGTACGATATTTGTAGAGTCTATATTGTACTTATTACTATGGTATGTGGCTGTTGGTACGATGTCTTAAAAGTCTATACAGCATTGGTAGTGTATACGACGCATTTTTCTAGCTTTCATAACGCAGTTTGGTCTTGAAATGGAGAGATTACATCACGTATTATCTTGCCCTTGTATAAGAACTATTCTGCTATATTGTATTCTATTCTTGAATAACTTTGTTTCAATCTGTACCACAAATATGCAGTTTCGTTCATGTATATTTTTACAATGAAACACTGCTATTTGTAACCACAGAGGCAAAAGTATACGTCCCAGCTAAATAATAATAATAATAATAATAATAATAATAATAATAATAATAATAATAATAATAATAATAATAATAATAATAATAATAATAATAATAATAATAACAACTGCACTATGGAAGCTTGAAAAAGCGTAATATAAAGTTTTATATATCGTACGAAAACGAGCCCTGACTATTTCTGATAACGTTGCAGCTATGTTTTCATTGTTCACTTTGCATGACTATTCTACTGCTTCTATTCAGTATCGTAGCCAGGATGTGTGTTTGGGGAGGGGGATGTGCTATTATAGGTACATATAGAAAAATTACAAACAAAAAAATATATAAACATAAAAATATATATATAAAAAATTACAAACATCAAAGTACCAAAGTACATTGTCGGACCTCTTTAGGGGGGCGGCCCCTCTGGGCCCCCTTCCCTACGCCACTGCTTCTATTAGCTACCATAAACTTGAACAAAGCGTTATTAAAGCAAAACAACATAATGAAACTTTGTTTACATACTTATTTTTCACACACAGGAAAAGCTTTATTATCGAATGACATATCACCTGGGGCTCCTACTGGATTGCTTTTACAAAATCTGTCATCCGTCAACCTTGGTTAACAATAATGAGGGAATACTGCAGAGCACTAAAGAAGATTATAGAGTAAAACCCCCCAACATACTTCGAAAAATGAAAATTACACATACTCCGATAATACAAAACTGTGATCCATGAGCACGTAAACATAAATTATTACTGCACCCTATTGCATCGGATAGATGTTAATGTAAATAAAGTGACTCTTTACAATAACATGTTTATATGAAAATATATATACAGATATTTTTACAACTTCGTTCAAAAGAAAATTGACAATTACCATACATTACTTTTACAAGCACATATAATCGAAACCAAAAGAGCATTTCTTTCTAGATGCTAAAAATAAATACTAGATTTACAGTACATTTATCATTTTATTCAAAATGGTGTTTTTTCATTGAATATAATTATAATCAGTGGCGTATTTAGGGGGGCTTCCGGGCTTAAACCCCCCGAAATCTTAATTACTATAGTAAAGTATATGAAATATCTTGCAGAATTTTCACATTTTCAGGCAAAGCCCCACCCCCGAAAGTTAGCAAAGCCCTCCCCGAAACAAAATTGTTAATACGCCACTGATTATAATATACAAACATGAACACTAGCAATCAAACTTTATTTTACAGTTATGTGTATTGAATAATATTGATTACAATCTACTATAGACTGTTCCCTTTTTAAACATGTACTATTACCAGATAATTTATGGATTTTACTTGGTCAAGAATAGATTCTTCGGAAACAATAGCAATGCATTTTACCAGATGCTCAAAACGAATAATATATTTATATTTACAATAAAAACATTTGAATTAAAAAATAAGTTCTTACTTAGTATTTAATATACAAACATGGACGTGTTATTTATGCAATGTTGACTATAACCTGCTGAAGACTTCCAGTTATTAAAGAATATACTACCAACAGACCTCATATATAATTTGATATATTTAATTAAGAACACATCTATTGTGTGAACATGTTTCACTGTTTAGTATTACCCAACAGTACGAAAGATCTTGACAATATATTTTATGCATAAAATCTCTACCATTATACTCGTCCACTAGAATTCCACTTCAATTTGATAATTATTTTCTGTCATTGAACTTTCAAATACCAACTAAATATTTAATTTAAACGAGCCAATTTTTATACGTAACTGTACTAAATTTGGGTAGCTTTTAACTTTGATTCCAAATAAGAAACAGTAGAAGACAGGTTAAACGTTTAAGATTTCAGCGAGGATGTTTATAAAGTCTTTTCGGGCAAGATTTTGAGCTACAGAAACTTCACAAGAAGCCCAGCTTCTCCTCACGGTTTACTATTTGCATCGCTCTGAGGCAACCTTTGTTGGTCTTTCACTTAAAAGAATGATCGTGTACATCTTGGCGCTAAAAACATCTTCCTTAAGCCATGCAAACCTAACTCACCGCCGCAAAATTACTTGTGTTGGATAGACAGAAGATGTCTGCGCAAAACGAGCCGTGTAACATGAATATAAATTACTTAACTGTTTCCACAAAAATTTTTGATAGACGAGACCGTACTTGAAACTTGTATGCTCTGACTCTAACGTTATCCTTTTAATTTACTGCCAATTGTTCATTAAATTACGATGTTGTAACTTCAATGCAACCAACATTTTTATATAAAACCGTAATTGTAAGCCACTAAAAACTATTTACATACGTTGGGAAATAACACTTTTCCAAGAACTCCATTGTCCTTGATGGGTATTAGTGAGTGTTTAAACAGCAACGTAGTAACGGGTACGTTTGTTAGGTAAGAAAGTTGAATAAAGAACTGAGAAAGTATGGAATACAAAGAGCCCTCCGTAATGATTATGCTAGATAATGGGAAAAATAGTTGAGTTGACTTTGAGCTTAACGTCCCTTTCAGCAGCGAAGCTCTATAAGACACGGCCTGCGAGTTAACATGGAATCCAAACCACATGAGCTACAGAAGGGAATCGAACCCGTTCTCCCATGCCAATAATGGAAAAAGACATTGACACATTCCTACATTCTGAGAAGTATGTGTGTAGGGTTCTAATTTTTTCACGATGGTAAATTCCCTGATGTTTCCAGGGTGGACAAGATGGTCAAAAATTGGATAAAATTCTGAGCTAGTTAAAATTCACATTTGAATATATCGCACTACAGGTGATCGAAGTCGCCGAAATTTTGAGGTAGCACTCCCTCGTTTATTTGAATGGTACAAATCTTTTTATGGGAGGGCAAAAATGGACAAGAATTGTTCAAAATTCTGAGCAAGTTAAAATTCAAATTTGAAGATGTCGCACTATGAGTAATCGAAGTTGCCGAAATTTTGAAATGTCCTTCCCTAGTTTATTTGAAAGGTACCATTTTTTTCTTGGATGGACGAAATTGGACAAAATTCTGAGCTACTTAAAATTCAAATTTGAAGATGTCTCACAAGAGATCATGGTGGAAAGACTACAAGGTGGATGCAATGCAGTGCTACATTCTTGTCGCTCTGGCGCATGACGTCATCTTGGTCGCAGACGTGGCCAACGAGAGTGAGATGAACTTTTAACAAGCGCTTGCTCGCCGGTATCCTACACGCAAACTTCTCTTCTATTTATAGTGATCGTCAACGAAGTAAAAGTTTTAGTACAAACAATAATTATATAAACGTAATGTAATCAATGCTTAAGCTAAGTGAATTCAAAGGAAGATGTTTACAATAGTAAAAGAAACAGTAATATCAGTTCATATTAAACACTTTGAAGCTTGAACAAGCCAATATTGCTCACTACATTTTATGTTTATTCTTTCTTTTCTTTTCTTTCTTTCTTTTTCTTAAACATCCGAAGTAATACACTCGAGTATGTATAGGCCTGAATAATCTATAGTGTCGTTAATGCACTTCATTATTATATATTTATGTATGCTCAAGTATATTTTCGTAACTCATTGATCGGTTTTGATTTACTATTATTATTATTTTGCTTGAAAGAGAATTCTTTACTGATGACCCCATATAAATTTTGAGAATATCTCAAGGGAGAATTCATTGTTTTCGTAAACAGAGATGCATGTACGTATATTTTCGTTATGCTTGGACAGTTTCTTTCTTTCTTTTTTTTTAAGAGTTGCTCAAACGTAAGTTTTATCCGAATCTCAGGGAAGGTTAAAAACTTTATTGAGCAGGGACGCACGTATTTAATATTTTAAACATCGTTTTTATTTTTGATTTATAAAAAAATAATCTTATTTGAAATCGCTGATCGCTTATTTATAGAATTTGTATTTGAACAAAAGGTTTGGTGAAATTGACAGTTCTCTGAATATTAGTATCAAAATTTACGCCATAACAAACTGTATTATTAAACATTTGTACGAAATAAAACGTTACATATACTATTGTGTTTTAAAAATATATAGAAATAAATATGTATATACAAAGCACCTCAAACAAAGAAATTGCAACAACATGATTATTTCAAGCAAGAAACAAAGTAGGCCTACTAGGCATATGTGAAGGCGATGTAGGGGTGTTACAGCTAGACTAGAAAACATATAAACCATAAAATTACATAATTTTCTTAATTTACTTGATAAGTTTTCTCTTTGATGTCCCGTGGACTAAAGAAGACATAAGATAAATGCAAGTGAATGTTTATGTGGAATTTGGTGGAATGAGAATGTGGGAGTACTCCGAGAAACTCAGGGACACGATGTTGTCCACCACAAACTCACTTGACCGAGATCGGACCAGTTCCCCTTGCAGCAGAGGTGAGCCTTCTGCCACTGAGCCACCGTGTTTCCTTGATTGGTTGAGAATTTACTATATTTTTAAATTTACTGTAGTCATTCTTAATTTTTTGTTTCTTATGCTTCGGATTCCACGTTAATCAATAGGTCCACGTCTCATATAGCCTCGCTGCTGAACGGACGTTAAACTCAAAATCAAGCCAATCAAGTCAACTATGAAAAACACAGATATAGCACTTTTTGCATACTCGACAAAGTTCATCCCAAAGAAACCGTTGAAAAATGTATTTCGGGAAGAAATGAACACCTCTTTTGAAAATGAGTTCTACAGTTAATTAAAATATTTCCTTTACAAAATCTAAAACTTGTCACAGCAATTACTTTCTGAGATAAGAAGATACGTTTCCAAGTTTCACTTTAAGCAGTTTATGAGAGTATTTAAATATAAGCTTGTGTTGCTTTGATACGTACCTTGGTCTCTCAAAACGCAACATTCCTACTAAGTCTTCTGTTATGTTTTCGATAACTTTACCTTCTCATTCATGCTCTATGTCTCGCTCAAATCGCTTTATTCCATTTAAGGTATCAATATTATACATTGTAAATTATTGCTGTTTGAAACGGACAATATTAAGCTAGCAGAAAATGTTCTAGAATTTACACATAATTGGATACAAAAAGTATTTTCAAGTGGGCATATTCTCTTTTAAACAAGAACATAAAGGTTTTTGAACACAGGCTTTTAATACAGTAACAACTGCCTTCAACAGGCCCCTTATTAAACGGAAATTTATTTTAAATGGAAATATTTCACGTTCCTATGAATTTAGAGGTTAAAAAAAAGTGTTAAATTCTCTTGATTAGGTGGAACCTGTGTTGCGAACACCGGATGTTAAAATATACTTTTTATCGGAAATTTTCAAATTTCGGAATTCAGCGTTTAGAAAAAGTTTAGACATTCTGTGAGAGGTTAGGTTTATTAACTATGTTGTCTTTAAAGATCTTCGTTTACTTGTTACCTTAAACATTTAACTTTTAGTACACTGCCATATAAGGCTCTAGAAACTGTGCGAGTTTTTGAACGAACTGCAATTCACATAGTTATTTCTAAATACCAATAACTTGTTCTCTAGCTGGTCTAGAGACATGGAACAAGGAGCATAATATACACAATAGAATAAAAGGGAGCCAAAAGTAGGGGGATGCTGAAAAGTTCATAGCATCTACTTTTGTCTTGGCCTTTGAAACCGTATATAAGCTTCTTTTCTTTACTGTAAGTTTTATGTGTATTAATTCGTACCATAATAAATACTGTAATTGAATACGGTAGGCTATGTACAACTTAATTTTATCTCACTATGTCAATTATATGTATATATCTTTTTATTTTTTTTAAGCATAGATCTATCTTCGTTAACTTTAAAACCTTTAATGGAATTTTTTGCGAGTATAGTTCATCAATTTCGCTAGGCAGGTTTTATTATATGCTTATGCCAGAAATGTAAATTTACTTCTCTGAATACATTTTTTTTATTTACAGATACTTGGTGCATTCTTTTTTATTCGTAAGTTAATATATATATATATATATATATATATATATATATATATATATATATATATATATATATATATGTGTGTGTGTGTGTGTGTGTGTGTGTTATATAATTAGATGTATTTTAATTTCACATACTGACTGTAAGCTGTTGAACCCGAAGAAACAAAATGTATTCAGGAAGCCTTGTGCGCTTGCAGAGCTGAAAACATTAAAAGTGACCCTGCGTTTATCAATACTCATTTCAGTTCAATTTCAAAGATCATAATGGGGCCGCGGTGGCTCAGTGGTAGAGCGTTCACCTCTGGTGCTTGGGGTCCCGGGTTCGATCCCAGCCCCCGCCAAGTGAACTTTGTGGTGGACAAACACCGTGTGCGTGGGTTTTCTCGGGGTTCTCCCGTTTCCTCCCACTTTCTTCATTCCACCATTTCATTCATTACTCATCATCACCGTCTCCTTTAGCCTAACGGGCATAACCGTGGGACGTAAAACTTAAAGATTTCATTTCATTTCATTTTCAAAGATCATAACAAGATTAGAAGAGCGATAATTAGAATTTTGTAGTGCATTTGAGCTGTTTGATTCAATAACGAACCAGACGCCACAAAAACCAATCGGACAAGCATTTCTTCTAAACACACAGTCAATAAACGCGAAAAATCCTGGCATAAAGTTGTCTAATGTAAATAAAGTGTTTCTGGGAACAACGACGCACGAATTTCAGATTTGTCGGCAAGTAACATTGCTTCTTAGAAACGACCCATGACACGAAAGGAACATTTTTCATGTACAGTAATGTTTTGACTAATAAATGCAAGTTTTTGCCACAAACACCGAAAACTACATAGTTGTGTATTATAGCATGAATGCATCATAGTTATGCACCAAGTAGGATGTAGTTTTAGTAATATAACGTTTTTCTCTAAGATAATAAAATTCTTCATTTAAATTTATGTTTTGATTGGTGCATATTTACAATTTTTAGTGCATATTTGCATATTTTCAGTGCATATTTTCGTGATTTTTAGTGCATATTTTGCCGTTTTTTAGTGCATATCGATCCGAAGTCTAGTCATAACTAATACTATCATTCCTCAAAATACGGTACTTTCCTGGTGGGACACCCAAGAGAAAAAAAGTTCTCTTGATCTACATAGTTTCGGATCTACAAAGTGCCGAAAGCGTGGGAAAATGACTTTCGGACGCTAATAATTCCGACACTATCCAACGTAAAAAGGGCGGGTAAAAAATTCACTGAAGAAATCATACCTGCTGTATTGAATTTTGCATGTTTCACAATCCTACCATGCACGCGCAAGGGATTTCCCAAAGGAACGTAGGGAGTCCCGGATAATCTGACAAATGAAAATTGGTCTAAATGGATATGAATTGATAGGGTTTCTACCAGGTAACAATAATTTGTTTGTATTAAATCGGTATCTGGAACAAATACAAAATGGCGGGCACCTTCATGCCCGTTGTGTGTGGTTGCATAATCGCCAGGAACGGATGCTGACCAACAGTGACGTTCAGGGTATTAACTGTAGCGAATTTGTACTCAAATGCTCTAGAAAGACATCTGGAGTGTCGGTAGAGAACAACAGATGAAGCAGGGCGATTCACATATGTGGAAACATTTAAGAAAAATGCCCAGAAATGCACTCATACTCAGTAAACGTGAGTTCAAAGCGCCGGAAATGTAAGGATAAGCGTCAAGAACATAAAAGACATTGCCAATTCACCAATAATATTCTCTCAATCCGATGCAATATGATGTGCACGGTTGCATACCAATACGGATGCAACAACTAAGGCCAAGTTGAAGTTGTGCAAGGGACTCACAAAGAAACTGGATAAACTAAATGAATGTCACTAGTGGGATCGCATGATCAATATTGAAATGTGGCCAATATGTGTGTTGATATCAACATGTAGCTAATGGACAAATGTCAACATGTCCCACTACTGCTGGGACACCGTCCTACGTGCAAAAAATAGGAAAATAACTACTCGGGTCTTGAATCCGAGGCCGTGGGCTCCCAGTAGGATTGGAAACTACGACCACGCGAGCAAAAACGAGCGCTCTAGCCCTGATGCTTCGAGGGAGCCTCATTTTCTCTATATTCATTTCTTTGAGGAGTACCCACTTTGTTTGGCAAGCGCTCTTGTACAGCGTCCCGACATGCTTGTTTGTTTCATTTTGTTACTCTTACTGCACAGTTGTAAACAATCAGAGCTGTAAGACGTTTCTTCCTATTTCTCATGTCGTTTTATTTCCATATGTATGGTGTTCCAGCAGTAGTGTTACATGTCCCAAATTGGTTCATTTTCGTGTTTATCTTGGCATGTACACTGTGTGTAAGATACGAATTTCTGGAGGTATTTTCCTATATTTCGAGTACGTCATATGTCCCAGAAGACGTGGGGCATGATACAAGTGTTTTTTTTAAAATTTATTTTCATGCTCTATCAGAATTTGAAAAATGAATTAAGAGATTTCTTTTCATTTGTGTCGACTGTGGGGCAATGTCCCAAACAAAGAGGGACATCGATACAATCGTGTTCTAATTACGTTCTACCAAAAAGTGCACCAGATGTAATAGCAGAATGTACAATGTTATTTTCCTAGTTTTCGCACGTGGGACGGTGCCCAGCAGAAGTGGGACATGTTGACATTTGTCCATTAGCTACATGTTGGTATCAACACACACATTGGCCACATTTTAATATCTATCATGCGATCCTACCAGTGACATTCATTTAGTTTATCTAGTTTCTTTGTGAGTTCCCTTGAACAATTTCAATTTGACCTCAGTTGTTGCATCCGTATTGGTATGCAACCGTGCACTAGTTTATCCAGTTTCTTTGTGAGTTCCCTTGCACAATTTCAATTTGACCTCAGTTGTTGCATCCGTATTGGTATGCAACCGTGCACATCATATTGCATCGGATTGAGCGAATATTATTGGTGAATTGGCAATGGCTTTCATGTTCTTGACGCTTATCCTTACATTTCCGACGCTTTGAACTCGTGTTTACTGAGTATAAGTGCATTTCTGGGCATTTTTCTTAAGTGTTTCCACACATGTGAATCACCCTGCGCCATCTGTTGTTCTCTACCGACACTCCAGATGTCTTTCTAGAGCATTTGAGTATAAATTCGCTACACTTAATACTCTGAACGTCACTGTTGGCCAGCATCCGTTCCTGGCGATTATGCAACCACACACAACGGGCATGAAGGCGTCCGCCATTTTGTATTTGTTCCAGATATCGACTTAATACAAACAAATTATTGTTGCCTGGTAGAAACCCTATCAATTCATATCCATTTATACCAATTTTCATTTATCGGATTATCCGGGACTCCCTACGTTTCTTTGGGAAATCCCTTGCGCGTGCATGGTAGGATTGTGAAACATGCAAAATTCAATACAGCAGGTATGACCTCTTCAGTGAATTTTTTACCCTTCCTCTTTACGTTGGATAATTTCCGAACTATTAGCGTCCGAAAGTCATTTTCCCACGCTTTCAGCACCTTGTAGATCCGAAACTATGTCCGATAGCCGAAAGTTCAAGATAACTATTTTTCTTGTATCAGTGGCAGGAGTCACCTCGCAAGAGTTGCAACACCCGAACACCCGATATATGATGTTGAACCTAAACAATATCCAATGAATCTAGACCATGATGCTGGTGCAACACATCGCTTGTAATGATATTGGTTTAGGGCAGACGTGCAACTAGAAATGTTTTCTTGGAAGGGGTCCAAAGTTATATTGTTGAACTGTTATTATTATACACCTGAAAAAAGATACGTAATTTAAAAGTACTTTCACCTTAATTGTTTCTATACCAAAAGAAAGAGTATTGATGTAATGTAAGATCAAATCAATTTATCAGGCTGCATCAATAATTTCCCCGCTTCATCAATAATTGCCCAGCATCAATAATTTCCGAGCCAGTTTTATTAAGAAATTGTAGTATGTGGAGTTAGTAAGATGAAACGTGGATTCGAACCTGATTGCCCTCTCCATGATGTGCAACTGCTTTAGGGAAATATTTCGCCTATTCTTATTCATTGTCTTTGAGTACTGCATGTAACACGTCTAGTTTTCGATGGACTTAAAATTGCTGTGCGTTAAATATATGATCCCACGCCGGTGATTTTTTTTAGAATTATGAGAGCTTATCAACAATATAGATAGTATGCTAAGCCATATCGCAGCAGTTAATCTCTTAAATACTCTGAAAATACCATTCAATTTTCACTTGCTTATTGTGAATCTGTTCTATAAAGACTATTTTCTTTTTCTTCTTTTAAATGGTATGGCATTTCAATGGAATTTTCCGTTTTATGAATATTGAATACCGAAGAATGGTATACTGTGGTAGATAAACCTTACCATTTGAACTGTATTTTGTAATATAGGAAATAAAAATACAGAGAAAGACAATAAAAGATTTTTTAATACACTTTCCAAACATATTTCTCTTATTACAATAGTACACCTTACAGTGTTATTTCTTTTAGTTCTTAGTTCCAAATGGTATCCACGCATGTTTAACAAAGTCTTGTATCACCAATAATAGTAAGGTCTATACGCGTAGGAATATGCGTACACAGGGTACCTGTACGCATAGTATGGTAAACCTGAAATGAAAAAGAGTATTCATTTCTTTAATAAGATGACAGGTAAATATCACATAAACAATAAAAGTTCTAAAAACAAATTCTTAACATCTTATGATAGTGAGTAATGTGATACAATGCGCACGTAAGTCTCAAAAGAGCTGAAAAGTTAACAGCTTTTAGGTTAAACGTTAATGCTGTATATCAAGTACTTTACGCGTTATCAGATTATAGGCACATTTAGAAACGGTTGGTATTGAGCTTATAGAGGGTAAGTCAAAATGAGGAACCGATTTCAGAAATGTATTCTGTGAAATATATAGGAAAGGAGGGCAAAGCGGATCACTTAACTTCAAAGGCCTCAAATGGCAACTAAAATTAAGACTAGGAAACCAAAATTTTGAGGAAATATTTTATGATTATTAAACTTTCAAATAACAATACAATAGTAGCGAGAATTGCATATACATAAATGATATTGCTTAATTACTGAACTACTGCAATTTATTCACTTTGCCCCACCGGTAGGGCAAAGCGGATCATGATAGTGGGGCAAAGTGAATAAGCAAAAACTCATACATTAAAAGTCAGGTTTAATACAGATATGCAAAATAGAAATTGTATAGAAGAATAATATATATGTATACAGTCTAAGATCATAAAAGAATGACACCTAAATGAACTGCTTTACCTACCAGAAGATCAAAATGTTTAATATTTTGTGAGTATTAGCCTAACACATTTAAATATAGAATTAAGTCTAGACAAAGCTTGCATATACATGATCCCTAAATATGTTTAAAAAGCTCAAGTCCATAGAAGTCTTTTTTCTTATCAAGTAGGCATCTAGTATCTAGTTTCTTTCAATCTATAGTAACCCTAATGAGTACAATCTACGTAGCAGCAAACAGATTGAAAAAAAAAAAATAAGGCTTAAGGCTGAAAATAATATCACATCACACGCTTGGTTTACACAGATCACAAATGTAATTGTCTTGTCTCTTATAATAATCGGTACAGTTTTCGTGAAACCATGACAAACAAATAGAACACTGAATCCAGTCTTCATTAAGTGGATCTGAATAATATTCATTACAGAACTTGCATTGGTAACTACCGTCTCCTTCTGGTGATTTTGAATGTTAACGGAACAAATTCAATATGAATTTCAATATTCAAATTAGCTGTGTTGCAACGTATACGTACTTATTTAGTGCCAAACATATGCTCTAAAACAGTACTGCATTATGCTTGGAGCAAAGTGAATCGCTATTCGCTTTGCCCCTTCTAAAATTATTCTCTTTGCCCCACACTACCACATGAGACAAAAGACTGTCTACAGCATACGGACGACGTATTTACGATAATTCTCAAACATGATAACAAAGGTAAGATCCCACCCTGTCCATGCATAGTGTGCTCGCAAACATTCAACGGAATAGTAAGAAAATATTTCAAAATCCTTACGTCTTGAATTTTTTAGCAAAATGCGTATTTTCTTTTTTTCTCCTCTCTCGTCTAAAAAACAACACGTACACACAAAACAGTAACGTCCTTCTCTTCTTTGACTAGTGACGTCATAAAGTGGGGCAAACATTTCCTGCCCTCTGTTTTCAGTTGACTGTAAATTGCGTTATTCGCTTTGCCTCATATATCCACTTTGCCCCCCTTTCCTCTAATAAACATATGCTATTGTGAAACATGCTTGTCGAAAGTTTAACTTTGAGTTTCTACTCAGTGTTTCCACCTTCTAACGCTGTGAGTCAGCAGCGAGAATGAAATAAATGACTCATATTGACCGCAACCATGCTACAAAAAGTTTTGCAGGAGATGGTCTATCGCTTTGATGTGTGCCGTTTCACACGAGGTGCTCACACAGAACTTGTGATATGTTTGAAGCAAACTTTGACAGTTTACCTTTCTGTCTGATAATAACATATGTTTACTAGATTTCACAGAATAAATTTCAGATATCGGGTCTATTACAGTATTTTGAGTTGCCCTGTAGGTACACTCATATCCAAAATTATTGTCGCAAGTCTATAAATATGTTGTTGTAGGAATATAATTTGACAACGAATTCGTCCGGTATTTCTTAGTATGTTAGTATGTGTATAATCGGCAAAGACATGAATGTAGCAAAATTTCATGTCAAAAGAGCAGTACATAAGAACAATAAAACGAAAATAAAACTTTCTTGTCCATTTAGCGACATTTTGTTTTACTCTTTCTAATTTTCGTATTTGTAATTCTTTTTCTATGAAATTGACCACAAATATACATTTTCCGATTATGCACATAGTATCAGTACTAAAAGAACCCTGCAAAATCATTATCAAATAATATTCTTATAAGAAGACAGTTATAGATATGCGACAATAATTTTGGACATCTGATGGAATCGACCCACTAGTAATTTGATTCAGAGATTATCAGCTTTGTAACCTACATCTGCTTAATATAATATAAAATATTATTTCAGAATAGAGCTTTGTTATAATACAGTGTCCGCCAGAAAATGTATACTCTTTGCCATCCTGTATCAGCTAGCATTAACAATTGTTCTGAAATTTAAGTATGTTGTAGTATGATTTTTCGCCCAGCAGATGTCGGTAGTGTCACCACAATTAGCGAGATAAGAAAATGGAAGATGCCCGCTTGATGTTCGAGCAGTGTAAGTTCGTTTTGAAGTGTTTTATCAGGCTTGGGAATGCCATCGAAGTACAGCGTCAGTGGAGACGGGAGTTTGGTGCTGTACTACCAACCCGCCTAACAACCAAACGCATAATAATCTAACGTCAAGCGCGTACCTGCCATTTTCTTATCTCAGTAACCGTGTTGATAGTACCGACATCTGTTGAGTGAAAAACCGTACTACAACATAATTTTAACTGGAAACAATTGTGAATGCCAGAATCCAGATACAGGATGGCAAAGAGTGTATATATTTTTCTGGCGGACTTTGTAGTGTTATAAATACCGACACACTTCTATCACAGGCAATATAGTGAAAGAAAAAATGGTAATTTAGACCAGTGATGGGCAAACTAAGGTCAGTGGGTCTGATGCGGCCTTCTGAAAGGATGTATCGGTCCGATACATGATTCACGATCTGAGAAATGAAAAGAAAAATATGTTGAGAATCAGTGCTTCACAGTTAGAACTATATGTGAGAAGCTTCAGTCATAATAGAATTTAGTATTTAAAAAAATCGTAAAATATATCATTGCTATTTTTAATAAATTATATTGTCCCGCCTGAATGTTTTTTTTTTTTTTTTTTTTTACCATGTCTTGAAAGATAGTGCTCAATACTGACTTAGATCAATCGTCGCCAAATGAATGTTGTCACATATGGGAGTGGATTGCTTTGAGAACAGACGACTGAGATCACAGCTACCAGCTCGTGCATAAAGAATGCATAGCTCTTCCCGAGGGTTTGTATCATTTAAAGAAGTGAGACAAGTCGTAGGATATCATTTATTAAAATAGTCGAAAGGAAATTTTTATTTTCCTCTAAATACAAAAAAAAAGAAAAAAAGAAAAAAGAAAAAAGAAAAGAAAAGAAAAAGAAAGAAAGAAAGAAACTGTGTTGTCGATGGTGTCGTTTCCCTATAACAGCGTTTCCCAACCGGTGTGCCGCGAATTGACCGCTGGTGTGCCGCGAGGAAATCGAAACAAAATTATTAATTCTATAGCAACCAAATTGCAAGACATAGGAAAAATGTATGTTTTTGTATTTCACATTACTATGAATTTCTACCATGGAAAAAAAATACTGTAATTGTAATATATTATTCTACATCTATTATTGTGTAGCAGACAGTATTACGGCTCGTACATAATTTCCACGGTTAGCTGCTATGTTACGCTTCAATTGAGAGTCATACTAACACCGAGAAATAGAAGCACTTGTACGGTACGCGTCAAATGAACGTAGTAGAACACTCGTTCGCACGTGAATGACAAAACAACACTTTGTTCAACAGCTGTATTTTGACTTCCACGCATCGCAAGCTGTGTGATTGCTATAATATGCACCGGTTTGGGTTAAAACAGCAAAGTTAAAAATACAAGACATTTGTTTGTTCGTTCGTTATTTAGTGATCTTCGTTTATGGTGAAAGGTTGGATACAGTTTTCGAAAAAGAAAGCGTATTTTTAAAAATCTGAGTCCTGTATTTCATTGCAATTGTTTTCTATTTTAAAATTAGAATAAAAAATAAGCATAATGAATTAGCATATGGGAAACCCAGTGATCGAGCTTTCATCTCTGTGAGAAGGAGATCAGTAATCAGAAAAAAATACCATGATATTTTATATTTGCAAATAATAATTATATCTATAAGTGTGCCGCGAGAATTCAACTTACACGCGTAGTGTGCCGCAAGTTGAAAAAGGTTGGGAAACGCTGCCCTATAAAATAATTCAGTCTAAAAGGAAATTAGAAATTATTATTTATTGTCTTCATTTAACATTGTCTTCATTAGCACCAAGGTCATGGAATGCTCTAACAAATATAGTAAAAGAAGCTAAAACATTTAATTCTTTCAAGAAAATGTTAAAAATTTATTTACTCACTTGTCAGCCAACAAAATTTAAGTTCAGGTACCCATGATTTGTATTCTATCACTTGAACCACGTAAATGAAATCAGACTTGACTTGGTACATATTCTTTATTAAATAATCATGCATTGTAAAAATACTTCATCACTCTCCTCCCTGCATTGTGAATCAGAAGCATAGCTTATTTTGTCTCTATATTATTGATCGGCATGTGTTTGTTTTCAAGTTTGTATTTGTGCGCTTTTATCTTTCTTCACTTGTAGTACTTGTGCGTGTGTTTGTGTGTTTTGTTAAAAGTACCATTTTTTTCTTTTCTCTCTTTTTTTATCATCTTAATGTATACCTGTATTTTTTGTTGTATATAACCGAATCTTTTGACTCAATTGATTATATGTTTTTTGTATAACTCAATGTACTTCTTTGACAAGGGTTAGGTGGTAGAGCAGCAAATGCTGAACCTCGCCCGCTTGAATAAAGCCTTCTTCAATTCAATTCAATTCAATTAACATATTTGCAATAAAAAATTTCGTCTGAACTACGTGCTACTTCTGGAAAGCGGGCGCTATAACAAAAGAAATTCAATTTGGTCTGTAAGCTTACATTTCTTAGCCTCAAATTAGCTAGTCATTATACTTGTGTTTTCAGACACCATGGCGACCTGGCGACCTGTATTTTATAAAGTCGTGTACTATAGCATCTGTAGCAAGCGCCAAACATGACATACGATTTTGTTGATACCTTTTTAGCATCTGACTAAATGCAGTTCCAAAATTGATTTTGATTATTAAACAACAAAATTATGTATATAAGAAAATATACTTAAATTTGAGGAAGAAATCAATAAAATTCAAATCAATAAAACTCAGAATTCGTTTCAAAGGAAAGAAGGAAAATATTCAAATTACGAATCAGTGGGCCAATAAGAAAAAACAAAGATGGCTCAGGCATTCAACAACGATAACAGAGCGATTTAACTTAATGACAGGAAATTATATTTCAATTTTGAAATGTAATTATTAATATTTATCTTCAGTATCTACAAATAATATTTATGTTATAAATGTGACAACAAATCGCTGTAGTTTTCACTGGTAGATGTTAAATTTAATAGAGATTAGCTAATACCTTTAAATCAAAGTAATTTCATTTTTCTGAAAATTGAGTTTTAAGAAATTTACTATTTCGATTTGACATCTATTTCCCAAGATCAGTTCGAAAGTAACAAATTTGAATAGTTTACTCTTCTCACAACAGACTTAACTTCCTACGTCAGCAATTATTTTTATTCTGTTATATGCTATATTATTGTTTTCAAAAATTGGGTTTTGGTATTTGGCAAAGTGCTCTGTTTTTGCTTAAAAAGCTTTTAGCAACACTGAAAATATTTCAGTTTAGCAACACAGACTAAAATTGTTTTACAAAACACGTGAGAATGTCCTATAATAACCGTGGAAAACTCAATTTTTTAATTTTTTTACTTATTGCATAGTGCCTGAAATGATTATTCTTTGTACAGGAAGTCAATGTACGGAACGTATTTGAATTCCCCCTCCCCTTATGATACCCGTGAGGATAAATTTGGACTTAAACGACTTTTGGGCTGCCACTATTAAAGTCAGCAACCCGAGGAGCTATCGGTTAGACGCTAATATTGGTTCTTTTCGACTATTGTTGTATGTTACCGCTTCAGCCTCTCGAAAATGCACTCAAAACCTAAGCTAGGCCAGAGTCTAGTCATGTACAAACTTAACAAAGTCGGTGAAGCGGTCAAGGAGAAGTTAGCGAACACACATTGTAACGTCCATTTCTTATACAGACAAGCTGAAATGCCCGTTATTCACATGGGAAGTACATGTTTAGGAGAAGTGTTTGAACCCTTTCTCGCCCTACGATATGAACGGTGATGAATTTGGAGTTAAATGGCATCTGGAATGCTTCCATTCATCTTAGCGATCCGAAAACTATCTACTAGACACTGATAAGGATCGTATGCCATTACTTTTATATGTTACTCTTCACCTCTTCTCCCCTTCGCCAAACATGTGCTGAAAAGTTAGGCCAGGACGCACTCATAAAATCAAAATCATGAAAGTCGATGCAACAATCAAAAAACAGTTAGGAAACATGCATTGTTACATTCATTTCTTAAGATTTATATAGACAAATAAATTTGCAATCACTAAAGTCATTTTCAACTAAACCGAAGATTTCCATTTTGACCCTTCAGTAAACTGTAAAGAGATGGAGATAATTCACACATCTGTGAGTTGATGAAGAAAAAACATACTTCTGCTAGGAGATGAAGAGAATTCAAAAACCCTTTCATAGAGAATCTCATGGAATTCCGAAGTTTGAAACTTGTTCTAAATACGTTTAACAGTACGCCCTTTAGGCAAGTGCACATACTTACATTGGAGGGGGAACAGACATTAAAACAATCCTTAAAGAAGGATTAGGGTGAAGATGAAATTCATTCTTGGAATGCTGAATTGATTGCAGAAAACGTTCGCTATCGTTTCTGCTCTATGATAATAAACATTGAAACCGAAAATTTCGATTTTTTTATCACTTCCAATTTGAATTACGGGAGGACATGTAAAATGTTCTTTGGACGTTGAATCAATTTATAAGAGACCGCTTCTTAATACCTTTTACCGTCTTCTCTGTGATACTGGTTGATAGAGACAATAAGATGAATGGGCATAGCCATTCTACAAGAATTCTCATATTTCTGTACTGTATAGTCACGAAGTATAAAGCGCTTCCTTCAGTTGACTTATATCACTTTAAATGTTCCAGCCAAGAATACAGATTTAGCTAACTTCTTTCCAAAATTCCACCTCTCATTTTTATATTAATTAGCAGAAAAAAACACTACTTCACACGAGGACAATAAGTTTATTGAAAATATTTCAATCATTACCCTCACCTTAGGGCACGCATTTAAATCAATCTGTGATGACAACATTTCATAGTATCCCCTCTTACAACCCCCAGTCCGTCTCACACTCAATGCCGATGGGGCCGGACTTCGACTCAAACGTCATAGGACGTGTCACTATTTACCTCAGTTACTCCAAAACCTATGGCTTGGACACTAACATCGGTCATTTTCGATTATTTTTACATGCCACACCGTAATCACCTTTCCCTCTTTCCACCCCCATGTAGAAAATTGTCAATCTAATATCATAAGATCATTGGGAAGCCGAAAGTAATAATGACAAGTTTGATTTTAAATAATAAAACAGAAGAAGTTCCAAACCTATGTATAGAAATGCCGACATGATATTCGCTGTTTTCCAAATAATGCGAATAAAAAGGCGAAATGTTTTCAATTCCACTTCAAATAGTAAGACCCGTCCCATATACAGATCAGTTTGGCCTGATGGTAAAAAATTACGACTACCTTCCCTAAGCTGTAAACCCCTTTTTCCAACACTGAATGTGTTTATTATGATGGTTCTGGCAATGAACAATTGCACAGTCTCGGGTTTATTGAAGAAGGCTCCAGTTCAGCAAACGCCGATCCAATTTATACCGCGTACCCTTGTATACTCTCTCAAACCCATCTTACTATTTTGGATTGAGTTTTCTGATGTTCCATTTTAATAGTCCAAAGTTACGAAAGTACATGGCCTTTTAACAGGAATGTGTCTAAATGGGAAGCCTTGATATTTGTCTCCTGTACTATAACAGTCATGTAGCCTAGTGTTGTTTTGGAGATGTCAGTGCTGCTCTTGTCTTAGTGTATGTGGACTTTGAGGCTCTCCTTGTAACACAAAGCAGCCTTAAGTTGCGTGTATACGGGATTTAAGACATGATGTATATTGTAATCACGTTTGAAATGAAATGAAATCTTTAAGTTTCAGGTACCGCGGTTATGTCGCCTAGGCTAAAGGAGACGCTGATGATAAGAAATGAATGAAAAATGGGGAATGGAGAAATTAGTAGGTACGTGAGAATCCCGACAAAATCCACGCAAGCGGCGTTTGTCCACCAGAGTTGGGATTGAACCAAGGAGCCTTCATGCACCATTACACTGAGCCACCGCAGCCCCAGTAAGTACATTTGTCTTCCCATTAGCTGCCACTTTGTGTGTAGAAAATTTCCTCTTTCTATAGAAACACACCACTACCATGAACTTTTTTTAGACAAATTTTCCTTGCACTTGTGAATCTACTGTGCGTACTCATTTCTATCGCAGAACGATAGTAAATCACATACAGCTGCTTTTACCTCGTGAAATAGACCCACGTCTCATCTAGGATACTAAGTATCCCACACACAGAGGTTTGAATGCTGCTCTCCGTTGGACGGTGTGCATTATTTTTAGACTATAAACTTGTTGTTCTCAGTGTCTGTGTGTTGTTCTCAGACTTAACTCCTATCGGATGATCTGATTAACGGTTTCTGGTGACCGTTGAACACATCCTGCTATTTCACGTTGTGGTGTAGATTCTCTTTGGTCACATATTACCGTAGTTCACTAACAACATCTCGAGTACATTGCGGAGATGATTGGATCTTAACTGTAGATTTTGACGGAGCATTGTGTCCTTCTACGGTCTAGGTATTACTATGGTTTGTCGCGTGTATCCCCTTATCAAGCACTGTGAAGTTTTTAAACTTGCATTGTTTATTATTATTATTATTATTATTATTATTATTATTATTATTATTATTATTATTTGGCTATAGGTATAGCCTGCATGGAAAGTGAACAATTTGAGTCCTGGCAAAAGATGCATCTTTTAGGGCATAATGATTGCAGAGACCTTGTGAATTTCTACTTTGAAAACCGGAAAACTTAACTCGTAACATAAAAAAGTGAAGGTGGGGAAAGTCAAACTGATTACTTATGTGCAGAAGACGGTTAATAAAGTAAATCAGAAATTGCAAAGTAATAAATGAAGAAAGTATGGCAGTACAGTACAGATTGTTGATGAGTGACTACAAGGAGATGTATAAACAATTAACTCCCGTTCAAAGTGGAAAGGATGATAAAATGATGGTGAGAAGGAAGAAGATCTGAAATTTGAATTAGTGTCAAGGAATGGTGGAAGTTGAATTGTGCAAGTATAAGAATGATTGCGGAGGAGATCTTGAGAGGGGCCGTTAGAGGAAAAGGAGAATTGGTGATAGAATGCTGAGTCAGAATCGGCAATAAGAGACAAAAAGATAATGAAGAAGAAATGGAGTCTGACAAATAACCTGGGAGATAGGTGGAGGCACAAATTGGCAAACGAGAATATCAAAATGGTTGTGGGGGGGGGGGTTGCAACAGACAAAGCATTAGAAAAAGCTTGTTACAGAAATAGAGGAATAAATTAGAGAAATACACATAATGAGAGTTACAAAGGCAAATCACAAAGCATCGACGGATTTCACATCAATAAAATAGATAAAAGATAAGAACGGAATCGTTGTGTAGGGTTAGGAGAACGTTTAAGGAAGAAGGAAAGACTATTTCAACAAGTTTCTCAATGAAAATCCAGGAAAGGGAATGTGACACAGGACTGAAACTTGTTAGGGTCAAAACGTCATACAACCGAAACTCCAGCTCAGAAGCCCATTTCGGCCCTATGCAGTTTCTGTCCTATTTCGTTTTGGTTCTGTGCCGTTTCGATCTTATGTGGGTTTTTCCCTATATATTTTCAAGAAAATTATTGTTACTTAATATTGCATAATTACAAGATATTTTTTAATTATTGCGATCGTGTGCAGGTAACTGTTCACAATGCTATGCCGTTTCGGTCCTACGCATGTAACCCCCCAAGGGAGATATATGAGTTTGGACTGACAAATTAAGTATTATTTTAAGAAATAAGAAGGAAGTGGAAAAGGCGTTGCATAAAATGAAAAACGGAAGACAATAGGGGAAGATTAGGTCTAAGTAGATGCATGGAAAAGCTTGGACAATGATGTAGTTGATATTTTGTGGGGCCTTATGAAAAAGCATATCGCCAAGTGAGAATTCCAGGGAAATGATAAAAGGTGTATTAGTCCCAATCTACATGGAAAGATGCAATACTCAAGGATTTAATAACTATGAAGGATAAAGTTTATATTCCATACAATGAAGGTCTGGGAAAGATTATTGAGAACAGAAGAGAAAAGTATATAGATTAAGAGTTTGGGTTCAAGCAATGGATGCAATTTTGATTTACAGATGTTTGAAAAGGATCGAAGGTGGCAAAAAGAACTACATATTACGTTCATAGACCTTGATAAGGAATATGACAGATTGCTCAGGCAGGAAGTTTGGAGATAGATGAGAGAAAAAGGAGTTCCCGAAAACTTGTGAAGGTGATGAAGGAGGTGTATAGGTAAGCAGTGACTCAGATTAGATGTGACATAAATACAGCAGAAGGATTCCTTGTAGAAGTTGGATTACATCAAGAGTTAGCCCTCAGCCCATACCTATTCATTTTGGTGATGTACGTTATTGTAGGGAGAATGAGAAAAGAGGTATCATGCAAGATGGTGTTTGCAGATGACATTGTACTGGGGAGAATAGCATTGCAATAGAGGCGAATGAAGGTCAGGAGAGTAAAAAAGAGTATGTGTAATTTGGCTGGAGTCTGCAAATGATAGTTATGTAGAACTCCAAGGAGTATCAAAATTTACTACCAGTATCAAAAAATTTAGATACCTTTGAGGTGATGAGGAGCTGTCTCCTGAGATTCAAATAAACAGTAAAGTAGGCGAAGGAACTGGAGAGGTAATAGTGGAATACTTTGTGGTAGGTGAGTGAACTACAAGATGAGAGGGAGGTTGTACGGAAGTGTGGTGAGGCCAGCAACGATATGCAGCTCAAAAATCTGAGCAATTGTAAAAGCAGAGGTAATAGAGACAAAAACTTTAAGATAGATGATAAGGGTGACAAGAATGGACAGGATTTTGAAAATTCTTGTCAGAGGAATAGTTAAAGTAGGACCCATCAGCAAGAAGATACAAGATAATTGGTTCAGATGGCTCAAGCACGTGGAGAGAAAAGAGGTTAAGACTATATATAATAAAGAGAATGGAGATGGAAGGAAAGCAAAGTAAAGACCAAAATACGATGCAAAGATAGGGTTGAAGAGGATTTGAGAGGGGACGGAGGAAAAACGAAGTCAGAAATATAAGATTAAGGAAGAAGAGAATAAAAGAAGGGAAGACCAAATTAGACATGGGGTTAAGGCAATCACAAAGAAGATCCCAGTGAATACTCTCTCGTACTTATGATAATGCCCCAGTGAAGATCCCAGCCTACTCTCTCGTATCTTGTATATAACTATCTCTTCACGTATTAGGTGTACCATATGATACTGGGGCATTATCATAAGTATAAAGCGTCGTATTGTAGGTTCAGCGTTAAAACACAACTCAAAATTTCTTAATCAGAAACTTTTTTAATCGTCCTATATTTTTAAACAAGATTAGTGCCTAACTCTTCGTTTCGTGCTCAACTATTTTAAATTTCTGTACTTACTCGATTAATAATATTCAGAATTTAAGATTCGATCATCATCATCATCATCATCAAACGCATTTCATTCCCATCCAAAGATGGGCGGGCCTTAGAAGGTGACGCCTTCTCTTGGCCAGAGTAAGAAATATATTATGGATACAAGTGAAGGTAGATGGTCAAAAGAATATAAATGAAACCTGGTGAAAATTGTAAGCGGCCTATTTGTCCAGCTGGATTTTAAAAAGTATAGTGGTCGGTAGCACAGGAGACGATTAAAACATTAAAGAGAGTACAGTTTAGTGAGGATAGATTGACGGATGGCTGTGGTATATGCGACGAGCAGGGTTGTAGTCAGCTGTATTTGCCTCTCGTTTATATATTGCGAGTAGATGGTCCAGGGGTGGGTAAGCTCTGCGTGGTACTGCCGGGGTTTGATCCAATAATTCTGCTATGATAGGATGGTTGCCTAGTATATGTTGTACAATATAACGTGTGCGGAGGCGGTATATATGATCAAGAAGAAGAGGCATAGTGGTGTGGATGTAGACCAGGGCAGTGGGTGTTCTGACTGGAAGTGAGTATGCTATTCGGATGGCTCGGCGTTCAAGGACTTGGAGGCGGTCATAAAAGCGTTGATTTGCTGAGAGCCAGGCAAGATGTCCGTAGGTTAGTGCAGGACGGACAAAGACCTTGTATGTGTATAATAATAGCGTAGAATTGAGGCCCCAGGTAGTCCCTTTAAGGCGACTCAGCAAATAAAGGCGCCGGCGTATGTTTGCCTCGAGAGTTTGTAGATGAGGTCTCCAAGTAAGATGACTGTCGAATTGAACGCCGAGGTATTTCGTACTGTTGCGCAGAGGGATAGTGGAGCCCATGACAGTAATGCGTAGACGATCCGGATTTCTGGTGGGACAGAACTTATTTTTGTTAGGCCCGAAGAGCGTCATTTGAGTTTTGATTGGATTAATTTTCAATTTCCACCGGAGGCACCAGGCGAGTAGCATATCAATTGCAGATTGTAACTGAAGAGAGATTCTATCTACAGATGACCCCAAGGCAAGGTACGCCGTGTCGTCAGCATATTGTAGGGCGTGGACTGGTGGTGGGGGCTGAGGCATGTCAGCAACGTATAGTATATATAAAAGAGGGGATAGCACCGAACCCTGTGGTACCCCAGCTTTTAATGTGAACTCTCGAGAGCGTGCGCTATTGATGGAAATAAAGGCACTCCTGTGCGATAAGAAATTTGCGATGAGGCGTACGCAGGTAATAGGTAGAATGCTTTGCAATTTGTATAGTAAGCCTGCATGCCAAACTGTATCGAAGGCACGTTCAATGTCGAATGATATCAGGTAAGATTCGATAGGAATTTATGCTATTATGTCCTGTTTTGTTATAATATTTTAACGAGAATAATATATAGGGAAGGGAAAATAAGTAGTGGAAAGTAAAGTATAGCACAGAAAAATTAAAGTGTAAAAAATAAAATAAACTGTGTAAAGAAGATTATAACATTTAAAGGAAAATCGAAGATAAAAGTGTGACATATCGTTCTTAGTATGTAAATACAGATTTGGCACTCCTCTATTAGTCGTTTGTATAACTACTGGCAAAGAGGCCGAAACGATTGATTTTCATTGAGAATCAATATCTAGATTTCTGATTCAGTTTCGAAAATACAGTTAAATAGCTTTATTTAACTTGATCATACATACATTTTTGTTACATATTCGTAAAGAGAAATAAACAGCATTAACCATTACACTATAATTATTGTAGTTATGGCTGAAACATTTATTTATAGAATATGAACAAAATTATAATAGGTATTTTCGAAAAGCTTTGACGAAGCGATTTAAGAGAAAATCGTTTGAGATCAAGAAGTATATGCAAACTACCAGTTTTCGGTTTTCTAGGAGAAATGTCTTACCTCATACTGTAGGGTTGTTAATGAAATACTGGTTTGCGAAAGACGAAAAAACTGATCAGCAGTTTTTTTCAAAATGAATATCCTCTGTAGAAAAAAGTCCGTTCCAAAAATAAAAGAGGAAAACCAAGTTATGACATATAAGTATTATATAGAGTTGTTTATGAAATATTAACCCCAGTGTCTGCGATCTTTGACAAAATTTAGCGAAAAAAGTCACCTCGAAGAAAGAACTAGTCTTTTGGACATTTTCAGGAGAAATGACTTGGGACACATTATAGGCCAGACAATGAAATATATATATATATATATATATATATATATATATATTCATCCTCACGGCATTGTCAAGGCTCTATATTTGTATTTTACATTTAAAGTTGCAACCGGGTGTCTCTGACTTCCGTATTCGGTAGCCCGATCGTCACCCCTGTTCTTCGCGCGCAGAGTCATTGGAAGAACTGAAAACGTACTCTGTACACAAAGAGTTTATGGTTGTGAACTCGGAAAGCCTGGTACTTCTGCTTGTCAAGGTCAAAAAGTGGGAGAAAAAATGATGTGTAGAATGTAAAGAGGGTGCAACAGTGTCTGATGCTTGTAAGGGAACATATTCATTTGTAGTTCGTGCACATTCCGCCTGTAGCGCTACTGTGGCACAACGTATATTGTAACTGTATAACTCTTGTACATCGCTAGTAGGTCTATTCGCGTTAGTAACGACCGAAACTATGTTGTCAGCTCTGACTGCGATAAGGCACTGTCGTGCTGCTTTTGCTTTTCTTTTTTCCCCTTTTTCATTTGTGAGACGCAAAACATGTTGTTTTTGCTTGTTGCACGCGCTGAACGGGTTCCTGCGAGCGAAGTATTTAAGAAGTTTACTACATATTCTTGTTTGCGATAGTTTTAAATTGGTTAACTGTTGAAAATTATACGAAAATAAAGCTGTACTTGTTAAGGTATATTAGTCGACGACGTAGCTACTGACAGTGTTGATTACAGATTTTCTCGAGGAAGAATTTAATTACAGTAGAGGTGAAAAGGAGACGTCCATTTAGACAGCCCCCCCCCTTATCAGACTCAATCGGAAATGGTCTCAATCGTTTGTATAGTCGAGACGTTCTATAGGTCCCCAACCGGCTTCCTTTGTACTCAAGCAGAAAATTTACCCTAACCGCCCTCATAAATAACACTCCAAATAAGTCATAAACGGCACGTGTTCGGTGTCGAAGTAATACGTTGTTGCCATCGCTAAACTTTTGTTATGGATGGATACATTATAATAATAATAATAATAATAATAATAATAATAATAATAATAATAATAATAATAATAATACATAATAATAATAATAAACACAACAATCATAGGGATTCAGTATAATAGTATCGACAGGGGCGGTCAAGGACGGATTTCTGGGAGTGGCAAAGAAAGATTGTATTTTTTTTTCTCATCGGGCTTTTGCGGTACTGCCTTGCGGGAGGGGGGGAACAGGGGCGAACTACTTAACATGTTAGGTTCGTACAAGCGTTATCGTTACGGAAGTTACATAATATTAACAATATGCTATATTTAAGAGTAATATAAGCACATATCATGAAACTAATGATTGATTTCTTTTTTCTCTTCATTATAACATATCCAAATTGAATTCAAATTAAATTAAATATTTCAGTTTAACATCCGATAACTGTGCCCTTCAAGCTAAAGGAGACGGAAGGAGGAGTATGCAATGAAAACAAAAGTAACGGAAAAACTAGATAAATCTGTCTTTCTGCGAAGACTACTGAAGAATCAATAAGCAAGAGGGTGAAAATTGCAACATCGCTTTCTTTTTCAGTAGGTCAACTGGCAGGCCACCCTCAACTGGAAGGACATGTTCAATTATCCCTCCCATGCAACAAAGAAACACGCGGTTTCCTTCAATTGTGTTCCTCTTCCTTTGTAGCCGCCTGGGGACGATTGGAGCGATTTTACTATACACAAATGTGCAGGCGAATTTTTCGTTTGTACACACTTAGGGGCGCCGTCAGAACGAAAACAAAGTGGGGGCTGTCTAAATGGTAGTCCCCCACTATGTACAATTGAATCAGAAATTGTCGCAATCGTTTGTACATCGTTCGTACAGAAATCTGCAAGCAAAATTTTCGTTTTTAGACAATTAGGGGCGTCGCCAGAACGAAAAAAGTGGGGGACTGTCTAAATGTTAGCCCCCCCAAAATGTCCAATTCAATCACAAATTATCGCAATCGTTTCTACACCTTTTGTACAGAAATGTGCAGGCAAAAGTTTTGTTTGTACACAATTAGGGGCGCCAACAGAACGAAAACAAACTGCGGGCTGTCTAAATGGTAGCCCCCCCCCCACCATGTCCAATTCAATCACAAATTGTCGCAATCGTTCCTACATCGTTTGTACAGAAATGTGCAGGCGAAATTTTTGTTTGTACACAATTAGGGGCGCCGCCAGAACGAAATCAAAGTGGGGTCTATCTAAATGGTATTCTCTTCCACCATGTCCAATTTAATCACAAATTGTCGCAAGCATTCCTACATGGTTTGTACAGAACTGTGCAGGCGAGATTTTCGTTTGTACAAAATTAATGGCGCCGCCAGAACGAAAAAAATGTGGGGGCTGTCTAAGTGGTAGCACCCCACCATATCCAATTCAATCACAATTTGTCGCATTCGTTTCTACATCGTTTGTACAGAAATGTGCAGGCCAAATTTTCGTTTGTACACAATTAGGGGCGCCGCCAGAACGAAAACAAAGTGGGGGCTGTTTAAGTGGTAGCACTTCACCATGTCAAATTCAAGCAAAAATTGTCGCAATCGTTTCTACATCATTTGTACAAGAATGTGCAGGCGAAATTTTTGCTTGTACATAAATGGGAGCGCCGTAAAAACTGAAACAAATTGGGGACTGTCTAAGTGATAGCCCCCCCCCCCCCCCAAATGTCCAATTCAATCACAAATTGTCGCAATCGTTTCCACATCGTTTCTACAGAAATGTGAAGGCTAAATTTTCGTTTGTACATAATTAAGGGTGCCGCCAGATCGAAAAAAAGTGGGGGTCTGTCTAAGAGATAGCCCCCCCCCCCCACCATGTCCAATTCAATCACAAATTGTCGCAATCGTTTGTACGCCTTTGTACATAAATGTGCAGCTGAAATTTTCATTTGCACATAAATGTGGCCCCGCGAAAACGATAACAAACTATGGGCTCTCTAATTGATAGCCCTCCCACCATGTCGAATTCAACCACAAACTGTCGCTCTTGTTTATTACGGTTTTGTACAGAAATTTGCAGGCGAAATTTTCGTTTGTACACAATTGCGAGCGCGCCAAAACGATAACAAAGTATAGGCTGCCTAATTGGTAGCACCTCCCTACTCCGATTCAAAAGAAAATTATCTTAATTGTTCGTACATCGTTTGAGCAGTAATACGCAGGCGAAAGTTTTTTTTTCTACGCTATCAGGTGCGTGGACAGAACGAAAAAAAGGGGAGTTGTCTAAGTGCTAGCCCCACCATGTTCGATTGAACCACAAATTGTCGCGATCGTTTATACATCGTTTGTGCAGAAATGTGCAAGTAAAATTTTCGTTTGTATTAAATAATATACGGATGTGAGTATTTTTAATATCTGCGATCAACGTTAACCGGTTTGAATAACGGTTGCTGAGTTTGAAAATGGTACCTATTACACTAGTCGAAAAAAAAATCTTTTTCTCTGGCACACGGAAGAAAATACCTGATTCTAATAGACCTTTTCACGTAGAATTCGAATCTGCAATCAGTTTTTCTCTATCACCCTCAGTTTTTCCGTGACAGAGGTGTTTTCGGAAAATTTCCCCTCAAATTTCTTTTCTTTTTCTTTTTTCTTTTTTTAAAAACCATTTTCATACTTGTACCTTGGGTACGTTAGGTATATAAACACACAAATTATATTGTATGTTAGCTTGATTTGTACTTAGTAAGCCCTCTAAGTAGCATTATTCTATCTAGAGAAATAAACATATTTATATAAAAATATGCTATGTGTACTGTTCATTTTACAATATTCATTATTGCAGATAAAATTACATATAACTTCCATTACAATATAAGCACGGTTTATATCTTATTGGATTTGAAATAAAACATATTTTCAATGATGTATACACCGTGTCAGCATTTTATATCTACTTAATAAATAATACAATAGAAGTGAGTGGTATCTTCTTAATAAATGGACACTTACTTACCTCAACTAATATGTTTTAGTTGTTTACTTTCTTCTGTGTTTGGTTTCTAGAACATCTCTTTTAAGTGTCCAACAGTAATCAGCTAGCATTTTTGAACTTCACCGTCACTGGTATCTCTTCTCCATGGAGGAATTGTCCTGATGAAAATGTTCCCCATACTCATCACTAACAGCACCAAAGTTTTCAGGAAAGAAATGCAGGTGGGAGTCTAGAAAGTGAACTTTAAGTGACATGTTGCAACCCATTTCATTGAATGATTGCCGGAAATCACTCACAATTTCACGGTAATTTGGGGCTTTCTTGTTTCCTAAAAATTCTCTGTTAAACATTTAAATGGACACCAAGCTACTTTCTCAACCAGAGTTAAGAGATCCTCAAATTTTTGGTCACGAATCAAACATCTTATTTGGGTGTCTGCAAAACTCCCTAGCTTCACTAACCCGAGGAATTTTTTCCTTGAGGTAACAAGATCCTGCATTACTTTTGTCCATTGCCCTAACAAAGTTTTTGAAGAGCCCCAACTTTATGTGAAGAGGAGGTAGAATTATCTAATCAGGGCTCACCAGTGAGGAATAAACAGCATTCTTCTGTCCAGGAGTTAATACATGCGTTGGCCATTCCTTCTTGATGTAATGTTCCGCTTTGTTCCTGCTGTCCCATTCGCAGAGGAAACAACATTTCCTATAACCAAGCTGCAAACCCATTAACAAAGAAATGGCGTAAATCACAGCAAACGGTCCACTTGTATTTCTCATACTGAATGTTTTCTAACACTATTTCGATGTTTTCATAGGTTTCCTTCATATTAGTTGCATAAGCCAAAGGCACTGAAGGAAATTTGTTGCCATTATGCAAAAGGACAGCCTTAAAACTAGTTTTCGAAGAGTCAATAAGCAATCTCCACTCTGTACTTATGTGCATGTCCAAGTGTATCCATCACAGCACAGACATTATTACAATACACTAAATCATTTTCTTGAGAATAATAGTTTTGAAACTCTGTATGAAGGTTTCGAAAAATACATACTTTAGTGTCACGATGGAGCAGATTCCAGCCTTAAGTTTAGTATCAAGAAGTTCTGTCTGTGTCTTGGAGAGTTTTAAATCCCGTACGAGGTCATTTAGTTCATCCGGAGTTATCAGATGGGGATCCAATGTAGATGTGCTTCCTACATAAGTAGGATCATCATCTTCATTTGGAACTTCAATAGTTGCCTCAAGTACGTAATCCTCATTTACCGTAAGATGAGGAAGAGGTACTGGTACAGGTAATTCTGCACTGTGTGGAACTGGCCTAATTGCTTATGGCAAATTAGGGTACTGTACTGTGTGGTTAGATTTACTGCTTATTTCTTTTATCTGTGTCATACAAAAGTAGCAGTCTGAAGAATGATCTTTTCGTTCCCTCCAGATCATCGGTACTGCGAAGTTCATGTTTCGTCCACCATTTGCCCACCCAGTCAGACGTTTCACGCAAGTACAACAAATGTAGTGAGGAACCCAGTTCTTATCTTGGTCTCCTACACAGCAACCAAAATATAACTGATAACACTTCCTCACAAGTGGAGTAAAACATCGACGTTGTGATTTAAATATCAGCTCCCCACATACATAACAGAAATTGTCCGGTTTATTACACACTTCCTCGACATCTTGTATCCTGTAACGTATCACACACACACACACACACACACACACACACACACACACACACACACACACACACACACACACATACAGGAATCTACACTCCATCAAATTCCCACAAAATTCCTCTAGAAATTTCCTCATACAAAAATGGTGACATGGTGAACACATCATTGAAAATGTTTTATTGGAAGTCCAGTGAGGTATAAACCGTGGTATATTGTAATTTTCGTGGAAATTATATGTGTTGAAGACCGACCCGACCCCACCCGTGACCCGAATTGACTGACCCGACCGACAACCCGACCAGAGCTGACCCGATTGGCCCGACCCAAAGTGACCCGAGTGAACCAACCCGAAGTGACCTAACCCGACAACCGACCCGAGTGACCTGACCTTACAATCTAATCAGTTTGAGAGAGCTAGAACCTTACAAAACTGCCACCAGAAAAAAAATGCTGACCAATTCTTATGCATAAACCATTGTTTCGGCTTTTTTATTTGTAGTATAATTATCCTCCTCCTCCTCCTCAGTGTTCTGCCATTAATGACAGGCCAGTTTCTGTGAACTAGGTAAGAAGCTTCCATTTTTGCGATTTCCCGCTAATATCTGCCTCGCAACCCAACATAAAGTACCACCCTCCTTATTACAATCTATCAATTGCTACCTTCTTACACACTCTCGCTCTCCTGATATCACCCCCTTTACTACATCTCTCAGAATGCAATCCCTTAGCAAGATCGAAACTTGTGATCCGTCCATTTTTTCGCTTCCTTATATCGTCTAATATTGCTCTCGTCTCTTGCATTTTTTCAGCATTTCCTAATTCGTTTTCCTCTCTACCCTGCTAACCTTCTTTATTTTACTCCACATCCAAATTTCCAATGTTAAAATTTAGGCATTCAACTTCGAAAATCAAAATAAAATTTGACTGAGTTCTGAAGACAAGTTCTGAAGGCTAAAAGAATAAAAGTTCTGAAGACAACATTATTTTCTAGTAAGGAATGTATATAGAACTTCTTTTAATATTTTTTGCTGTGTAACAAACAACAATTTCATCACGTTAACATTCCGATTTTTCTATTTAAAAACAGCGTTGCTGTCTGATAGAATCATAAGGAACTAATTGCACTGAAATATCATTCTGTAGGGAATTACCTTTTATTTTTTCTTGATTAATTTATCTAGGAGATATTTGCAACGTTATATAAAATTAGCAAGTATTTTATTGCGGAGAAAGTCAAATCACTACCCCAGCAATAATAATAATAATAATAATAATAATAATAATAATAATAATAATAATAATAATAATAATCTGAAGGTGACCAAGAAAGTTCTGTCTCTTTGTAGAGGTCTGTGTTCAATTGGCCCTCACACCGTGAGTTGAATGCGAATGGATATAAGGTGAAGGTCAGTTGTTGGACGAGACGAGACGAGACAGAATTTTCATGAAAGGGTACGAGATGATACAGAGCTCTTTCAATAGAAACATATGCAGTTTTCCAGACGAGACTACCTTCACGACACATTTTCGAAACGAGAATGCCCCAAATCAGGTCTCGTGAGCAACACTAGTAAGTATATCCAACATACTACTTGGTTGTGGCTGTTCAGATACACCGTGAACGTGCGTAAGGACTGAGTGAACATGGGGCCTTCACAGAGCGTCATAAGGGCTTGTTTGCTGTACGAGTTCAAATTGCTGCTCCGCGGAGCGGAAGATATGACAGGCCTTTGGTGAGGGTGTCGTGACTACGCGCAGAGTGCAATGGTATGACGGTTTAAGGACGGTGACGAAACACTCGAAGACGCACCACGTGCCGGAAGACAAACAGATGTTCAAAATAAAGATCTTCGGGCAGCAATTGAGGCGAAGACAGACATGTGAGGAACTGGTACTACCTTTCAGTGTAAGTGGAGAAACCATTCGGCACCACCACCATCAACTTGGGAAGCACTGCAAGCTGGGTTGATAGGTCCTACATGATTTGACTTGGAGCCAGAAAGCAACGCGAGCAGACACCTGTGTTTCTTTGGTGTCTCGTCTGAGGAAGGAGCAATTTCTGAACAGGGTGTTGACATGTGATGGGAAGTGGGTCCTGTACGAAGCTCCACGGCGCCGTCATTGTTGGTTAGCATCCCATGAATCGGTTCAAAAACAGCCCAAGCCAGCACTACGCCAGAATAAGGTTCTCCTGTGCATTTTGTGGACTGCTCGAGGCATCGTCCATCGGGAACTGCTACCAGCTGGTCAGATCATCAATGCAACTGTGTACTGTCTGGATCCAGCAGTTCTGAATCGCAAAGGGGTCCTCTTGTTACAAGGCAACGCTAAGCCCCACGTGGCTAAAATGACCCAGTACATCATTCTACGCCTTGGATGGAAAACACTATTGGATCCGCCATACTCCACGGACATTGTACCGTCCGATTATCACCTGTTCCATTCCTTGGACAATCACCTTAGAGAACGCCAATTCAAACAGCTAGTAGAGGTTCAATATGCACTTGATACCTTCTTCACTTCACGTCCCACCAAGTTGGACTGCGATGGAATCCATGGCCTTCCAGAACGTTTTCAGAAGGTCGTCGAGGCTGATGGAGACGATTTTTGATATTCCAGGTACGTCTTAGGTTACATACCAATGTTCGAAGGTGTTGGTGAAAAGGCAGCGGAACTTTCTTGGGCACTCTTAAAGTTATAATAATAATAATAATAATAATAATAATAATAATAATAATAATAATAATAATAATAATAATAATAATAATAATAATAATAATAATAATAATAATAATAATAATAATGTGTCCTGCCCAAAGGCAGATGTTTGACCCGAAGGTCCATGAGTATTGATTCCAGCTCGTACCAAGTAAGTTTTCTGGTGGACAAACCCCATGTGCATGGGTTTTCTCGGTGTTCTCCCATTTCCTCCCACTTTCTTCATTCAACCACTTCAATTATTTCTCATCATCACTGTCTCTCTTAGCGTTGGTGCATAACGTGGGACGTTAACTAGATATTTCCTTTCAATTTCACTTAATGTGACATTTAACTTGACATAGAAACGCAGAAAGGAAAAAAGTCAGTAGTAATATTAATTACAATTACAATACCAATTAGTTAATATAGGGTAAAATTAAAATTTTATTACTATTTCACCTTTAATTAGTCACATTTATCATTCATTCACCAACTTCGAATTGAATTCCACAACAAAGCTCTTTATAGTATTCCGTATAGAAAATAAGTGAAGAATGTGACGACCCGACCCGAGTGACCCGACACGAGCTAACCCGACTGACCCGACCCGACAACCCGACCCGTAACCCGACCCGTTTGAGAGCACTATCAGAGGGGTACTATTTACAGTATAATTTATTTTGTATGGTTTAGCGTACTTTAAGGCTACCATACTTTTTGAAAACAGAAAAAACGGGACATCTTACAAATTAGTAGTAAATATTGCATTTTGTATTAATTTTATCTTTCGAATTTTACTACAGTATCGCACTAGTTATACAACTTAAAATAATGTATTAATATAGTCCATACTCAGTGGCGTATTTAGGGGGAGGGCTTCCGGGCTCAAGCCCCCCACCGAAATCTTACTTACTATAGTAAAGTATATGAAGTATCTTGCAGAATTTTCATATTTTCAGGCAAAGCACCCCCGGAAGTTAGCAAAGCCCCTCCCGAAACAAAATCGTAAATACGCCACTGTCCATACTTAATCAACAGTGCTAAAAATTATTATAGAAGCTAGAAGCTGTTATACAATATAAACGCAATCAGTGAACATACAATATTTAGGCAAAAATTACATTTTCAATATTATTACGCATACCACCTTTACATGCTCTACATGTCTATAAAGAAAAATATCCAGATTTATGAAGTTGTTTCAAAATTTCAATAGGCTGATTTATTTTTGTTAACCTAAAATGCGAACTAAAAGAAAGCAATTTGCATAATTGTTTTTCTGAAGCAGAAAAAAAATGTGTTTTCGGGGCTGGTCTGCAACGTCACAAGAATTTGTTGCCACCTCGGGGTATACATTCTTACTTTTAGTGATAAGAGTGCTACTTAGGAGGATTTAAACATTGCATGTTATATCCGGGGAAGCAGCGATTGCAATAATAATAAAGATTAGAATGCAATTGTTCCTATAGTATTGTCGGAATTGAAAGCAAAAGGAATAAGTCGATTTTATTATCTTTTCAGAAATTTTGATATGTAATTAATAATAATAATAATAATAAAGAAAAAAACAGGACAAGAAGGAAAATTTCTGCACACCGGGACAAATTTTAAGAAACCGGGGCGTATGGTAGCCTTACATACTTATTTGCATGCGGAGTGTCAGTACGGAGCCACTACGTAGCAGAGTTGAAACAAAACCTCGTAAATAGGTTGCCAACTCAGGAAAACAAAATTACCGGCACACCCTCAAAATTCTCTGTACAAATGAGAAACTGAAGACTGTATTGATCGTTATTGTATTTACCAGCAATTGCCACTTGTTTAAAATTATCGAAACAGATGAATAATACTGGATATTAATCTTTATGTAACAATAGTTGATTCATAAAATGAAATGTATTCTATAAACTTCACTTCAAACAAAGGAAATTGCTTTAAAAAGTCATTTTCTACTCTCAATAAATGAATAAAATTCTTTTACAATAAAATATAAGTGTTATCAAATTTGTTATGTTAAATAAATAAAAAAACTGCCTTACGTTAAAAAAATATCGATAATGTATAATACAACGGAAATTTGTCTTTGTAAAGGCACTGTTGAAAAATTTCGATGTTCAATGTTATATTCTGGATTGCAGATTGCAAAATGCCCGTCAGAAGGGGGCTAATAAGAAGTTTGTACCGGTCACCGGCCTTAATCAAAATTACAGCAAATACAAGCCAGTTAGCAACTCTACTCGTAAATCAGAATGCTGAATGCACCAAAATACTTCACCATGCATTCTATAGTTTCTGCAAAATGAGTTTAATGAAGATGATCAAATAAAACAAAATACTGTGTTCTAATTTTCCCTTTAACAGTCTACTTTGTGAATTTGTTATATCTTCCACTTATCAATTTCCTGTACGAGATGAGAATAACGGTTTCTGCGCAAGATAGAAAGAAAAAAATACATTTTTCTCATAAGGATTCAGTTCACGTAAGAAATAATGAATAAGTTTAATAATAAGAGCCGAGGAGTGAAAAACTAACTCAGCAATAATGATTGTAAGTATAAATATAGATAAATAAAAAAAAAATTAATTCCATCATCGTTAGGATAAGATCAATATAGTGAATCACACGATAGTGTGAACAAACCAAACCACACAATAGTGTGAACTAAGTCCTGTTAGAAAAATACTCCATAAATGTGACACATTTTTTTAATGCTTCTACCATTTATACAAACCCTCACATTGTTTTCGTTCTGGCGGCGCCCCTAATAGAGTACAAACAAAAATTTCGCCTGCACATTTCTGTGCAAATGATGTACAAGCGATTGATATATTTTGTTATTGAATTGGATATGGTGGGGGCTACCAATTAGACAGCCCCACTTTGTTTTCGTTCTGGCGGCGCCATTAATTGTGTACAAACGAAAATTACGCATGCATATTTCTGTACAAACGATGTACAAACGATTACGAAAATTTGTGATACAATTGGACATGTTGGTGGGAAGCTACCACTTAGAGAGCCCCCAGTTTGTTTTCGTTCTGGCGGCGCCCCTAATTGTGTACAAACGAAAATTTTGCCTGAACATTTCTGTAAAAACGTACAAACGATTGCGACAATTTGTGATTGAATTGGACATGGTCGGGGGCTACCACTTAGACAGCCCCACTTAGTTTTCGTTCTGGCGGCGCCCCTAATTGTGTACAAACAAACATTTCGCCTGCTCGTTTCTGTACAAACGAAGTACAAACGATTCCGACAATTTGTGATTCAATTGGACATGGTGCGGAGGTATTACTTAGAAAGCACCCTACTTTGTTTTCGTTCTGGCGGCGTCCCTAATTGTGTACAAACAAACATTTCGCCTGCACATTTATGTACAAAAGATGTACAAACGAATGCGACTATTTCTGATTGAATTGGACATGGTCGGGGGCTACCACTTAGACAGCCACCACTTTGTTTTCGTTCTGGCGGCGCCCCTAATTGTGAACAAACAAACATTTCGCCTGCCTGTTTCTGTACAAACGAAGTACAAACGATTGCGATAATTTGTGATTGAATTCGACATGGTTGGGGGCTACCACTTAGACAGCCCCCTTTTTTCTGTTCTGGCGGCGCCCCTAATTGTGTACAAACGAAACTTTTGCCTGCACATTTCTGTACACACGAAGTAGAAACGATTGCGATAATTTGTGATAGAATAGAACATGTTGGTGGGGGGCTACCAGTTAGACAGTCCCCCACTTTGTTTTCGTTCTAGCGGCGCCCCTAATTGTGTACGAACATACATTTTGCCTGCACATTTCTGTACAAACGAAGTACAAACGATTGTGACAATTTGTGATTCAATTGGACATGATGGGGGGGGGGGCTACCACTTAGACAGCCCCCACTTTGTTTTCGTTCTGGCGGCGCCCCTAAGTTTGTTCAAACAAACATTTCGTCTGCACATTTGTGTACAAACGATGCACAAACAAATGCGAAAACTTGTGATTGAATTGGACATGGTGGGGGAGCTACCACTTAGACAGCCCCCATTTTTTTCTGTTCTGGCGGCGCCCTTAATTATGTACAAACGAAAATTTCGCGTGCACATTTCTGTAGAAACGAAGTACAAACGATTGCGACAATTTGTGATTGAATGGGACATGGTCTGGGGCTACCACTTAGACAGCCCCCAATTTTTTTCGTTCTGGTGGCGCCCCTAATTGCGTGCGAACATACATTTTGCCTGTACATTTCTGTACAAATGAAGTACAAACAATTGCGACAATTTGTGATTCAATTGGACATGGTGGTGGGGGCTACCACTTAGACAGCCTCTATTTTTTTCTGTTCTGGCGGCGCCCCTAATTGTGTACAAACGAAAATTTCGCCTGCACATTTCTGTACAAACGAAGTACAAACGATTGCGATAATTAGTGATTGAATAGAACATGTTGGTGGGGGGGTACCAGTTAAACAGCCCCAATTTGTTTTCGTTCTGGCGGCGCCCCTAATAGTGTACAAACGAAAATTTGGCCTGTACATTTCTGTACAAACAATGTACAACGATTGCGGCAATTTGTGAGTTAATTGGACATGGTAGGGGCTACCATTTAGGGGAACTCCCTCGAGAGGAATCACTCTACTTATTTATTGCAAAAAGCAGAATTTAAAAATTCGCATTCGTCCAAAGTTATCGTGTGAAATAACAGCCGTTTGTATGTACGTACTAATATTGATAAGGTCCACTACGCGATCCCAATTAATAGTTCATATACCCGCGCCACACACACACACACACTAGCATTTGTACACACGAAAGTATACCTGGTAGTATCCACACGCTTACGCCGGAAACTAGAAACAAACACACACACACACACACACACACACACACACACACACACACACACACACACACACACACACACACACACACACACACACACACACACACAGGGACAGAGAGAGAGAAAGAGAATATCTTGTTGTACCTTTATACTGAATGCACCATTACTCACAAAATCAGTTGAAAAAGAAAAAAGAAAAAAGTTGTAAATGAAACTTTCAAAGATTGGTACCACTGCTGCGTGTCACACATGAGATTGTTTCATAATGATTGATTCGTAATATGATGTATATGGGTTTCTTAATGGTAGTATAACAAAATGCCTTCAAATTGACCACTAAATAAAAAGTGAAATTTATTTCTCAAATTTTGTAAAATCGAAGTCGGTGGGCATTATGGGAACAGTCTACAATAACAATATATGCAAATAAATATTAATATACTTCACGTTTTCCAGTGGGTGCAAGAAAGCTTCGAATAGTATTTGTTGCCAGAAGCATTAGCTGATGTAAATATATATATATATATATATATATATATATATATATATATATATATACTAGCAGCGTTCACCCCGCTTCGCTGCGGTCACCCCGGAACGCAATAAACTTTGTTACTTAGATAATTTTTACTTTTTCGCTTTCAAGTGATATGATAAAAACCATAGAAGATTGCACTAATGTTAACATTATATCGCCTGTCATTTATGTTAACCCGCCCCGCTTCGCTGCGGTCACCCCAACCCGCCCCGCTTCGCTGCGGTCATCCCGGAACGCAATAAACTTTGTTACTTAGATAATTTTTACTTTTTCGCTTTCAAGTGATTTATAGCGCCTGTCAGTTATGTTAACCCGCCGAGTCACAGGGTCATGCGGGTTGCATATAAATACGTTTATTTTTATACCTATGATGAACTAATAACAAAGGATTTGTACGTATGGACACCTGAATGGTCAATTATCTCAAGACACTGGTAATTGAAAATTAAAGTGATATGATAAAAACCATCTAGGGTCCACATCCTAACAACCCCCCAAAAATGAAAGAAATCGGTTCAGCCGTATTAGCGTGATGAGCGGACAAAGGATTTTTTGTACGTATTGACACCTGATTGGTCAATTATCTCAAGACACTGGTAATTGAAAATTAAAGTGATATGATAAAAACCATCTAGGGTCCAAATCCTAACAACCCCCCAAAAATGAAAGAAATCGGTTCAGCCGTATTAGCGTGATGAGCGGACAAAGGATTTTGTGCGTTCTCTTTTATATATATAGATATATATATATATTTTTACATACGACCAGAATCGACTGCGTCGTATTAGAGAAAATTATCTAAAACCAGACCTTAAGAGCAAACTATAACTAGTGCATCTTCTAATGACAAATCAGTCAGGCCACATTGTAGAATATTTAATAAAATATACATCTACAGGGTGTTTAAAACAACACTGACAACGTTTGGGAGGTTATTCCCGATAAAACAAAAAGTATAGACAAACTTGGGTGCACAAATTCTTGCTTTCGGAGTTATAGGCTGCTGAGAACAGGAAAAAATGAACTTTATGGCCCATAGTTCCAAAACTATGGGATCTACCGTAGTCGGGTCAAGACTTCACTTTGGAACAAATATGTGCCCTATCCATAAATGCATGTTTCAGAATACTAAGTTACGCAACAATTTTTATAGAGGGAGTTTGACTACAGGCATTTAATCTGAAATATTGAAAACTACCTCTGCGAAAATTGTTGCGGAATACTTGCGGAATACAGGATTCAGAAACTTTTATATTTGGATAGGGCACATACTAGTTAATAAGTGAAGTCTTGACCCGACTAAGTCAGGTCTCATAGTTTTGGAGATATGCAATTATAAAGTTCATTTTTTTCATGTTTTCGGCAACCTATAACTCCGAAAGGAATCATTGGTGCACCCAGGTTGGTCTATACTTTTTGTCTTATCTTGGTGTCAGGAATCTCCTCCCAAACCTTGTCGGTGTTGTTTTGAAACACCATGTATTTATGAAATATGAACGAAATCACTTCATTCGTTTTCGAAAAAGTCGTTTGAGAAATACTCATTCCAAGAGCAAACTAATGCTATTGGATTTTTCTTAGAAAAACACGTACTTATATAGGGCGAATTTAAAAAAAAGACTAGTGGATTACATTTGGGTCTAGAATTTCTAACTGAAATCCGATTTTCATCCGGTTTGAGGCAAATGGTCAACGGAAGTTGGGAGATTTATGGGCTATGTTTACTGGGTTAATTTCATTCGGGGTACTATCGACTACGCATGAAGAACAGCAAATATCGAATGAACGGACTCACGAATAGATGGACAGATACCCAAAAGTCGATTTTTTCTACATTTATTGGTTGTGAAACGTGCGAATTCCCTCCAATTTCGAATCCAGCTTTTTAACTGTAGACAATCTCTCCTCTGTGCTATCGTCAAACAAAAGTAAAACTATAAAGGATTGTGACTTAGTATATTTCGAAACAGCTTAAATTTTAATTTAATTACCTAGGTAGCATCTATGTATGCGATATTGGATTCAGAAATATATTATATTGGCTCTTGTTCACCGCTTACATCACGCTCTTTCTCGAGAATATATTATAACGTTTGTTGTAATAAAATAAACTAATACTTTTGGACAAACTTTGGACAAATATCTAGATATTTGAACGCCTTTTCGAGAAAAGCTCTTCGATTTCAAATTTGCTTTGAATTTGAATTCAGTAGTTCTGTGTGTTACAGATAATAATAATCACGTTAATGTTCCCTTCGAGTACAATTGAATATAAACGTCGGCTTCTTTGATTCGTACTTTGGAGAAACATTCGACGTGAGTTTATGACTTTCAAACTGTGTTATATATAAGAAATATTATAAAACATTTATGTACGGTTGGCGATCTGTCTATCTGTATCAGAGGAAAAATAACAGCTTTGTGATGTGCATTCAGCATCCCAAAGATAGCTTCCATCTTGTTATTTCTCTATTTCAAATGGAAGTGATAAACATCTGCTACTTTCGGTTTTAGTGCTAATTCTCACAATTAAGAAATGCTTAAAAATAACGAGAAACATAAAAATAAAGAGCGGTAAACAGATTTAGCATCTCAGTGATTAATTTTTACTCTACCTTTAGCTTTCTAGTTGGATTGAAAGTCGTTCAAATCTACTGTAACCTCCTGTTTCAACATTGATCCCGATACAGCAAAAGCAATAACAATAAATAACGAAAAATGATTTATCCTATGCAACTAATGTTCTAAGAATAGATTCAAACTCGGGTTCGATTGAAGACCGGAACATCCCAACTCCACCGAAGTAGTTTTGTCAGGAGGGACAAATCATTATAATATTGAACCTTTTTGTTTAGAAGTTTTTGTCTTTTATTTTTGTTTGTTTGTATTATGAATTATGTTCGTTGTTATCCCTCATTATAGTTCGAACTACTTGAAACATCAAAGTGAAAAAATAAGTATATACATTTCTGTGGACTTGGGATGCATTTTTCAATTCAGGTTCTCAATTTTCGACATTTCTTTGTGCGGTACCGTTATACAGGGTGGTCGTGCATCAATGACAGAAAACTTGGGAGTTGAATCTACAGGTAAAAACAAGCAAAAATGACATATGAACATTGGGTGAATGCGGCTTCGTTTGGAAGCTAGAGGCATCTGAAATGTCACCTTCCAAGGCAGCAGTTTGCAATATCGCGAAAACGGAAACAAGTAAAAATGTCGTGCCAAAAGATAACAAAGGAAACCTCATCCGAAAAATAAAATTATGCATAAGTGATGGTAAAACAGTGGCGGCGCCAGGGGGCACAAAGGAAGTGAATGACACCCGGAGAAACTGTAGGAGGGGATGTTACATGGAACATGCAGCAACAAATGTTAATGAATAAAGGCAACAATGGCTACGCTGGAGGAATATTATGAGAGGCGGAAACTGTTAAACACTCTTAGTGGTGAAACATGCAGATCGTACAAAACACGTATGGAAGATGAGATCCAGTATACAATAAAAACAAGAGAGATTGTATTTATCGTGGTCACCATAATGCCGTCCTACAGCAGCTGTTCAATGTGTCCTCCTAGTTCTTCGAGATAGACAGTTACACGATGGCGTAAGGCTTCTCTGACTGGTGGCAATATCGCCGGCGTTTACCGTAGTGTGGCAATTGTGGTACACACACGCTGGCGAAGATCTTCAACGTCATGCACGGGCCGTATATACACGAGATTCTTCACGTAACCCCACAGGAAAAAAATCTGGAGGATTCAGCCCTAACAGCACAATTACATAGTAGGTATATCAATATCATGTTCCCAAAGGTACATGGGAATGTGTGCAGTATGTGCCTTATGTACCTCTGAGACAGAAATCACATACATGCCAAGTGATAGTCACAGTCTATGTCCGCTCCTAGGCACATGCCTGACACGTACCTGGGGAACGTGCCTAGTATGTTCTAGGTATGTTACCCATGCCGTACCACAAAATTACTCCCCCAAAACATGTTAAATCGCCTATATGCGTAATGTGTTTACATTAAGGTGAGTCTAAAAAACACTTTAAACAAGTAAAATGTACTACAGGGGAGGGGGGCGCGAACGAATGGTGCGACATGAAAGGGCAGGGGCGCCACCATGCATGAATCACATACACTATTGTGTCCTCAGTGGAACGTCTTCAAACAGAATAGATGGTACTTGGTCAGAAACTGGAGATACGATATTGTGTTCCATCGCTGTGGTAAGACGTTTGGTCACACAACGTAATGGTCAATAATGCCAACCCTCACATGCAATTAAAAACGCTGTTGATGCTTCGTCTGTAGAGTTGCATGCAAGTTGTTGGTTGCTTACCGATGGTCATTGTGGACATTTGTGATGCTGTCCTGTGTGAAAAATGCCTCATCCGAGAACAACACCTGCGCTAGAAAGGCTGGTGATGCACGGCAGCAGCGTTATAACCAACTACAGAACCGTTTTGGGCTTTATAGTCACCATCGTATAACGCATGCGTTCTTTGTACGTGATATCCTCTGTGATTATTATTATGCAAAGGTGTTTAGCACGAGTTGATGCGAAACGTGTTCCTGCCATGCTATTTGTTGGTGTACTAATACTCGGGTTCCGGGTTACATGTCAGAGTAAAATCTCTCCCAGAGCGGGTGTTCTAACACATCGTCGAATCGGAATGTCTCTATTGGGAAGGAATGACCCAGTGTCCCACAATCGCTGATGAAAGCGAATAAATCCCCGGTCCTGGAATTTGTCGATCTAGATAGCGTTCCACATATAATCTGCGTGCTTCTTGCGCATTACCTTCTGCTAAGCCGCACATCAAATGTATATCCGCATTTCCCTAACAACACAATTACATAGCAGGCATATGCCTATCATGTTCCCTCAGGTACACCCATGTCCAAAATTATTGTCGCATGTCTATAAAAGTGTTGTAGGAATATAATTTGATAAGGACTCGCCCGGTATTTCTTATAACGTTAGTATGTGTATAATCGGCAAAGGCATGTATGTGGCAAATTTTATGATATGTAAATAAGAACAATAAAACGAAAATGAAACATTGTTCATTTAACAACATTTTGTTTTACTCATTCTAATTTTCGAATTCATAATTCTTTTCCTATGGAATTTACCACAAATATACATTTTCCTATTATACACATAGTATCACTATTAAAAGTACCCTGCAAAATCATTATCAAATTATATTCTTACAAGAAGACAGTTATAGATATGCGACAATCATTTTGGACATGAGTGTACATAGGAATGTGTCCACTATGTGCCTTATGTACCTCTGAGAGAGAAATCACATCTATGACAAGTGAAAGTCGCAGTCTATGTCCGCCCCTAGGCACATGCCTGACATATACATGGGGAACGTCCCTAGTATGTTCTAGGTATGTTCCCCATGCCGTAAGCGTCAATGAACCACACAATTACTCCCCCAAAACATGTTAAATCCCCCTATATGCGTAATGTGTTTACATTAAAGTGAGTCTATAAAACTTTTAAACAAGTAAAAAAATGTATCCCAGGTGCGGGAGGAGCGAACCACCAACCTTTGGATTACTAGCCGTGTGCTCTTCCAAATTCGCCATGGAGGCGACGAAGAGAACGTCGCTTCTACAGGGATAAATCTTTGAGGTCTTTTGAATTTGGCTAATCAGAGTGCTTCTTTAACCACGTATATTCGACGATAACGTTATATACACGTTAAAATCAGATAAAATCTGCTCGCCATGTAATTTTATAACGAGTGTCTGTTTACTTTATTTCATGGTTCTTCCATATTCACTTTCAAATGATTGGCAACAGTTGCCATCTAATAAAGTTGATGCGTTTGTTACTTCTAGTACATAATCGCTTAGAAAAAGAAGCAACAAATGCATCAAATGTGGGGGATGAATTAAGAACACCTAAATGGCGCAAGCTTAGCATATCTTGTGCTATTTGGATATCCGAAACTGTATGTACCTAAAGGACGTACCTAGAACATGACAGATGTATGTCCCAAATGACGAACTAGAAACAAATAACTGTTAGAGTGCGAAACTGAGCCAGGTATATAAATGGTATATTTGTGGTACATAGTTGCAAATATCAATTAGGTGTAACAAGTACCTAAAACTGTAGGTAGCTGAAGTACATACTTAGCACATTAGGACATGAATATCATATGTGTCAAGTTTTAGGTACATAAAAGTTAGCTGGGACACATATATGGCACATGCCTAGCACATCTTGTGCAGTTAGGGTTCGTTGTTAGCGTATACTGCCCTATTCATCATGGTGCATTACACACAGCACTTGTCCGTCCCGCGCTTGTCAACATCAACACTGTTTTGCACGACACAAAGTAAACCACGTTCGCATACACACTGGCACTATCGTGCCCGTAGAGTTTAGGACTAACACGCTTGTGCTGTTGCTGTGATTACCCCATTCGCTACGAATGAACTACACGCTGTCCTCTGCACCTTCACGTTTTCACTACTGCCTATGACTAGCTCTACAATCCGTTGCTCCGCACACCCCCTTGGTTTCATCTTCTGTAGCTATGCGCCCTCCGTCATCGCACATGTACTATACAGTACACCTGAAGTTGTATTCCTTGTCTTCCGATTGCTTTCAAGTAGTTGTGTTTTCATCAATTTCAACTTTTCTCAGCGTTTCATTTACTTTCTTTGTGCCCCTCTTGCGCCGCCATTACTTCACCACCACTTATGCATAATTGGATTGTTCGGATGGGGTTTCCCTTGATATGTTTTGACCGCACATTCCTATGTCTCTAAATTACAAAAATACTGTATTCCTACATTCCACCTCCCATAGTGACCCTACAGCGTAGCCATTGTTGCCTTTGTTCATTAACACTTGTTGTTGCATGTTCCATGTAACATCCCTTTCTACAGTGTGTCAGTGTAAATTGTCCACTTTTCTTGCTTTCGCTTTCTTTGTGTGACCCCTGGCGCCGCCACTGTTTCACCATCACTTATGCATACTTGAATTCTTCGGATGGAATTTTCTTTGATATCTTTTGACTCGACATTCCTATTTCTCTCCGTTCTCGCATTATTGCCCACCGTTCTTGCCTCGGAAGGTGGCATTTCAGATGCCTCTAGCGTCGAAACGAAGCTGCATTCACCCAATGTTCATATGGCATTGTTTGCTTGTTTTTATCTGTAGATTCATCTCAGATTTTGATGAATTGATGCACGACCACCCTGTATATTCAAAGTGTGCATAAATGGTTACATTATAATTATACTAATGAAAAACTTGAAAAGTTGATTTATATATATCGGAGTCCTCCCCCTCCCTGAAAGAATATCTGAAATGATGTCACTGTGTTGTGTTGTAATATTGTTGAGTAATTATTGTGCTATACGTGTTTTGTGATTGTTGTAATATTACGTGTAAACATACCGAAAACAATCAACTGAAATTGTATAGCCTTACCGACTTCAAACGGCATTTGAAACAGTCCAATAATGTTATTGTTAAATGTTTCTACGGCGAATTCTTTCTCGTTGTTTGCTACTGTCAAATAAAGCTTTCTAGCCGAAGAAAAATCTTTCTCAATCATTAAAATTTTCCATTGCACCAATATGATTTGCCTGAACGAAGAAACGACCTGGGTTGCTCAACTGTATTGAGTAACATCCCAAATCCTGAATTGATTAAGCATCTAGGATGAAGGGTTATCTTACCCATTAGCCATCTACTGACAACGTAATTGATAAATCTATCACTTCTTATTAGGATTTTGGATCCCCTAAAGCTGAAAATACATCAGTACTTCCTTCCTTAGTCTTTTTCCGGTATCCGCAGAAGAAACCATCAACTGTTTCACACCCAATTCCTCATTACAATTTACAGTATCTATAGGAGGATAAAAACTGAAATGGCACAAATTCTTAACACGACGAACAAACACCAAAAAAGCACTTCTTTCTCTTCCCGTTTCTGCTGTCGATAGACATCCGAGCACAGTAGGCAAATAAAATTTCCCAGTTTTGTACCTGACATACGGTGGGTGAAAAATCACTGTCTTGTTTAAATGGTCGTAGTTGTATTATTTTTAATGGATTCTCATAATCAATATTTTATATTATTCTACGTTCCCTCAGAAAACAAGGCCACAATAGAAATGACATCCAGCGCAAGCGACTGAGTGACTAAGCTAGCGAAAAAAAAAAATGACATAGCAGGATCGCAACAAGATATCTTTTTGTTTTGATGAGTGGAAATCTCTGATCTTTTTATAGCAATGGCGGCGAAAGGTTCATGTACCTCATTCTACCCTTCACGATCAAAAATCGGACTCTGCCCAGCACGAACAGAAACTGTCATGCAAAAGAATGACAACTGTGTATGTAGCAGATGGAAGAAGTGAACCACATTTCCAGGAACACTAGATGATAAGAGAAAGGGCTACATGAATGGCCTGACAGCATCCCTAACCCCCTACCTTGTGACTTTTTCTTTATGTGATTGGGCCAAAGACAAAGTCTACGTACAACAGTTTGGAAGAATTAGAGGACTGTATCAATTTTATTTCAAGAAATGCTTCCTGGAATTTCTTTCAAAACACAATATTAGTATATGCATCTTGGATAGTCATTCATTAACAAACGGTAGATCTCACTGCCTCTATGTTCTTGGTTTCTCAAGGAATCTAGACTAATATAAAACAAAATTTGAGATTTAATTGAAATTGACAAAGCTATGACCATTTAAATAAAATTAGATAGTGACTTTCTGTACAACACATCCTGTAGATAGCAAGTCTAAAACAAATATCCTGCTTTTATATGCACAGATGATTGCAACAAACTGAGAACACTTATAGGCAATTCTTTACCAAACATTTTCCTAAGTTGTATATTTGGTTACGGGACACAAAAGAAAAAAAATCATAAAATACATTAAGTTGCAGTTATATTATTATACTTACTATAATGAGCGTATGAATAGTAGGTGGGAACATATCCGTATCCATAATAAGGATAATAAAATGATTCCGATGGTTTTAACGATTCCGGATTTTTACCTGGTGATGGAGCTATTTGAGGTTTCTCTTCGGTTGATACTTGCAAAATCAATAGCGCAATTACACACAAAACCTGCAAACAATATAATAGACGAAAATTAATGTTTCAAGTAATAATATCTTATTTAAAATAATTGGCGTTAAAGAAAAGCATGAAAAAATAAACAGAAGTGTTAAAGTTTAAAAATGGAGTTTCTTTTTACTTTTTCATTAGGATAACAGAAGTTTAGTGTTAGAATACTTGAAGAACTTCGAATTTCAACCAGGTGTACTAAAAATAGCACCAATGACTACAAAGAATAACAAACCTACAGATCAATATAAAACGAAAAGTTGTATGTAATAATATACCCTCCAGCAGTGTTGCCAGAGCTACTGATTTTGCAGGAGATCTGCTTTTTTCACGTTCTACTGATCTACTGCGAACGAAAATGAAAAGTTAATCTCATGCTTTTTCCTTATTTCGGGAAGTTAAAGAAATATATTATTATTAATATTGAATTTTCATTTTTTCCTTTCATAAAAAGATGAAATTTCTCTATATGCATACACAAAGATCTGTAGAGAATATAGTTATAGAGATTTGTTGTATATAATATGAATACAAGGATACAACTGTACGTTATCTTCTGTATGCATGATGGTTGATGATCTTTATGACTTACTGTAAAATTTACGAGTACATGTTGTTCAGAGTGGGACTTGGGTTGGAAGAATAGCTTAAATCATCTCTCCACGATCGTTAGCGAAAATTCATCTTACGGCATGATCACGTGTGATTGTACCATATAGCTATACTATCGCTAGGTGCATGATAACCGACATTTTCGCACTCCACTTTGCTCTTTCACTACATCTTACTTCACACACATGTGTATCAAATATTATTGATATAAAGGGGCCATTAGGGTCTTTCTACTTCCAAAAGATAACCTAATCATCGGAAAACACGAAATTTAAAATTCAAATTTGATTTGTATGTATTGTTTTATTTTGCAATGAAAGTAATAATGAATTCTGGACTTCTTGTTCTGATCACACTCCCCTTAATAATGTATTTTTTTTTTGCTCTCCCTGGATTTGCACTCAAATGACGCTCCTTTATGTGTCTACTGCTTTCTCCTGGTTTTTAGCTTCGAGTCTTCTGATTTTCCATCTAATCGATCTGGCAACACTTTCCCCCAGTGCGCTTTTGATATGACAATGTCGTAGATTAACTTTGAAACCGTTAGCATTGCCTTATTAGTACGTCAAGCAGTTATATCGCTCGTCAGATGAAAGTTAAAGCCTGCAGACGTTAATACTAATCTCATCTATTAATATGTGGACAAATTAGGCCTACATCATGTCTAAGAAATCCAATGTTTAACACTTTGAGCAAATGTGTTTGTTTTCTCCTTTGTTACCAAGTAAGCTGTGTTTATTTCACTTCATATGCATAAATAGCGTCACTATCTACTGAGTTTAACCGACATCTGGGAAAATGAGGGAGGCCCTATGCCATATTTTATTGGTCCCAATAGTTGAAGAAAGCTCCTGTTCATTATCGTTTAATTTTGACCTGCTGTGGTAAAGTTGTTGTTTGTGGTCCTTGGGCACTATTTTTAGGAAATTCAATATACATTATGCATTGTATATCAAATATCTACATCATAAAATTCATTTTGCGAAATAGTTTATTCATGAATTGAAAGTGCGTATACACACCCTATACTATCTTTTATCAGTCACTTTGGAACTAATTACCAAACTTATAAGTAGTCAGGAAAGGCTCTATAGGAAGATATGCATGCATATCCAACTGGCACCAAGTTTTGAGGGCACAAGAAATTGGCATGAAAGTATAAAAAACTGAAATATATAAAATATGTATTATTTGAAATACATATCTGTAGTTAATTTTTGACAAATATAGTTTAAGTAGATTTATTCGCCGACCAACATTTCTCCTTATTCACAATTACTATTATTATTATTATTATTATTATTATTATTATTATTATTATTATTATTATTATTATTATTATTATTATTATTATTTGGTGAATTTTATATTTTCATTAATTCTACTATAATAATGATGGGTAACACACTTAAAATCTTGGCTTTTAAGGTGGGGCTTGCGGGAAGGAGTCCTAAGTTGCTTGAGGTCGGCCCAGCAAGTAGTATCTATGTTAATGTTACGGGTCCTGGGTAGAATTCCCGATAGGAGAGCACAAAACATTTAATTTCACAACCATTCACTTTCATTTAAACACCTCTTATCTTTAGCTTAAGGAGCATAACAGTGGGATATTAAACTAAATTAATTCATTACATTTTTTGCTTCGAGCTTGATGGAATTCTGTACAAACACACGCAGTAGCAATTGGAGTATGAAAAACATGTTACCTTTTCGCTTTGAAACTGTCCACTTTTGTTCCGAAAAAAGTTTAATTTGCAAGAAGTTTTATTTCACTTTTTTTAAAATATATTTTTTAAAAGAAAAATTCTGCGTAAGCCTGTCGTATGCTTGTGGACACATACAACAAACATGTTCCTTCAGTCAGCATGTGTGAACGATGGTTTAAGCGATTCAAAGATGTCGATTTCAGTGTTAAGGACAAAGCACGTGGAAAATATTGGTGGTTAAAAACTCATTTCAAACGCAAAAACACCTTGTAGAAGCATTAGAAGTTAATCAAGCAACTGTATCCAAACGTTTGTCTTAAGAAAAATTCAAAAGAGAAGGAAAATAGATGGAGACGAAAAACAACTTGCTGAATTTTGGTTGCCAGACAAAAAATAAAGTAGGGTATTACTTTCATTGAAATTTTATTGGCGACGAAAAATATATTTATTTTCCCAATCCGAAATGTAAAAGATCATGGATTGATTCAAGCGAGCCATGCATAAGCAAAACGCAATGTCCGCGCGAAGAAGGGTTTACTATGCATCTGGGTGATCAGAACTGGGTGATTTGTACTTCTAGCTTCTGAAACCTGGTGAAACGTTACTACAGAATGCTACGGACAACAGCTACACAATTTGAACCAAGTTTAAAAGGAAAATCGTACAGAATGGGGTCCATTAGGTGAATGAGTCGTGTTCCTTCAAGACAAAGCACGACCGCATGTTGGTAAAACTGTTAGGAAAATTTTGTTCACTACGGTGGAATGTTTTACCCCACCTAGCATAATCACCAGACATATCCTCTTCCGACTACCACTTGTTTCGTTCGATACTGCATGGATATTCAGAACACCGATTCAATTTTTATAAAGAAGAAAAAATGATATGATGGATGGGTTGATTGAATCAAAACATGAGGAATTTATATTTTAACCCTTTCAGCCCTCACCGTAACGTTTGTGTACATCACATTTCACTAAATCTGGTACTTTTGTAGTAAGGTTGCAACGCAGATTTGATTTTTCAATAATTTCCGAGCCTTGGCGGGCTTTTCTGTATTAAAACTGGGTCTTGTGCGAATAGACATCTATTTAGAGTGTCTCCTACAGTAGGTCTGCTATAATGGAAGACCTGGTGGCTGGTACGTAAATGGAATTTCCTTTTCATTTTCGAAATAATTGATCTTCTATTGTGAAATTGATACTGGTTTATTCAAGGTAAAGGTGTTGTGAGTTAAGGTGATTTCCTGCTGAATCTGACATCTGTGTTTCTTCCCATAATTTTATAAAGATTGAAGTACATTATTCCAAGTGAAAAATAGAGATTATTTGTTGTTTTGCCGATGTACACATACGTGAACACCAGGCTACAAGTATATATGTACTTCTTTAGATATATTGCAAATACGTTGTGATAAATCTAAGGACCATTCGAATTGCAGTACATTTCACAGACAAAAGAAAAATTAGTACACATAAATCCATATTCTAAGAAACATAGATGGTCAACATATTCAACACCATAAATGGATAAAAATAACAAATGCCAGCAAACGATAAGAAGGAATCAGAAGAACAACAAAATAAGAAAAACATCGAGAAAATGCAAAAATGTAATATTTTCCAAAATTCAGAATCGATCCTACAAACATTTGCATTAGACATGAACCTCTATAACTTCCTCCTACCCTTCATTGCTTATTTTCTTTGTTACAACTCTTCTTGCTGGTCTAGTGAACAAAGAGTGTGTCTTTGGTGCGCTAGGTTTCGAGTTCGATTGCCGATGGAAGACTAACAAAGGCTCAATGATGATTCAGATCTCACTTTATACTAAAGTTCTCGTTTACATGTAGCCTTACAAAGAAAGTAAGCATAATATCCATCATTAAGAAAAAAAAGTTAAATTACTGTTCTGAACTTTTTTCTAAGTTTTCAGAGATTAGGTTCAGAAACTGATTTTCATTTTTAAGTTTGAAGTCCCACGACTATACACTAAGGCTAAGAGGGTAATGATGAGATTAATTATTGGTAAAATGATGAAAGTGGGAGGAAACGTTGAAAGTGAGGAACTCACATATAGGGTATGTTTTCGTCATAAAGCCCACTAGTCCGAACTGGAACGGAACCCGGGTCCTCGTGTGCCAGAAGTCATCACTCTTTCACTAAGCAACAGCAGTTTACCAGGAATTAAGTGTTATACTCTGATAAAAAAAAAAATAAAATAAAATAAAATAAAAATAAAAAATAAACTACGTAGATATTTTTCGTTTCATTTCTAAAACGAGACGAGAGTTTAAACAAGAAAACCATTTCTAAATTTGAAACGAAATGAAATCTTTAAGTTTTTTATGTCTCACGATTGTGCTGACTAGGCTAAAGGAGAATGTGATTATGAGAAATGAATCTAATGGGAATAAATAAAGTAGAAGGAAACTTGAGAACCCTGAGAAAATCCAAGATCACGGTGTTCGTCCACCATAAAACACACTCGATGCGACCTGGGATCGAAAGTAACCACGCACCATAAGTAAAGACTCTACCACTGAGCCACCGTGGCCCCAATTTCTGAATTCGAAACGAGAAGACGAATTTAACAATTCTCGTCTCTTTGTCGAGGTGAGTAATTTCTCGAGTCTTGTAGGCGACAGTACTTTATCCAAGACTTAAATCTCAACTAGTGATTTTTAGTATTATATAACGCATAGTATTAAATTATAAATTAATTGTACGAATACAATAAAGAAAATTTATCAATTATGAAAGATAGACAAGTTATTGCACAATATACTTCAATAATAGAATAAGGTTTAAATGTAGTTGTACCAGACGCTTCGTAGGCCTCACGTGATGCTCAAGGATTCTAATAAGAAATAATTAAGGCATAAATTTTGCACAGAAATTTTAAATCGACACAGAGAAAAAAATAAATGTGACGTACGTAAAAATGTAGGTTACATGCGTAAATCGTGTGGACTTAAAGTACAAGCAGAAGTATAACTGATATAGAACATCCTCCACCAGAAGTATAACTGAAAACGTAAGTTTTATAATATTGTCCGTATACGTGTTCCATCTATACGTAATTTCCGTATGATTGTATATAGCATGTAAGGATCTCATTTGCAGATGGACGTATATAACATACAGGCGAGGTATGAAACATATTTATAAGTATGTAATATACGGAAGACTGTTAGAGGTTAGACATTTTGCAGCAACATGATGTAACATCTAAGCTGGAAAAGTGCGTATGAAACACATGAATAACGTATGTCTCCATAGAGATTTCCGTAGTAAACATATGGATTCCGTATATTTGTACAATATACCGCTCTCTGGATAACGGATGTCTGGAAACGAGACCAGAGGAAGGATCGCTGCGAGACGTGAAAGAATTAGATATTTGAGAATCGAAACAAGACGGGACTTCCAACAAAATATACGAGAAAATACACTGAAACCTTTTTCCTTTTATCGTCTAGTGCTATGTTAAGAACATTAATCTCTATAATGTAACTGGAATAAAGAAAATGAGCTCTCCAACACTAACTTACCGCAAGTAGACACCGCATTTTTATGTCCTTAAATTCTAAATCCTTTTGTACTAAACGACTAGTGCAAGATACCTCTATTTCAACCACTTCACTCTCTTGCAATTAAAAGCTACGTACTTAAGTTTCTGCTTATATAGTAATGATCAACACGGCATGTGAAAAAAAAATAAAAAAAAAAAATACGTAGTCATGTAATAATCACTGAAAATGACACTGTTGAGTTACGGTGACACTGACTCGTGGAAAATGAATGATCTTGAAATTGGTGACGAGGGACCCATGACGGTCAGGTCAGTAATGACGTATTAACCAACGGAAGAAGAGATACGAAGTCATATGTAATGAAGAGGGTAAACACACGTAATGAAGGACAATTGCATGTAGCAAAAATATTTTTTTAACATTTTTTCTTTTAATAAAGGAAGATGTGTGAGTGTGTGTGTATCCATAATTCTCACTATTTTTTTTTTCTCCCATAAAGAATCTTCGTGGATATTCGTCCTTCTTAGATGTTTATGTTAGTCGAGATGTCTCCATCACACTCTGATGATCTCGGCGCATGTTAACCATGTTAGTAGATGCGGAAGATGAAAATTATTTTCCCTCTGCCGACAATGGAAAAGCAACTGTGACAAGAGAATTTCAATCCAACTTTTCCCATTACCTAGGTATATTGTTAATATTTTGGAAAAGCTTGTGCGGTATCTTTAAGATTTTGGCTACGCACGTATATTTTTTTAAAAGTTAGTTTAACGCAGCGTTTCCCAACTGGTGCGCCGTGAATGGGCCGCGGGTGTACCGCGAGGAATCGAAAAAAAAAATATTAATTTTATAGCAATCAAATTGCAAAACGTAGGGGAAAATGTATACAGTATTTGTACTTTACATTAGTATGAACCTCTACTATGAATCTACAATTTTAAGTTTCATACCGTGTTACTGTTCTGTACATTTCTAATGTTGAGAAAAGTATTTGTTATCATTGTTATGACCATTATTGTTTTTTTTTTTTTATTGTTGCAGACTATTTCGTAAGTTGAAAATTTAAAATATCATTCAATCCTTTCGACAAATTACCTACATTTGTGTTTTGAAACTAAAAGAGTTTTGTTTGTTCGTTCGTTATTTAGTGATCTTTGTTCTTAGTAAAAGGTTGGATCCAGTTTTTAAAAGAAAGAGCATTTTTAAAAACCTGAGTCCAACATTTTATTGCAATTTTTTTCTATTTTTAAATTAGAATGAAAAATAAGCATAATGATTTACTATATTGAAAAATCAGTGATCGAGCTTTCTTCTCTGTGAGGAGATCAATAATCACAGAAAAAATACCACTGTGTTTTATATTTGCAAATAATAATTTGTATAAATGTGCTGCGAGAATCCAAGTAACACCTGTGGTGTGCCGTAAGTTGAAAAAGGTTGGAAAACGCTCGTTTAACGTCTCACGATGAAGCACTGAAGCTAAGAGAGCGGGTGATGATGCGATACCTAATAATAGTGGAAGGTTGTTAAAAATAGAATCATTATCATCATCATCATCATCATCATCATAGGCATTCTGCATTATTGGCAGGTCACTTGTCGCAACTGAGAAGCTTCCATGCTCCACGGTCCGTCGCTAACTTCTTCGTCTTCACGTACGGTTTTTCTGATATAGTCCATCAATTGTAGCCTTCTTCGTCCTCTCCCTCCCCTTTACCTGCCAATATACCACTTACCACGTTCCTCATGAAACAGTTCCTTCTCAACCAATGAGCCAAGCAATTTCTCTTCCTCTTCTTAATAATATCTTAAATTATCCTTTTCTTCCTCACCATTTTTAACACCCTCTCATTCGTTTTCCGCTCGACCGAACTATTTTTCTCAATTCTCCCCCGCCCCACCGCCCACATTTCGAAAGCTTCCAGTCGTTTTTAATCATTTTTGCTTAATGTCCATGTTTCTCCTCATACAGTGTAATATTCCACACGAAACATTTTAAGTCTTTTTTCTCAACTCTTTACTCAAGTTCATGCAAAATAGACTTTTCTTCCTCCTAAAGGCTTCTTTCGCTATTCTTATCCTGGCTTTTATTACACGTTTGCACTTCATATAATCACTAATAATAGGTATACTAGGCAGGTATCGAAAACTATTCACCTGTTTTATTTTCTCCAATTCTTTCATATTTGACATCGACTGCTTCTTTTCCAATCACTATGGCTTTTGTTTTTCTAACATTTCTTTTCATAACATATTATTTAGAACCCTTCCTCAAGTTCTCTAATATCTTATTGATGTTCTTTTCAGATTTCGCAATAAGTCCTTTTATCATCTTAAACCGTTTACTCCTAATCATTCTATCTCGTACTAAGATGCCATCTTTATTATGTAGGCTCCTTTTCACCATCTCTTCTAGATAATTATTAATTATTGTTGGCGAGAGACAGCGTCACTGTCGAACTATCCTTCCAATTTATTTCCTCCTCTATTCTAAGAGATGAGTTGACAATAAAGTATATTTCTAGGACAAATCGAAAATAAACCAAGTCAAAAATATACACGTATTTGTACAAAAATATATTTCTAGAAAAACTAAGTACAAAATAGGACTTAAATGAATGCAGAAATGGAGAAAATTCAAATGTAACAAGCAAATATATATTTAGAAAGTTCGTAAAAACTGCTGTCTGAAGAAAAATATAAAATAATTCAGAGAATCGATGTTCTTAAAAATGTCGGAAGAAAATCAACCAGGAATTGACTAGGACGAGGAATTATAAGACCTTTCTCAGTGTATTTCAATATTCTAACATAAATACTAAGCTTTAACCCATAATGTTGGGTTTTCAGAATTTCGCAGAATTTCACTTCACTCCTTCCTAAAAGTTGTGTAAAATTATTGTTGACTGCAAAACAATGGTGTACACTGTAAACAATCGTTGTATTATTTCAACTACAAGCCTATGTGTTAACACGATTGTGTTAGAATTAGGGATGGCTATTTCCGGAAAAATGATTTTCCGGTTTTGGGAAATCACATTTTCCGTCTTCTGCTTTTCCGGAAAATTTTCCGTCTTCCGTTTTTCCGGAAAATATTCTTCCGTTTTCCGTTTTACCGGAAAATGTGGCCATCTCTAATCTGAAGGTCTTCGCACTTCAGCAACTTCTGTGACATCATCAACATTTTCATCTTGAGAAAGTGTGGCCGTCCCTGTAGTTTCTTCTATTATAGTTGGATGTCTTGCTCTCATGTGGTAACATAGACTACAAGTATTGTTTCCATACTTAATTACACTAAGCAGTATACACATTTTAAAGTTAAAGCATTCTTCTCACGTTTGAAATGCTTCCAAATGTTCGACTTCCCCATTCTCTACGTATGACTATCACTTTACGAGACCTCAACAAGCGATAACTGAACTGTGTGAACTGCCCTCAGGGATTCATCCCTCAGAGTCTGCCTCATAATCAGGGATTCCCCGAAAAACGCATGATCGGGAATTTCCCGGTTCATACAAATGATCAGAATGGCCCCACGCAAACAGAAATAATACGTGATTAAGCAAGTGTTCAAGTAGATTGTGGCAGGAAGGAATGTTTCTACGCTGAGTTGCTCGACCTGTGCTCTCCTATCCATTATTAAGTTTGAGTTGCGTTTCTATAACAGTAGATGTTGAAGAGCATTAATTCATTTGCTTGGTTTCGCGTAGCATTTTTAAAAATTTTTCTTAACCCGTCGTTGGTTGCAGTCCATTTTGTCATGCGGTTGGTCGCGGGTGAGCCAAGTATTGAACCAGGTTACCAGACGCCCTGCTTTCGGATTATATGTCTTCATTTTCTACTCTTGTCGTCCCGTCCTTCCCTCTTTTCCAAATACCATGCCCTCTTCAAATAATCCTATTTTATATATAACAATATATATAACAAAGGTATTTCCGGACCTAACGCAAACATTTAAAATTAGTTTATTCCTTAATTTGTTGTCAGAGCTGACGAAAGAAATAGACTGTTATAGCTACATTTTCTTCCTCTGGAAGAACAATGTGGTAACAGTGGTATGGTAAAAGTAAAGAGAAGCTTGAAACTGCTTTCAGGTAACTTTGGGTCAGACTACTGTTTCTATTTATGTCTCTATCTTATGTTCACTTTATATTATTCACTTATATTGAATATAATTTTCAATTCTAACTTAAGTTCTTTCGGCAACTTTGACTGATTGACTTAGCCTGACGAATGATGATGGAATGATTGGTGGAATGAAGAAAATGGGAGGTAGCGGGAGAACCTCGAGAAAACTCATACACAGGTTGTTTGTACCCCACGATGGCCACATGATATAAGCAGGAATCGAACCGGGAATCCCATGCATCGAAGGTGAGCGCTTTACAAATCAGCCACTGCAGCCCAAAATATAGGCCTACTTTAGAAGTTCATGTGTTCACAAAGTTATGTGTACTTGCAATATAATAAATAAATATAACAGAACAAATTAAAATTGTAAATAAATCATAACAAAATCCTTATAAAAGTTTGAGAATATGTTGAAAAAACACTGGACATTTCTCTATCGCGCGCCTATATCATTGTGCTGCTGAAAAAAATATTGAAATGTTATCTTTTAAAATATATTTAAAAAAGCTCTATACTCTCATCTACAGTTTGGATGATGAATGTTTTTGTTTCTTTTTTTTTTAGTGTATGAGTTCCAATTGATTAAACTGAAAACTTACACGTTTTCTTCTTGTTCTTCTTAAACAGTGCCAAGAGTGCCACAATTCATCTTAGCGCCCCTGAAAACTATGGGTTCGACATTAATATTGATCATTTTCGATTACTTTTAGAAGCTCACACCTCCCATTTTTACCCCAGGTATAAATTTCAATTTCATGAAAACTGTCACTATTTATCTTAGCGATCCGAAAATTATGAATTCAACATTAATATCGATCTTTCCGACAATTTTAAAATGTCACCTCTCCGATCCCTACTCCTAGGGATGCTTACCCCCCAGTATTTCTTGATCCCCAGGTTATGCTTTAAAAGTAGCAGATTTGAACTATTTATAGCCCAAACATAAAAATGAATTATTTAGCAGCTATACACTTTTAATAATAATTAGACCTATAGGTAGGAATAATATATATAGATAATTACATATCGATTTAATGAAAGCACCTAGGGTTGGAAATACGTAAGATGTCTCGGTTGCCGGCGATTAGGGTTCCGGACTGTTGGGGTTGGTGTTATGCCAAACTCTATATTACGAATGGAATAATAGAACTGCAGTGCGCAATGAACTAGGCAAACGGTGATAGTATAAAATGGTCGATCTTTCTGATTTCCAAGGAGACATGTTTCCTTCAGTCAGTTTTGTGAGCTCTTAAATACACTTTATAACGTTTCAGTATGATTTTTCATTGTAGTTCCTCAATTCTTAATTTCATTTGCTAAATTCTTTAATTAGGAACCATGAATTTTGGAAGTTTTTCATTGTAATTCTATTCAATCATTATATTAATATGAATAATACACTGAACACTTATTCTAAATCTGTAATGTCCACGTGTACACAGGTTCGTACAATCATTAGTCCTAAGCATTATTTGCGGCAACAAGGCGTTCAGTGATAATGCAACACTGTAAACTTAATAAAAGATTAATGTTGTCAGATCTTGAGACGGAATAGTAATAAAACAACAATTAAACTAGTTCCGAATATGTTAGTTTTAGTAAAATTATAGTTCATTATGAACAGAATACTGAATGAACAAAACTTTTATTGTATTATATAAAACTAGTAATTTTTGAATTTATTTATGAAAATAAGAAAATGGTGCACTCGTAAGAGTTACGAAGTTATAACTTGCAGATAATTAAAAGCAGCCCAAAAGTAACGTGTCGTTCAATTTGAAATTTTGGTAACGACGAATCTTAAAAAAAAATCGTACCCAATCTGAAAATATTAATTGTAAGTCATGTATGTACTAAGTTTAGTTGAAATTAAACAAATGGTTATATAGTTATACAGGAAAAATATATTTTAAAGTGCTTGGTAATACTGACGAACGTGGGTGTTTGGGAGACGGGTGCATCTACAGTATCTTTTCTATAGTGTTGAATTATGTTTATGCGAAGTTGGTGTATATACCTCCAATGGTACAGAAACCATTTAAAAATATATTTAGCTTGCCAACACTGACAAAGTAGGGGTCTAGGTACTTGTGTGTTCAAAGTAAAACGTAATAATCGTATTTGAGATTACCAAAGAAGAACATGATTGGTACAGGTGTTTAAGCGTGATGCACGAACATGCATCATACCATTCATTTTTATTTGTAGGTCTATAGATTCACATATATGGGACATGTGTGGGTTGTTTTTCGTAAGATAATTTTATGCCCTTGTTTTCCCGTAAATTTTCAGTTTTCTGTTTTCCGGAAAATTTTCCGTCTTCCGTTTGCGCTTAATTTAAAAATTAACATTTTTAATGACGATGCTCCATGTCAAGCGTATATTATCTATTCATATACCATAATCGTGCTTATACTGATTTTTGGTGCTTTCTTTAATTTTATTCATTTATGCAAACTCTCATAGAATTTGTGATACTTCATTTTACGTTTTCTGTACTACATTTTGTAACTTCATGCAACATTTTTATATCTCGATGTCAAACATATAATACTTAGTCATATACTATAATTGTGCTTATTCTGTTTTAATATGTACTTACTTTTTTAAATATATACATATAAATTTTTAATTTATGTCAGTACTACCAACATAATTTCGCATTAGACAAATCTTGAATTCAAGATTCGCTTGCACTTTTTCTTGAGTTAATATTTGTAAATTTCATTGCCTGACGTTATTAGGCGAATCTTGAATAGGCGAAAGTTGAAGTTACCTATGTAATTTATGATTTTAAAGATAGTTTTTGTTATTATTTAAGTCTTAAGAGAATTTATTTCAGCAGCATTTTAAAATTCCATTACTAGAAATTCGGAAATATATCAGAGTTCAACGAATAAAAGAAGGAAACAGAGAAAGCCCAAAAACAAACATATTCTAATCGTACGTGTGTTGTTTGCCACGGTGTCATTTGCCACAAATAAATTTTGGGTTGTTTGAAAACAACAACAACAGCAGCAAATACAACAACAACAACAACTACTACTACTACTACTACTACTAATAATAATAATAATTACAACATACACCGTGGCACTTTCATACTTCCTGAGTTCAAACAATGGAACATGAAAACACAAATTTTCTCCTAAAAGAATGTTCAGAACTGTACACCAGTATCGGAAAACGTACCGGAGCGCTGCCTTAGTAGTAAGAAAAGTACCAGGGCATCACCTAGGTGAGTCCCGGCTCGTCTTCATTTCTGGTTATCAGTGTATTTTTGAACGCCTAACACTATTGCTGTATCATACTTTTAATTTCTCAATGGTGTAACAAACTTTTTCTTTAGAATAAAAGCGGTGGAAGGGTGTAACTGATTGAGGCACATTTTTTCCCGCCAAAAGTACAACGTGATCAACCTTTAATACTATCTTCAGAAACACTAAGGTCAAAGCCTTCTTGGTACCAACATTCGCAACACTGTGTTGCAAATGAAATGACTAGTAAGGTATAACGTTCTACGAACAATTTCAAATCGCGTTCCTGTAAAATTAAGAACATTCAGATAGCCTGTACGTGCCTTTACCAACGATATATTAGGCAAGGGATCACACAGATCTGATCAATAACATGCTGAGGGTAAATACTCATATGCACTTTCGAGAAAATTTAAAATAGATACATCAGTATATCCCACTTCCGGCTTTTGAATAGCTACATTAAAATTTCTTTGTTCACAAACGACAGTTTTGCATGCACAAACGATGCACAACACTTGAGACTATTTTAGTAAAATTTTGAAGAGGTGGGGGGCTGTCTCTTCCAAACGGAGAACTTGCCCTCTGCTATTACATAAGTTAAACAAAATAAAAATATTACTAATGATGTAGTATATTAAATTATTTAGTGACTGCTGGCAATTTTACCATGAAGAAACACCACATTTCTTATATATCTATCAAATGCGGAAGAGAAATTACTTTATCAAATTTAGAAACTGAGCAATTTTATCCAGAAAGTTCATGTATGAAGGGTAGGAAGACATTTGTCCCCTCCTTAATTTGATAAATATTAGGACACAAATATATACACATTTTAATCAATAGTATAATAATATTCTAATGAGAAACATGAAGAGCTTACTTTCACAGTTTTTCCCCTCCTACCCTAAGCATTCTTATTACATTTACAACGATAACGTTGTTATGTTGTTTAATGTAGTATTGGCAATCTGTGCCAACTTATAAAAAGGCGACCAGAGGCGAATTAGTGGAACAGTATTATGTGAAAAGAAAAGAAAGATACATAGAGATATCAAGAGATTATTCTTTTGTAATCGTAAATTAGAAAAAAAGAGTTGTTGCTATGGATACATAATAAATAGGTTTGTGTAGAGATAGACATCTTGTTACGTACGCTTCTCATGAGTGGATATTAAATTCAGTTAAGAAAGTGACAAAACGTATATGAGTTATATTATTTGTGAAGTTTATTCTTCTACATTTTCGACCCTAAAAACTGATCTGTTCTTTAAAATGAAATATAATTGCTTATTCGATTACTTGGTTTCATGCATGGAGAGGATTTCACAGTTGTTAACATATTGACTGCCAGAGCCAAATCAGATACAGTGCACCTTGGAGCCAGTTTTATTATAGGAAACCCAGCTTTATTTCTTGTGTATTATAATGATTAAATAATTACTGGGGAAAATCCATCAGAAGCCGGAAATAAAGAATACCGAACATCTTTCTGAGACCGGAGAATATATTTCACCATTTAAAACTTATATGCTTGTGCATTATCGGTGATTCACACGGCTTCAAAAACAAAGATACGAAGCCTGTGAATCACATACGATACACATGGCTCTGCAAAGTACACCCAGTGTGAATCATCGGTGATGCACATGGTGGTCAACGTAAGGTTTACAGATATCCATGTTGCATAGTGGAAAAATAGGAAAAGAAACCATTCAATTTCCAGGTGAACACGGCCGAGTGACCTTCATTACATTTGCTATCTCTTCTTTAGAGGTTAGACCTCAATCTTTTGAGATTTCATAGTTCTTATTTTCATTTTTCTTGCCCGTTTCTCAACTTCATTTTTTTATAAAAAATTACAGTTGAGATCAAATTCTTCATTCAGGGATTTACGAAAGTGTAGATAATGATGATATGTCTTTCAAATCCAAGACAGCTTCATGGAAATTCATCTTCGGATCGTGGAGACAGTTTTGAACTCGACCGATTAAAGTACGTACCTTGTTCGAAAATCCCAATGACGTTTCGTAATAAGTTTTTGTTCCACTTTCGCTCTCATCATCTAGCATGATCTGGAGAGTTAAATTACTTCTGTAATGTGTGACACTAAGAGACAAACTTAATCTAATTTCTGATTCTAATTTTAAACGATAGGAACATCAGTTTTCACTGTGGCTAGCACTTCTTTAAACGAGCGAATATTGCTTGCATTGATCTGGTACCTAGCACATGTGTCTTTGATGCACGTGCTCTTGGGTTCAATACCCGGCAGTAGACAACAAAAAATTTGGCGGTGCTTTGCATTTCATCTTAAATTGTACATTTACAGGTTCACATAGGCTTGAAACTGAAAATGGGCACTAAACTTCAATCAACAAACATATTTTTCTTGTATTGCCATCAAGCTGAGTGAATGCTTCTCACATCACAGTCAGACTAATTTCTCGTTAGTTCTTTAATATCACTTCTATGTCGTGCCATCACAGTAGAATTGCTATGAAACTGGAACGGACATGCCCTGGGTCAATTTGCTCAGCCTCCACTGTCTTCAAGGAGACTAAAGAAACTTTCCTTTGCTTTATTTTTATGAAGTCAAGGAAGGACACTAACGCGAACTGCTCCTTTCTAGAAATTAACCTCTGCATACCTAACTACATCTGCTCTCGGAATGTGAGATTCAACATTAAGAAGTATCATCTAGTTTTACTGATACTTTTCAGCAACCTCTTCCAAACAATGGATACCGTTTGCTGGATACATTCGTGAACACAGAACGTAAGGTAAGATACCTATACAACATTATAGGATGCATTTTTCCGCTTGAAATAAGTACCCTTTTGGGAAAGGAACCACACAGGAAGAAATTAATTATGGGCGACAATTAAATTTGAAATTAAAGAGAATGTGACTCTCTGTAGCAAATACTGAATATCGTTGTCGAGACGTTTCAAATAAAAATAGAAAGAAACAGAGAAAACAGTAATGAGAAGAAAAGGAAGTGACAATAAGACCTCTAATAATAAAGAAAAAAATGTGATTTTGAGTGGCTATCATCAGTCTAGTCATTACAAAGTTAGACAAACTATTAGGCCACCATTCTGCGCAGCGTTTCCGAATGTTATCGGAATGCTATTATAGACAAAAACTTTCCGTTAACACCAATGAACATTGCCAAGTCCAAATGAATCACCATCCACGTGGGAGATCCCGAGGGAGGTCCCAGCAGCATCCATCACTAGAATATATTTGATGCTTTGGGTTGTGTTTTTAAGCCTTGTAGTAATTAGGGCTAATGTTCGACCCACTGAGGAACGCAATTATTTCATCCTCTTCCGACATTTCTGTACATAATTGCTCGAAATCTTTCCACAATCAACGTTTCTTCCACGATGACTACAAACGTTCACCGATTATGCATCAACTGGCACTTGTACAGGTTTCTGCGTTTCTTTTTCTTTTCTTTTCTTTCTTTTTCTTTTTTTTTTTTTTTTTGCAGCACCTAGCTGGGTTTAAAAGGATGAACAATCCCCTTATAGGCGACCTTAAGACGAAGCCTTTTGTGAATAAGACGAGGGATTATTGGTTGAAACATGCGGAAAAGAGTGACCATAGTAGGTTAAATTAGTAGATTCTCCGTCAACATTGTAACTCCACTCACCACCAGTGGAATAAGACTCAGTGGGATCCACTAATTGTGAGACTTTGATATTAATATACATTATGAAGGGAGTCGTGCTGTATACCACCACACTATGGGTTTTATACTAGAGTGTTCATTAGCGAAGTATTGTTCGTAGTACTCACAACTGTACTGGAGAATTTAAGTGCAAAGCATAAAATTGTACTATCTTGCCTCTCAAGAACTTAATCGCCTTTTGCATTTCTCAATCTCGCACACTAATTTACCAGGAGATATTTCGCACACTACCTTTTCAGTAGTTCACTTTTCATGATTCATTTTATCATATTTCATATTGCGCCTGTGCTGTAGCGTGCTCGGCAATTCTTACATATGTGGAAGTCAATCAGCCTTCGTATTTCCAAGATGGAGAACTATTATTATTATAAAGGATTACTAAAGAAATATGCCTTCTTGAATTTCCTTCAACCTTTACAAAGCTATGAACACAGGACCTGACCACGGACGATGTTGGACGGCCCGTGACGGGAATGAAGACATGATATGTATCAATTCGTGCTGCTGCCAAAATAGGGCACTCCACTAAGCAATCGTAACTCTGTCCTGCTCATTGCTTCACTCAGTACGAGAAGGCACGTTTCAATAGACCAGCATTTCGGGCTCGCTTGAACACAGTCGTTTATTTGTATTTCAAACTTTGAAGTTTACGAGACAAAGAGATGTATGTCCACGCGTTTTCTCGTCGCCTACAAACGTTCTAATACATGACTGCTGTAAACCGTTCTATTACAAACATAGGACAGAGGGTGCTAGTGGCTGCACTTATGCCCCACTCCACTCAATTTGTAATCGTTCGTAGGTCATACGTAGCTGAACAAATCCAGTGAATTCACCAGGTTTTCGTAATTGTTTTTACGTAGAATTTCGAAACGTTTAACAGTGACTTTGTGATTATCGGAAATCACCGATAGTAGGAGTTCAATTTCCGACATTCACCAGTTCATAACGGTGATTTCGGTTGATTTGTGTTAATCACAACCCTATCGACTTTCATACTAACACACATATGTGTGTGAAGAACTCCTATACAGTGATGGCAAAGCAAGTTATACCTGTCACATATAGTGATGGCGGGAATATTCGCAGCTGTCCAGCTTGCTGCCATCCTTCAGTAATGTGTTCCAAATCCTGTGCTGCAATTCCTGTTACCGGCAGATATCATCATCCTTGATGGGGTTGTACTTGTATAATTAGACTTTAGAATCTTTCATTAGTTATTCGTCTTCGGCATCATTAAACATTTCCTGGAGTCATTTACGGATAAGAATAGTAATTTCAGAAACATGTTTTTCTTTACTTTGTAAATTGTGATAATGATTCTCTGAAAATCAACTTTCAAATCTGATTATTGTTCTCAGTTAGAAATTTTTCTTGATCTTTTTTCTAACAGGCTTTTTCTGCTTTAACTTTCTTTTAATTTTGTTCATCTAAATATTTATTTTACATTTTACTTTAGTACTGGAAATTGCAATAAATTTTTATTTTAGCTACGCCATCTTTCAATACTTTTATTACCATAGTTGATTCTCATCCTTATAGTGACTAAATTACCAATTATTCTCTTCTGTTTTATACACCACGTTATAAGATAATGCCAGATTCAGTCAAAGGGCATTCCAAACACAGTCTAGACAATTACCTCCTTTGTTTCATACTTAATTTCTTTCCTACAAACTATCTTTCATAACTAGAAACTTTTGTCAACATACCACAATGTAAGTCTTCTTCCTTCTCATGATTTTCCTGAACAGTATTAACATACATTTCATCAGCTCTTTTTGATTGAATTTATTAGCTCTTTTCATTTATTCTTTTCTATTCTTTATTTGATTAAATCCATATGAAGAATAATGAGTGAAATCGTATGGTGGATAGCCTATATTTCCTGAAAAGTCAACCTTATAGGAATTTCTATAGTTGGAAGTTCTGAAAAGTTAAACTTTTTCTGTCACTCCAGTTCACATAACCAGTGGCGTGCGGTGACTTTTCTCATAGAGGACTAGGTTCGAAGACATTTCTATCAGGTGTAAAAAAAAATTAGAAATCGAATAAACATAAGCCTTACATAATTTAATAACAAAGAAACAAGTTAGTAAATTAATCAAATAAAAAGTGAAACAATCATATATATAATACTATCAAACTTACTTTTACTTATTTATTAGTGGAATTCTCCTGTCACCCATCTCAAGGAACTTTCCGATTACTGCGTCGTAGAATGATCCTTGACTTTGCAGTTCATCTAGCAAGCTTTTTTCAATAGATTACAGGGAAAGTGTAGAAACTCTATTCTCGCTCTGCGTATTACGAACAGACGTCTTTACACGTTTCAAACAAGAGAATGTGCGCTCTACAGTGGAAGTGCTGACTGGTATTGTTGACACCAAACAACATAATTTATATGTTTCTGGAAACGCTTCTTCTGCTAAACCTGTTTCTTTCAAGAAAAGTATAATTTCAGTCACAGTTTTGTTTAAAAAAATCAGTGAACCTGTAAACTGATGTTAATTCACTCCGCAAATTGATGAAATCGAAAAAACTCCCGTAACTTGATTTAAGAGTCAAAAACAAGGAATCAGGAAATCGAGTTCTGAAGCACTGAAATTTCTTTGAATCTAACAGTTCAAGAAACTGCAACTCACTGAGACCTTGAAATATCACATCCATTTGTCCAATCATAGTGTCAATAATTTCATTGTAGAGACGCACATATTTAATTTTTGGATCTGCTTGGTCATCTTGTTTATGTCTTTTCTTATGAGCTTCCACGTTATCATTTACTTTTACTTTTCTATACATCTCTTCCAAATCATTTCTTGCATCTCTAAGGTGAGATATCGTCTCTTTTACTTTTTCGATGCAGTATTTCACATCCAATGTTTTACTTTGAAGAATGTTGAATAATGTGTCCGTGAGCGAAAAAATATGACTGAAAACTTTTAGTAGAAATACAAAATCGCAATCCTTCAATGATAACACGTAGCCTCTTGCAATCATGAAAGCTTCAGTGTCCCAATTATCTGGATCTTCTGCAATGTCCTAAAAAAAAACCGTAAGAGCTGTGTTTGATTTTCATTCACTGCATTCACAATTCTTGAATTGTAATTGCATCTTGTATCGTTGGAAATCTTTAGTTACCTCCAATTCAGCAAGAACATTAACACGTTTCGATGAATGCGAAAAGAAATTTGGAATGCCACTCAATGTTTTAAAAAATATTTCACATTCCTTGATGTGATTAATAGACTGTGAAAGAACGAGATTGAGTCTGTGAGCATAGCAGTGTATGAAGAGTGCACTGGGACACCTTTTCACAAGAGATTGTAAGTTGTAAAATGTCCAGAAAACGTGGCAGCTCCATCATAGCCTTCGAATGGCGGTTGAAAGTTGAGAGAGCTTTGCAATGTCCGTAGTTTCGTCCAACATTTTTGCTATAAAAAGTGTATTGTCTATTTTTAACTTAAATCTATCCAGAATTACGTCACCAACACATTTAATAATATCATTCTGAATTTTGTTTGATGTTCCTTTAAACGCTCTCGCACTATGAAGATGAGAATTCAATTTACTATCGTATTTCGAGTAACTGAATTACTTCAATAAAGTTTCCCTGATTGACAGAATCTTCCTGTTCGTTATGTCCTCTAAATGGTAGCTCTTGTTTAGCCAAGAGACAACAGACATCTATCAATCGCTTCATTACTTCTCGATTTGAATCAACCTCTGCATTATGCTTTAAAACATCTAATCTTCTTTGCTCGCTCAATTGAAAATCAATTCTGGTTCTCCCGAATGTTTTCAATTTTGTTATTGCGGACAGGTGGGAATAGCACTTTTCGTGGCGCATCTTGGCTTTGTGAAAATTGCTCATGTCATAAAATCCATCATTATTCCACACGTCTTTTTCTGTGTGGAACAGAACACAAGGCCAGCAGTATAGTTTGCTTCTTAACTTACATGCAGTTAACCATTTTAAAGAAGCATAATAGTCAGTTTTGAAATTACGTGTATAATCTTTCATTTTTGTCTGGATTGAAATACTTGGAGTTGGTCTACCATTGGTTATTATTTGTTGCTTTTCCTGAAAACTAAGGCCCCCAAACGATACCATGAATAATTTGTCCAGAACACAGCATTGAAAGGCCCGATCCCCACTCCTACATTCCCCTGTATCAATTGGAATACCAATGCTTGCGCCATCCCTCTGCTGCAAGGGACTAGATATCTCAGCCGAGTCCCCTTCCATACTTCACACTTCGACTCACTTTCAAAATATATTGATAATGCAACAAGTTCACACTTCACTAGGTCTCTTATAGTATCAAGAATAATAATGTAAGTTTAATTGAGCCAATACTATAACTAGTAAAAAGCAAACGAACATTAAATTTACTTACGACGGAACGCCCGAACTTAGATTCTACACAGCGCGATACGCGGACTAGCTGACTGGAACCTGTTCCTTTCCCCGAGAAGAGCCGATTACGGCTCGAACTTTTCCGATCTCTACTCAGCTGTCGCAGCCAGAAGACGGGCGCGGATTAAAGTTCTGTGAGAATTGAAACAGCTATTTTATGGAAGAAAATAGAGAAATATAAACACTGGTTCTGTTTTCTTCCGTACATTTTTATCACAACGTACTTTAAAATGCCAGGGGACCAGCCTAGTCCCCTTGACGGCACGCCGCTGCCCATAACTGATCTTTTGAATATTCAAGCCAGAATTTCTTTTGTATCCATCATTATTTTGAGATTTCTTTCCATCGGAATATTTGATTTGCGATTTCCCATTAAACTCTATTCTGTCGTTGCTTTAGATTACCAAAATTCCAAAGATCCACCTGGCAAGACATAAAGTGTTAATTGTTTAAACGTTTTTCTTATTCGTACTCTTTATATTAACTGTATCCATTAGCAAATTCGTTCTCCACAATACAATAATCTGTGTCTTGTTTCTCTCTCAGACTATAACACTGTCAAACAGGGGCGGATCCAGGACCGACTTCTGGGGGGGGCGGTGGGTAGTCCTACTGCTACTTTTAAGGGCTCCAAACTTTTTGATGGGCTCTTATTTATATATATATACAATAAGAAAGTTCCCTCTTCTGGGGGGGGGAGGCGATTGCCCCAATCGCCCCCTGGATCCGCCCCTGCTGTCAAATGAGAAATCAATTCATTTCTTGACTTAGACATCACAATGTTTTAGAAAAACACAAATTTTTCGTCGGGAATTCCATCTACTACAATGACTATTTTCATTATCCGATATCTTCCTATCAAATTCCAAACATAGTTGATGAAGGAGCCATATTCATATTTGTCGTGGTTTTCATTTTTTAGTCATTGAAATTTACATTTTTTTAATCTGAACAAAATTATTGCATATTGAAATTATAAAAGTCATTGCTTCCGTTTTGTTCTAACAAGTGGGAGCTACTAAATCTCGACTGGATCAGTGAAGTATGAGATCTCTGTAATTTGGAAATAGTCTAGACTTTACCTTAGATGACAAATAATTTCTAGCAGATTTTTTGCTAGCATTTCCAGAGATATAAGGAAAAATCTCTTAGATCGATAGCGTTAAGTTTAGAAATTATCTTTGATATATCTGTCTCGTCTTACAATTCTCGGGGAATCCATAATGATATTAATTTTGAATATTATAATCATTGCCATGACAATAATTTTCCATTGGCAACTTAAAACTATAGTTTTGTTTACAATTCTATTTCTCACAAAAGTTTAAAATCAAGGACGAAACGTGCTAAAAGACGGTTGGAACGACTACCAATGGTAAGAACGTTTGTTTGTATAGTATTTGAAATTTTTCCTGAATGGCCTGTGGGAATTTTTCTTAATCCATCCTCGTCCTCTGAATTATTTTTCCCCCTCAAAACAAATTGGTTTTGTTACGGATACCAAACGTTATACGTTTAACCGGTGGAACAATGCACGTTACATGTGTATTCAAGCCATTCGAATCCTTGAGCTTATCAGCATCTACTATTTCCATTGTATCCTCTAGCGTCAACAAACACTAAACTAGCTTAGGCTTTTGCCGTGGCTATGTGGATAGCGTACTCTTCTTTGGAGCAGAAGACCTGGATTCGGTTCAAGGTGGGATCTTATGTGGTTCGGATCCTACATTAAGCTGTAGGCCCGCCTCACATATAGTCTCGCTGCTGAAAGGGACGCTAAACTTAACGCAAATCCAAAATCCAAATTAGCAGCTTTCATCTCTCCGGATTGAATTTCATGTTCTACCTGTTTCACTTTTATGTTTGGTAACCTCACAAATGAAGTTTGATGCAGGTTCCTTCCATTCCTGACCAGCCTTTCGCACATTAACTTTTATCTGAGTCATCTGATATAGGTTGCTTTCACTTCCGATCAGCATTAAGGACATTTCTCATATTATCTTTTAATACTGATCGGAAGTGAAAAGAAATCAGTAACAGGTAAGTCAGATAATATTTTATCTAATTTCCCTGATACTGGTTCCTTTTACTTCTGATCAGCATTATGGATATTTCTCACATTATCTATTATCTAGTTTAGCTGATACTGGTTTCTTTCATTTCCGATGAGCATTAAGAGTTCTAATCACTGCGAAATTAAAATACAGCTAATTTTACATTAATTATGTGATATCTTCAAATAGGTAAAAGATAATCGAAATGGGGAACAAGAAGACACTTGACAATACTATTTGGCATGAGGTACCGTTATTAGGAGTCACCTAGTAGCTTTCCGTTTGCTGCCATTTGAAAACGCGAAAATAAATGCCGATTTTTGAAAAGGCTGGAAATCGAACGCTACTGGGAATCGGGAACGAACGAAAGGCTGGAAGTAGATAAGTGAGTCGTGATAAGGATATCTCACGTGAAATAATATTGTCTAGCGAGCTCTGGTTCTACTTTTTGACTATATTTTATCTATTTGAAGATATCACATAATTACTGTAAAATTAGCGGTATTTTAATTTCTCTGTGATGGGGACTCTTAAGAATATTGTTAACATTATCCCCTAATCTCGATTGGTTTCGTTAAATTTTGTATCTGCATTTTCCTCTAATTTATTTACTTGGGCTTTCATTTGATTAGCTACATTTGTTTTGATTAGCTACATTAGACTAACCTGGCTAATTTAGTCATGACTACGTGAAAAGCATAACAGTCAAGGATGAATTTATCACTGGTATACTCAACGCCTTCTCCAATAATCACTTCAACCCTTGTGCCACCGGTAACCTAATCTACATTAGCGTTTCCACTTACAATAGGAGTAAAATCTAGGATATTTTTACAGTGTATGTGCATATGTGTAATTTTCGCTACTGCCATCACTAATACGAGTAGACGTCATATTTTCTCTACATGTTTCACAAAAAGAAAGAAAGAAAGAAATTTTCCCGCTTTACATTTATCGAATTCTTGGTCAGCAATAAAAAATTAAGGCACTATGATACGAACCAAACACCGAATCGTCCTCCCCAATTTCGGTACAGCACTTTAGTACTAATCAGGCTCTCAACCAGGGTGGGGCTAGGAGGTCAGACCAGAATTCACGATTACGTGCTATACATAAAAATACAATTTAGATACTTGTAACAGATGGTTTATTTTTTAAAAAAATTTAATCACTTTAAGAAAATATGAGATGAAGAAATGTAAATAACAGCTAGAAACGAATGATAGACAGATACGTAGATATATATACATCCTCTCAGTGAATTTTCAATACAAATTTCTTGGTACTTCCTCAGTGACACAGTGAACACAATGTAGTGAAGTGACGGCAGTTGTGTTATGGAATGGCGCGAAACCTATATGAAGTTAGTTAAAGGAGAAGTAAAGAAAGATACGAAGGTTCTAAATACCATGAATTTTGAATGAAGTTGAAATGTTCTTTGTATGTTTGAGTAAACAAAATGAGAAAATAAAATTTTCAATTCAACGAGAAGCAACAAGGAAGATATTTTTTTATTTCAAAACATCATTAGTATAAGTATTTATTCTGAGGAAAATGTGTATCGTTGACTTTGAGGTTAATCGGTACTACTTTCGAACACCAACCACAAATTTGCAAAACTTGTAAGAAATTTATTACTTTATCAATAAATAAATAAATAAATAAACAAATAAATAAAATAAAATGAAATGAAATGAAATAAATGAAAACTAAAAAAATAGTGCTACTGAAGTTGTGCAGTTTGATATTACTAAAAGTGCATAATTTCGGGAGAGTTATACAATCTGGGCTTTCTTTTCTAAAATGAATTTCAGTGGAGTTCACATTCCCTTTGTACGTCCGAATGTATTATTTAATATGCTAATTCTTGAATTCACATACTTCATGGCCCTATGCTGAAAAGCTGATTTGCCTGTCGTCTATCTGTTCATCCGTTCGTTCGTACTCCCTGATGTGTATATAAGTTTGATAATAAGTAATACCGTTCTACATATTCAGACGGAATTTTAAGCTGAAGGATTAAGTTATTTAACCAGATTATACCGGTAGTACCTAAGAACATTTTTTAAAATTTTCTCAATGCATCTAAATTTGGGGTAATTTACCGTAGCCTAAAAATAAAAATTTCCGATATTTTCTACAACAGTTCTAACAATTTTCTTTATAAATCAAAATACCATTAACAATCATTAATAAGTTATAAGTTATTATCCTAGAGAGAATTCAAAAGCGATATTTTCTGTTTTTGCGATTCTGTAAAGAAACAGATCAGTGGTGTACGGTACGGTCTAAGTTATGTCTCCTTTTAAATAATTCACAACTCCTATTTCATTTCCGGGATATATTTTTTGGGGTGTGATTTTCACAAACAACTGAAGCGACTTTGTTCGTTTTATATAAATAAATTTCATTAATTATTCTGTAATGCGATGCAAGCTATTTTGTGCTCAAAATTCCAAAAGTGTTAGTTTATTCTTGAGGGTGAAATTTTTTCGAACGTATTTCTTAAAAACTTCTATGACGATTTTGCCCATATTTCATAAATATATATTTCGTTAATAACCGTATAATGTAGCGTAAGTAGTTTGTTCTGAAGATATTCACAAACGGATAGTTTGGTTTTGGGGAAAGTTTTGTCACATGAGCTCTCGTCGGGAATAGAACCCGGGTCTCCCACGTTAAAGATACCTGGGTCTTCTTATGCTTCTGATGTTTGAGTACCGGGTCCGATTAACAGCGGAAGTTCATGTGGTTTGGATCCCACATTAATCCGTGGGTCAATGTCTCATATAGCCTCACTACTAAAAAGTATGTTAAACTCTAAAATCTAAATCACGTTTTCGGATGCTTTCCTCTAAAACTCCTTGACTAATTTTGCTATTATTTCATAAACAACCCTATAATGTGGTGTGAATCATTTCTGAAAATACTCACTAAAATTATTCCCCTGAGTTCGGTAGATTTGGATCCACTGAGAGAATTCAATATCAAGATACTTTATATTCTCGATAATGATAAAAGCTTACTGCATCGGATATATTTTGCAATTATAGATCCAATGTCTTGCAAACAATGGACGACATTTGAGCAATACTACTAAAATTTGAAATTTGTTTCTAGATCTACAATGTACACTGTTTGTGTATAAGTGAACTGATTTTCGCGCCCTGGCGTCTCCAATGGCCAAGTACTTTGCAGTATATTTTTCTTGTATCATGTGGAAAGTATATATATCTATATCTATAGCTATATTTATATCTATCTATCTATCTATCTATCTATCTATCTATCTATCTATCTATATATATATATATATATATAGATAGATAGATAGATAGATAGATAGATAGATACAAATATATATGAATCGTTGAGTTCGAAAACTGGTTATCTCCATCAAAGCTAATTGAGGGGAGTGATAAACAAAACAAAATTAACCAATACGTATCTGGTATATAGGGTTCTTTACATTTTTAGACACTAGAAAAATATCAGTTCTACGGTCCGAAAATAAAAACAACCCTATATGCCAGATACATTGACTAATTTAGATTGTTTCTCACTCCTCTCAAATTAGCTTCCATGGAGATGACCGGTTTTTGGAACTCAACGATTCATATATATTAATCTGAATATCCACGGAAATATCTGAAAAATGATAAAACATAGAAGGAATTTTTGAAGTACACGTTATATATTGCTAAGGGGGAAAACCAATTCCGCCAACAGTACCCCTCCCCGCCTCCCGTAAATGGGGGTAACTTTGAAATGTCAAATGGGAACATGGGTCGAGTAATATCTCGTTCGAAAAGTCTTGGAAAACTAAGTAACGCTGTACCAAAAGATGTTTCATATTGTGCACCAGTTTCAAAATGGCCGCCATGATATGGTTCGGAAACTCCAGTACCCGTAGTATGAAAACCATGGAAAGTAAATGAATGGAACAAAATTGAAATACGTAAATATCATAGGGCATATCGAATGATGTAATCTCTGTGATCCCAGTGGCCTCCCTGAAGGGGTCTTGTGGGCTAACTTCAAAATTTCAATGTCCGACCGGACAACGGTTCGGGCGTACGCTTGACCTACCCAATGCTGTTTGGAAGGCAGAGTTCATGCATAGAGACTTGGTGCACTAAGTTAACGCGGATGGCCAGTTATATTTTGATTAACTATTAGCATTCATGTCATATTGTGAGCTTGAGGGACGAAACGGTGTGTACGTATATCCCCGAAATGCTTTCTGAATAACCAGCACGCATTGCATAAAAGTTTCTCTTTTTTTAGTCACTACAGCGTCATCCTTACAAACAAATGTTTCAACTACACCATACCTATTTGTAAGGTTAGTCTTAATTTACGAATTAAAGTAGAGTTCTCTTTTGAACTTTCACTTTACTTTCCACCCCACTCACATACAGAGCGCAGGGAGAGATTATTTTGCAGGACTTGGATTTCTCTCTATACATTATGGCAATTTTACTCTAATATTTTTGTCTCTGTTGTATTATTCTCGAGCCTTAGAACGCCTCCGTGGTTTTCCTATTTAATTTTCGTTATTTTCATTTATGTCTAACCGTATTCATACTATGGGCACTAGACGTTTTCTTAGACACAGTCACCATGTCTTTGCGATCATTTTGAAAACGGTGTCTCATGTCGAAAATTTTCTTACAGAAGCTGTTTGATATTAATTTGTCTATGTAACGTGATGTTACTCGCTTCAAGCTGCTATTTGAAATTTTCAAATTGGCCCCGGATACATTTCAGTTGGCCCTTGGAGTCATCCCGACAACACCTCTCGATGTGCCTTACGTCAGTTAGCTACTCCAGTTTTTCTTTTGTTGATTTATCTCCAATCGCTTTCATACTACGGGTACTAAACCTTTTCTCTGACACGGATACTATTTTTCAGCAGCCTTTTGAGAACACTGCCATTTCACATCAATCGTTTTCTTCTGCAATATGTTAGATTTTGCAAGATTTATCGAACGAGGTACCACTCGACTCATGTTACTATTTGAAATTTTGAAGTTAGCCCCCAAGACCCCTTTAGGGAGGCCACTGGGATCACAGGGACCACACCGTTCGATATGCCCTATGATATTTATGTATTTCAATTTTGTTCCATTCATTTACCTTCCATGGTTTTCATACTACGGGTACTGGAGTTTCCGAACCATATTATGGCGGCCATTTTGAAACCGGTGCACAATATGGAACATCTTTTGGTACAGCGTTACTTAGTTTTCCAAGACCTTTCGAACGAGGTATTATTCGACCCATGTTCCCATTTGACATTTCAAAGTTACCCCCCGTCACCTCATTTAGGGGGGCGCGGAGGGGTACTTTTGGTGGAATTGTTTTTTCCCCTTAGCAATATATAACATGTACTTAAAACATTTCTTCTATGTTTTATCATTTTTCAGATATTTCCGTGGATTAATTAAAATGGCCCACCCTGTATATATATTTCTATGTAATTATATTTCTTCGATTCATTGATTGATTATTTAAAGCGTAATGGCGTCTATTACCGAGCATCGAGTCTATTTGCTTCCGTCATGATAATGCCACTGGGCGACACAAGGAGCATGTTAAAGTTTACAATAAAACTAAAAATATATAAATTAAATATAAGATCAACAAATTAAGAGAGCAAATCAAAACTAATAAAAGATAAAACAGAAGTCGCGAAAAACATAATGGAATAAATAAAGTTTAAATTATGTATAGCAAAACTACACAGCTTTAAAAGAGTAACAATAAGAGAAACCCATAATAGAAAAAATCTTAAAAATCCTCAGAACACGTTAAAATTTTCAATCGCACAAATAAAGTTGAGAATATATTTATGAATAATAAAAACCTGATTATCCACCGAAACCTGATTTAGATCTTTTTGTAACCCTAAACGTTCTTTTAGATTTGAATATTTTGGGTATTTTACGAGAATATTTCGAATACTCAGTGGAACGATACGATCTTCGCAGTACGTACGCTTAGCGCCATGCATTAAATAGGTATTTGTGAAATATGAGTGCACGATACGCAAGTGCATCAGGATCAATTCATCTCGGGGACTAGTTCCGTAAGACGTCTGCTAATTGCCCAAAAGAGTTTAACTGAGTAGAACTTAGCTTTGTTTGGTTAGTTGCATTCTGCTTGCCAGTCAGACAGCATCCTTTGGAGGAAATAACTTCTAAGGTGAGAGCAAGGAAGATAGTGCTCCTGCATAACATCTTCCAATGAAGCGTTCATGGCTGCTGTGTCAGCATGCTCGTTTTTCTGACACCATCACAAAATTATGACACACCCTTTTCCTGTAGGTGATTGTGTTTACTGACGACATTTTGCGATTCGTAATAACGCCTTGAAAATCTGTGCAGGTAACAACACGACACAGTGAAACGTGAAAAGCATAGTCGAGGACCAAATTGATTGCTGATAGCTGAGCAGTAAATTCTGAACAGGCGATTCAGACTGAATTCTTCTAAGGTACAGCTAAGGCATCGTCTTCTTTGGAACCAACCGTATGTATTACATTAAAATCCTGTCACTATTCTAGTAACTCTTCGAACTTACGCTAGAAGTTCTTGTTGCTTGTATGTTCCAAACATCGAGCCTCAATACATTAAACATCAATGGTAAAAAGCAGAAATATATAGCAGCTAAAGGTAGTGGCACTCAAATTAGTCAACGAAGAGTTTTCCGTAAATTCTAATGTACCATGTGCGTGAGGCTGTGATGTATATCAGTATTTATTAGGTATTGGAAAATTGCAGGATCCGTCAGAACACACATCGCTTGTTTAATTTCTGAGAAGTCCACCACGAGAACAGATTACCAGTGGTTAATTTCCTTCTGTGTAAATGCTAGAAACAGAACTAGTGCGAAAGACACCAGTAGTTAGCCGAATTCCCAGGTGATGGACAGTGCCAAGTGGTGTCAGTAGAGAGGAATACGTAATAAAACCGTGGTCTAACTTTGACAGAATTAGGCTACGATATAACCATAACTGGACTACACGAGTAGCATCTCAGGACCGATGGGAATGCACACAAAGGAAATTCAGGGCTCGAAGAGAAGAGTATTTAAGATTCGAATGTATGGTGCCCGTGTTAAGCGGCAGTCGAAAGTTCAACCTAAAATCTGAACCTTCACAGCAAATGTCAGACAAGAGTCAACAAAATATACATGTAAGTAAGGACCAACAAGGCAAGTCCGCTGGTAACAGAAACGCATACACTATTGTTTTTGGCCGAAAGCCAGAAACCGAGCAGTGAGCAATACGATTTAATGTCATTTTAAATTGTCATGTAATTCCAAGAAAAATCTTGAACGAAAATTAACAACAAAATCGTCAAAATAAAGTAGACGCCTGATAAGAGTCTCTATCTGCAAAAGAACACTGCTGACGGCGATAGCAAACAATGTGACGCTAAGAATATAGCCTTGGGGAACACTAGTTTCCTGCAACAATCCCACTTAAAAACAATCATCCACTTGCATCTTAAAATAACGTTCATTCAGGAAGCTCATTAGGAATTTTGTCATGCAGCCAAGAAGACCACTGTCATATATTTGTTTCATCAGTGACATAACACCAACTTGTGTCATTTGGCTTCTCCAGCTCACAAAACAAAGCAACAAGGTGTTGATGAGACAACAAATCTTCCTGAATCTTGCTTTCGAGCTTACGAATATTGTCTACGGTGGATCGGATCGATTAAGAGTGAAAGTCACACTGAAACGTGCTTAGCAGCGACTTAAGTCTAACTACCAAACGAGAAGCCTGATAACCATGCGTTCAAAGAGTTTAGAAATGCAACTCGTAAGAGCGACGAGTCTCTAGCTCGTGGCTGTCGTTGCATCTTTTTCTGGTATCAAGATGGGGAGAACCAGAGTCTCACGCTATTGGCGTGAAAACGTCGCTTAAGATCAGATGCTATAAAATAGCCGCAATAATGTCTGCTGTGATCCGCGTGAGACGTTGCGGAACATATTGATCAATCCCTAGAAGAGTGACGCTCGTAAAGCTGACTAAAATTCGAGAACTGTGAAGGAAACGTAATAGTCTTCAGTATTGTTTCTTGTATTAAATTATTATAGAATTCCTATGCTTTAAGGGTTTAATTACGACTTTCTGCTTATTTTAAACCATTTCATACGAAGGCTTGAACACACTTGCATGTAATTTACTGCTTTTCTATATAGCTTCATGGGAATTTTAAGCAGGAAGAATCCTGACGTTTTGCCTTAATATCCTCCTGAATACCTTAGAGTGTTGGTCATGATTACTAAAATTTTATCATGTCCCGTTGAAACTTGTTTATAAATTCATCTTTGTTGAAGAAGTTCTAAATTACTTTACATAAAATTCTCTTGTCAATTACACGATACATCTTTTAATGTAAGATACATCCTTCTTATAAAGTAATTCGGGGGAAAGTAACCATACGGGTGAAGTGGATAGAGTTAAGGTTAATGATATGTGGCAACAAAACATAATCGGTGCTGACCTTGCAAAGCCCTTATATATGCAGTATTGAGTATGGGACTGACGGATAAGGTAATGTACGGAGGAAAAAAGCGAACTATTGATTGCAGCGAGAGCGGATAACAGGGAAGACGAGTAGATTTGCAACCCTTTTTTGTTGCTATTGTAATATGGAACAGTAAGAAACTAGGACAATTCTTTCCTGAAGTAATCGTATTGTATCCAATACTTCCACAACAGCATTGGGCGATTGTTAGGTACGCATGTATATAGATGTGCCTCAATATATTGCGAACATAAAGCTGCAAAACATATTTTTAAAAAAAGACGACGGGGTGAAACGTCTAACATATTTTGGGGTCACGTGAACAGTTCTGTTAATCATTCCATATTGTGTGTATGTATGCCCTCCGAATACTCCGTACCAAACACTGGCCATCTGCAGATTCATTTCTGAAAGAGACACTGCTCCAATGCACAGTCTCGTATAGGAGAAACCTGGGTTCAACACCTGTTGGAAACTCAAATATTGTGCTCTTTCTGTGTAAGGTCAAACAACTCTCAATGCTCCCGAGACACTTTGGACACGATCTCGGGTTGGTATGTCTATTTGCTTCTTTAAGCATTTCTACAACAATACCTTATGTATCTTTACATCATGTAGGTGTTCTTCATTAGCTGTACACTCATTATATAGCAGTCTATATCTTGTTATTTACATTATGTCGAGGACACTTTTCTCTCACCACTTCACCCCATATGTATCTTTATTTCACCCTCATGTGTGTGGTGAAGTAGATAATTTACTCTGTGCACGTTACTTCAGACACAATAAGAACCACAATTTTTTTTCAGAATGAAGAAGATGTGTCCTATTCATATATAATTGTCAATTAGCAGTGCTATCATTTCTGTGTAAGATTTTTTCACTTTCTTGCTTACTATGTTCACCCCCCCCCCGAATTACTCTATCTTTGAAGATGGATTTACAATTTGAAACGCAGTATACTATTAAAACTGTATCAATTATTATTTCAGGCACAGATATAATTCATACACTTGTATAAAAATTTAAAGATAAACTGGTAGGGAACCATGAACGTGAAGAAATTTTGGAGATGGTTAATTTCAAACTGGAAATAGAAGAATGTTTACTATTAAGAAATTAAATTTTTATGCAACATATTTTCTTAATAGAATTATTTGAATAATAGAATTGAGAATAATGTTTACAAAACTTAACTCTTTAACTTCTTTATTGTCTCTGCTACTTTTGGTCGTTACAAAATCAGACACGGAGTGTTATGTTTACGAGAAATTAAAACGTGTAATTTTCAAAGGGCTTGCAATTTATGAGTTACTAAAGGAAATTAATTTCTTAAAATATTTTTGTAAAGATAATAGTTATTACTGCATAAAAGCCAATTAGTATGAAATGAGAACTATATTTCTTCCAACCTTCCAAGAGGTTGGGGGACCTTCGAAATGTTGAAATATTTCAGAAGCTATGGTTCCAAACTATTAGAAAATAAATAATGATTTCTGCTTTAGAATCTCGTTTTCCAATCTTTCTCATCTTTCGGGCTCTTATAGTGACTGTTAATTCTCCTCGTTCTCTTATGAAATAAAACGGGATTTTAAAATTTTATCTGATATAACAATGAAATGACAAATTACATTTTTACTACACTAAATGTGTCATTTATGATAACGAAATACCGCTATAAGTGAAGATGTTCAAGAAAATACAATCATATCGGTTAGATCTAACATTATAAAGTCAACATTCAATCCAGGGTATTACTCTTAGAGCCCCAGGAGGACAGTGCCACTTAAAAACTTGTCTGGAAGAAACACTGGAGCTAACTCTTTTCTGCATAAGGTAGCAGTAAACAAATCCTAACATTCGAATGCTTTCTTCACAGCTCTCCTCATAGTGATTGGAAGTTAATAAGATTGTCTAACAGCATCAACTGACATAAAAAGAGACCTCCTGGTTTCTGCTTAAAGAAATTGTGCTGCGTTAGGGACTGTAATAAGACATCTTTCTCGCACGCATACTTGTTCTTTCTACAATGTCTCTAAGTTTTGCATGATCTGTCGACAAAGGAATAATTCTACGTAAATTATTTACAACATGAGTTACTTCCATACACGTTTGTATACACAGCGTTCATTCCACTAGAGTCTTGAGACTGTTAACTTCAGATTATTCATTGAAGATGGATCTATAACCATATCGTTTTACGGTCTTGACCCATAATAGTTACTTCTGATTGTAAAGTATGGTGAATGTTAGATGTTCCAGAAATAGACAAGATTCCAGTTCAACCATTTTCTGTATGTATAAATGCACTCATTTTGCTGATAAGATGTGTCGTGCCGCATGGATGTACGATATCATTTTTATGCCTGTTCCTACATGAAGATAACAATTTCGATTCTGTTTACTCGAATGAACTGATGTATTAAAGTTGCTTGGTGAAAATACTGCAACCAAAGAGCAGACGCACGACTTTCAGAAATCATTCCCTTGTATGTAAATTAGAAAATGTTAACAATCTGTGGAAGCAGCCTGGGAAATAACCTCATAAATTCTAAAGTTGTTGCATGAGTATCCTTCCACTTATTTGTGTGCAGAGATAAAAGTGCGCTCTTTCCACTAAAGTACGAGCACGCACAGTTCAAGAAAAAATATGTACAGGTTTTGAAACTAAATACTGTGATATTTCTAATTTGGTGTAAAGACTACAGTGTGATCAGCAGTCTGTATGTAACTACTTTCACATTATTAGAACTACTCTATATTCTTTTTAATATTATGAAATTATAGTAATAATTTATGCAATGTAACTAGGTAGGGGAGGCCATCGACAATTGTAACACGGGTCAATTGTAACATTGGCCATTACTTGTAGAAGTGAGCTTCGAAACATCGTTTGTAGATGTCACTGGAGTCACACGTGTAAAGTGTATGTAGGAAAAAAAAGCGCCATTAGTAAAGTGTGGAAGACTGGACAACGAAAAACGAGATTTTGACACAGGTAAGTAAATTTTTAACTGACTTGTTTTTATTTTATCTTGATAGATATGCGTTTACTGTAAACAAATACCCTGTGCGTGTGTAATTTATGTTCTTTTCTTGACAACATGGATATTGTGTTTGATGCTTTGGCTCAATGTAATTATGAGAAATCGTGGTATTTTTCACTGAGTGTTGAACAGGTACAAAAGTAACATGACGATCGGCAAATCGTCCCAGACAAAATTATACTGAACCATAATGAAAACAAACTAGATATGACCGAAGATAATAGAATTGATGTAATTAATAAAATAATGTACGTATTAAGTATGCTTTTCCGGGAACACTAGTACGTAGGGGTTGGGGACCGGACTCTCCAATAAATCGTTGGCGGCCTTAGTGGTTGCTATAGGGAAAGACAACATCTTCACCGTATATTTCCCCTAATTTCTTTATACACACATTCATAAACGTTTGTGGCTGCCTGCGGATCAGTGCTTTTCGATGTTTTATCAGAATAGGCTAACGTTTCAGTATGTTCCTTTCTTGTGATTTATTTATGTTTATATATATATATATATATATATATATATATATATATATATATATATATATATATATATATATATATATATATATATATATATATATATATATATATATATATGTTTTTAAAGACTCATTTGTCAAACAGGCTCCCTTTATGATGAAAGAGAAATAGGGTAATCAACAATATTTAAACTTTTCACTTGTTTCACTTAATCTCTCTCACCAATATTGCAATCTCTGTCCCGTCCTTGTGTGAGGGATGTATATAGGGGTTACAAATTAAGTGTGTGTGTCTATTAGTACATCATTAGGACTTGAATCAATGGCGTAACAATAGGGTAGGCAGGGTAGGTATTACCTAAGGGCGCAGTGTGCTTGGGTATATTAGGGGGTAGAGGAGACGCCACTATAGATTTTGTCTAGGGATGCCAAATGCAATTGTTAGTTCACCGGCTTGATTTGTTATGTTACATCATATTTTAATCTAGACTTGCTTGTTAATGTTTACGTTATTTTGAGCTAATATGGCACGGTACCGGTAACAAGTAACTCATCATTCATTAATCCTGTTGACGCGTGGAAATTCTATATTTTTAAATAGGTTTACTTTAAAATTTGAGGATGTCTATACTCTTAGTTTGTTGTCCCCATTCATTGATAAACCTATCAGTATTATTTTCTTTTATCTTACGCTCAAATTAAAATTTCCATACATTATTATGATATTTCTGTTCTTTCAGTATGCCAAGATCAAGGTTTAGAACGGGAAACCGAGTCTCAAGGCCCAAAGAAATCATGGAAACGGCAGCCCATGGTTTTCTCAAAAATGGTAAAAGTATTCGCTCTAGTGCGAAGGAACATGGTGTTTGTCACGTAAGTGTCTGTGGCAACATTGTCCCTCCAATGTTTGTGTTCTTGAGGCTGCATTATCGTGATCATTTTGTTAGAGGTGGTCCTCTAATGAAGAATGGATCCAATGCATTGAATGCAAAATGTGGGTTCATTTACAATGTACTAAGCAGCCTTCTTTTACATATGTCATAATTGTCTGTCAGAATACATTGTACTTTTCTTTCGTAACGAGTAAAATTGCAGAATATTTTATGTTCCATTATATTTTTTTATTAACCAAAAGAAGGCAAATGTAGCGAAATATTCTAAGTAGACGTTTTATACCACTTGTACATTACATTCGTACTTATTGTAGGTGTATCGTTTACATTTTTTGTTACTGAAATTTATACATTGTAATATCAAATACTTATATAGCACTCTATAAGTATATCATGTAGGTCTATACGTATATAAGTATAGCATGTATTACCATAAACATTTAACCATACATATTGTTTTGCAATGCCATATATATTGTACTTTTCATTAAAAGCATCGTGTTACAGTTGACCCGAAGCTCTGTTACAATTGACCCGGGCACGGGGACGTTTTGTAACAAGACCGATGCTGTCATAAAATGCTTCGTAACTTTCTATATTAGAAATTGTAATGTATTAAAAAAAATGAATGGAGCAACAAAGCTCCACTTAAGGCTGTTGCTACCTCTTCGCTGAGTCGAGTTTTCCCCTATCTAATAACATTGGAACTTTTTTCGTGTTTTTCTCAGCAAGCAATGAACAAATCCTTACAAAAATTTGCATGGAGTCAGGTCGATAATAAAGAATTCGTTATATGAGCTTATAATTTTCCTAAAAGCCTCCAATTAAGTTATTCATTCCCCCCTTTTTTTCATGTGAAGATTTGCAACAACGCATTGACGACACTGCGTTCTCTCTTCTAGCAGGTTGCGGCGAGTAACTGAGGGTTACTTTGAAGTTTCAACATTGTCCACAGCTGTGAGGGGACCCTTTTCAACAATGACATATTTATGGCATTTCAGTGAGGAGGCGTTGGAGTGCGTTTTCTTTGCTGAAAGCAGAAAAAAATAAACACAGCGAGAACAGATCCATTCTTCTTTACATTAGGTTTTCCCCTCGTCAAGTATAGACAGTTATAAGTAATTAGAAGCGAACTGTCTATATTGAATAAAGATACTTTTAATGTATACGAAAGCGAATGTCACTTTATCACTATTATTATTATTATTATTATTATTATTATTATTATTATTATTATTATTATTATTATTATTATTATTATTATTATTATTACATTTTTCAAAACATGAAGAGACATACCTTTCTTGACTCCAGTGCCCATTTTATCTATATATGAGGTATTTATAATAAACTTCTATACTGCTAAAAGAAAAGCTACTTTATAGTGATGTATTCTTTGTATTTTATTTATTATATTTCAATTTAAAATAAAGTGTATCGTTTGTAACAACGAATAGTGCTCAAAACAGCACCTATTACCAGTCAACTATAGATTTAGATCAAACATAATAATGGACAACAACACCAGTATATATTGTATACATTTAGACCCTATTGGATCAAAAGATGCAATCTATTTCAGACAAAAATTTTCTTGTAGGTCTTATATCTCGAGTAGGGATGGTACCGAGACCGAGACTAGTCTCGGTCTCGTCTCGGTATCGTCTGGAATTATCGAGACGAGACCGAGACGGCCTTTTATATACCGAGACGAGACCGAGACCGAGACGGCCTTTTATCTACCGAGACGAGACCGAGACCGAGACGGAGCTCTATAAATCGAGACGAGACCGAGACGAGACTTAGGTCAGTCTCGAAAGTCTCGGTCTCGTCTCGAATATTGATATAGACAACTATTAAGATTGACCTTTACTCAAATTTTCTTTCGTTGCTGTATTAGGTAATATGGGAACAGTTGACTAATGTTCAGTGGCGTATTTAGGGGATGACTATCGGACTGAAGCCCCTCCCGAAATAGATTTGTGATCATTTTTTCGCATTGCACGTACAACACAAATATTTCTTGCTCATTCTCAAGCCTCTCCCGAAACAAAATCCACTGCTGATGTGTATAGACATCTCTGTCTCTCACTCCCTCTCTCACCATATATATCAGCGGATCCAGGATATGATCGAGGGAGGGGCTAAACCATAGTTTGACATTTTATCCAGTGTAAAGAAAGAAGTAGGATTGAAGTCCATTTTATACAGTGTATAGCTGAGTGTCAAGGGGAGGTATTACCCCTTTAACACTCCTCTTGGATCCTCGTCTGTATATCATATCTAATATAAGTAAAAGGATGAGTTTTTTTGTCTGTGTGTCTGCGTGCCTGTCTTTCTGATTGACTGTGTGCGGCGTGGGGACCACACGAGAGTCCAAGAGTTACGAAAGTTGGGTGACAAGTATCATGTCCCAGACCTCAGACCAAGAAGAAGCGTTTTTTTTTAAATTTTGAATCAGGAGGAGCTTAGGGGGGAGTTTACCAGGACATGTAAAAGTAGTAGAAAATGACCGATATTAATGTCGAATACATAGTTTTCGCAGTCGCTGAGATCAATGATGATACTTCCATTAGCGATGACTTTCAAAGTCAGTTACCAGTGCATGCGGGCCGTGGTTCACTTGCGGGGGAGGGGAGTACCGAGACGGAAAAATAATACAAAATGACCGATATTAGTGTCAAATACATAGTTTTCGCGGTTGCTGAGATTGTGATACTCCCACAGGCCTTGACTTCCAAATACTGGTCCTATGCGAAAAATGGGTATTTCATCTAGTTGTATATAATAGTCATATATATAAAAATGCTGAATTTTTTTAACATGCTGTGTGAAATATGGAACGGGAAATTATTCTAGATACTCTGCAATACCACTAGATAAACAAGCAATGTTGCCAACGCAACATAAAGTTGTAATTTCTCAAATTGCACTACGTTTGATATTACATATTTCTGTTCAGTTAATTTAGTTTAGTGCGTGGGTTTTCTCGGGGTTCTCCCGTTTCCTCCCACTTTCTTCATTCCACCATTTCATTCATCTCTCATCATCACAGTCTCCTTTAGCCTAACCGGCATAACCGTGGGACGTAAAACTCAAAAATTTCATTTCATTTTTTAATTGAGTTTAACGCCTCTTTCAGCAGCGAGGTTATATGAGACTGAACCTACTGACAAACGTTGAATCTAAACCACATGAGCTTCCGCCGGGAATCTAACCCGGGTCTCTCACGCCATAGGCTAACTGCTTACCCACGAAAAAGCTCTATATATTTCTAATTTAGATATTAAATTAAACCACAAAAGCACATATGTTATTCAGTGTAACAAAGGACAATACATATCACTAACATCAACATTTTGGAGATCTCTAATAACTCAAATGGCAGGAACATTATAACATTAGTGTTCAGTAGTTTTACTTACAACAAGTCGCAGTTACATTATTTTAAGCAGTGTTGCGAACTTAAATAAATTGCTAAATATTATTATAAATATAGTGCAAATAACGTAGCTAAAGTGCAAAATATTTTAAAATTACTCGTAATTTGTTTTATAGTGCAAGAATGTTTTCAAAACACGGTGTTTTTTATAGTCTTTGGGCTACTTATAATGTTAATGTCAAAGTTTTCGTTCCAGCAATACATGTAAAAGCAAATTGTAACTGAAATTAAACGTAACTGACAACTTTTCAATAGCACTAGTTGTTCTCCCTAAGCCTTAGGCTTGGTGTATTTTTTAGATTAAAACACTGCTTTATTTAAATTTTAATTACACCCTAACTGCATTTCATTTGTTATAGTTTGACCACCGACCACCTCAAACTCGATCCACACCATATAGCTATATGCAATTATTCAAAGACTTACAGTTAGTAATACACATTGTGTTGATTTTTGGTTTGTTTTGTTTTAGTTTAACGTCTCACGATTATGATAGGACGGCTAAAGGAGACGTGGAGTTACTGATCATAGTGGAATCCGAAAAACTTCGGTCGTTGAACATTACCGCCACCGGGAATCGAACTCGGGACCATGCGAACCAAAATCAAGCGTACTAGCCATTACAGAAAAATGGGAGTTCTTACAATTGTGTTGATTTAAATAATTGAGTCAGTGTTGCCAGATCCAAAGATAAAAAAGTAGCGTGTCTGTGCTCCAAAAGTAGAGGATATGAACTATTTGTAGACCAAATATATAGAAATGAATTATTTGACAACTAATGACTGGTACTAATGAAATAGTGTTTAAAATAGACTGGAAAATGTGATGGACATATTGCAAGACGAAATTATGATCTGTAGACGAAAACAATTTTAGATTGGATACCACGTGACAAAAACAGCCTAGGAAATGTCCGCATACAAGAAATTGTGACAAAATCAGGAACCAAGGGGAGTAACCTGGAAAAGAATTACCCAAGATAGATAGTTGTAGAGAAAACTTGGGAAGACTTCATCCAGCAGTGGATTGATAATGTTGATTATGATGATGGTGATTTTATATCGAGACCTCAGAGGTAAACTAAAAAAAGTCATAATTTCGTAATTTTACAGAAGAAGCGAAAAACCGGTTCCTTAACTAAGATCTATAATACTGTTTTTCAAACTATACTAAGTAGTTACAAAGTAGTAAGATGGCTTTAGACTTACTTTATTACACCACTAGAAAGAACATAGTCTATTAAAAAAAAAGTATTCTAACTCAATTTGACCAAAAAGTGACTTAACATAGTCTACCACTAATGTTCAGATATATATTTACTAGGTAAGGTAGGGTAAAATTGTATCCAAAATTTAACGAAAGTCATAGAGCGAAAAAAATATATTTTTGACTATTTAATACTTCATGTTGCTGCAAAACTACGAAAATGAATACAAAAGAAAACTAGAAAGTTAAGAATCACTTGTTTTGGCGAGAGAGAGAAAATAGATACAGCTAGCTCGAATTACCTATATACTTATATAATATGTATGTTCATGTTTCGCAAGTAATTTTCAATCAATATAAAATATCAACGTAATGAACGCACGATTGGTTTTCTCGAATAAAGATCACATGCACCGCTAAGAGCTCAGGAATAAGCTTAATATATGTTACGGCAGTGAATATACGTATGCGTATGTAATGCATTACAACTTTAGGAACTTGTATAAGAAACAGAATGTATTTAAATTTAGACGCGAACTATGCGAAACATCGGACTTTGAATCTAACTTGTTTCGTGATGCAACCCGAGACCACACATAACAAAGATGATTGCCGTAGCTCCCACCACAAAGTTCAGGAATTTCGTGTTATAAGGTGTCAATTAAACACGTAGATGTGAAACGGTAATAAAGCATTTGATCAATTTTAAAGAAAATATATTGTAGTAATAATTTACCCTATTTGTTCAGATAATGAACGTTATATTATGTTTTTAAAATGACAGTCAAAACAGAATGTATTGGATAATAAATGAGAAATTGTAAAATTTCAATTTCGGTACGATTAAATACATTCATGCTGCTATGTGTTGCGTTATCCGTTAGAATGTATTGAACAATTCTTATTCTAAGGAAGGAAATAAACTACTGTATAGTACTGAAGTTAATTTAATAGAGTTTAATTGTATAGGCAGTACTGAGGCCATATGAGAATGTCTTTTGCTGAAAGTGAAATATGGGTTACTATTAGAGTTATATCCCAGATATGATATACCCACTGATGATTGAAACTGGAACAAACGCATGGAAGGCATCAGCGCTAGCAAATTAGCTCTGAAGAAGTACACCATAGTATAATTCTAAGTCAAGAATAAGGCCAAAAATAAGAAGCAGAAACGACAGACTTTACAATAATAATACGTTTACAATTTTAATTTCATTTTTTTATTTCGAGACTTTCGAGACGAGACCAAGACGAGACCGAGATTTGGCCCTCGAGACCGAGACCGAGATCGAGACAAGCATTTGTTGACCGAGACGAGACCGAGACCGAGACGGCGATTTTTGACTCGAGACGAGACCGAGACCGAGACAGCTATTTTTAAACCGAGACGAGACCGAGACTGTACAAAGTCTCGTCTCGTCTCGTCTCGATACCATCCCTAATCTCGAGAACTACATATAGCGTACCCAAACTATGACTTAACTTAGTATGATGTGCTTATTGCGTAAAAAATACAAAAACTCGATGTAAGGACCGTTCAAAAATTTTGTGGGCCCTGATCCACAAAATTCAATATATTACATTCAATCAAAAATTTTCTTGTACGCCCCATATTTTGACAATTACAAAGTGTGTGGCCAAACCAAAACTAACAATTTACTCAGCATGATGTGCTTATTCCGTTAAAAAAAAAAAAAAAAGGATTCAGCTGCCATTCAAAAAATGTGTGGGCCCTGATCAAAAAAAATCAATATATATTTCACCCATTCAAACATTTTCTTGTACGTCCCATATTTTGAGAACTACATATAGTATAGCCAAACCCAAACCCAAACAATTTACTAACTATAATGTGCTAATTCCGTAGAAAATACGAAAACTCGATTTAGGAACCGTTGCTAACTTTTGTGGCCCCTGATCCAAAAACTAATTATTTGGCAAGATCGCAATCTTTTTATGCACTTTTTGGATCATTGATCCATTTTTTTGATTATTCCTAAAATTCTTGTTTTTATATATTTTTTATATTTATATATAAGGTGATACAAAGAAAATTTAGGGAATCAATTGATCTGATTGAAGATTTGTTTAAATCTATTTTATAGAATCTTTTAGATTTGTTTAATATATTCCTGTTAACTGCAGATTTTTTAAAAAGATCTCTTTTTAATCTACATTTGTATTCTTTCTTTACTCACTCATGAAGTATATCTATAACTTTTGTCAATTTTTAAAGTTGCTTCTCAGATAAGTTTCGAGAGTTGTCCGCAAAATTTCGTTAACATCTTATTTGAACTAACGTAACACTGTAATCTCACTTTAATTTACCATAGTATATTTTCTTTCTTTCTTTTTTTTTCCGTGAAAGTAACATTTGAAACCGAATTATTTCTTTAAAATTTATACATGAAATGAAAATTGTTTTTTTAAAAAAAACTATGACATACTCATTGTATAAATAAATGTGAAATATTAGTGTTTGTTTGATTTATTTGTATTGATTGAAGTCAATACTTCGAGTGTAACTTTGACCAATTATCAACAAAATTAAAAAGTCGTAGACCAGTATAATTTAAGCAAGTTACTTACTTGATTTGAGACATAATTTTGGAGGGGAAGAGTAGAAATTTTACTGATAACATTTTTTTTTTAATTTAACTTTTCCTGTATTTATGTTTAGCGTGGCCTTGTGAATTTTGTTTACTTTTTTTTTCAATATAGAAACTTACCAGGGATTTTGGAGTATGCTCATAGATATTTAAATTGTGAATAGTGCTTCGGTGATATTTAGCATTTTGATTATACTGCTTGTTTATTATTTTTTAATAACTTCATTTACATAATGTTGTGGCTTGATGTAACGAAGTATTCCATCACATATTTTTATACTCATACGGTAATGCTTTAGTTTAATATGTATGACAATGACAAATTGGTGTACCTCAACAAAAAAAGCCCTATATTTTAAAATGAAGCATGAAAAAATAACGCATAAAATTAAAATTATTCTGTTAATATGTGTTGTACTATATATATATATGTTGTAGCTATAGATGAAATTTCGCGTTCACCATATGGAAAATAAATATTTCTTATTTACAATGCGTAAGTTACAAAGTTATTATTAGCAGGTAACACTAATAAGTCCCTATTCCCTGTTACCAAGAAATAAGTCTCTATTCATATTTCGTAAAGTAATAACCAAGAAAAGACGTTACCAAGAAAATGACATTTGTATCTACATTAACACTACATATTTCATTATGTATAGATGTTTTTCTGTTTAGTAAAAGAATCCCTGATATTACATTTCACTTTTCCTACAAATGTGCTCTGTTAGAAGGGTAATGTGTGGCCAGTTCTTCAGTTTCCCAGTTGCCTCACGATACTGAAACAACACCGAAAAATCTGTCATCATTAGGAATAGAATTCGACAGCATTCACGCTAAGAACACATTTGTGTAACAAAAAAGTTTATTTCTAAATTTCCTTCGTATGTGGTAAAAATGAAATTATTATTATTTAGCATAAACATTCTATACTACTATTCACAGTTTCAAATTATAACGACTCTATAGAAAAGCGTCGTCAACCTGGTTCGTCGTGTAAAATATCAGTTACGAAGCGATAATTACTTTTCTTTATGCACAAATCAACTCAGATATTCAAAGATTATTAGTCTCACCTTTATTGCTTGATATGTCTTAAATATTGTTTTTAAGACCGTAAAATACATAAATTTTACTTGACTAGGTCAACACATAACATGTACATAGCCATAACTATCCCATAATAATCTCTTACATATATTAAAAACATTCTTCTTTTCTGTTAATTTAAAATGAACATTCCACTAAGTATATTACATATTTATGAGCACTTTTTGCCCACGGTACAGGTAAATATTATACAAACTAAAGTATTTCGTTATAGAAAATGTCGCCCGCCAAAGGGACTGAATATAAAAGTCATGAGTAGGCTTGGCTTTTATATTCAAGAACCACTGGTCTGATTAGATTAATGTTCGTACATTACATATGTTCTTTATATTTTGATCACACCTCGTATATATCTTCATTATTTTTTTTTTATCCCTAATATATATATAAAATATTAGTTATTATCATTCACATAAATACATTTACAATAAATCTTTGATTTCATTAATATTTCTCTTTTATTACATTATTATTTATTCTTTATCATTAAAAAAACATCGTCGCTTAGGAATATAATTAACGAGGGTGAAACACAAATTATCAAGATTACTAGTTTCGATCATTATTACAAACGATGATGTGACAAATAATATTTGTTCTTTTCGGGCGCATTGTATAACAAATAAGTTAGATGTTGCAATTGTAATGTATACATAGTAGCACTAAGATGTCCAAAATAAAGAAGAATTTCACTCAAGGTAGTCATTGAATAATTGATTTTATAGAATGGATCTTATTCTTAACATAATCTTTGATAATTAAACACAAATCAATCTGATATAAAATAATTTTTGCCTTTAACTAATTATAAATTGAATTATGATTCTTCACATTAATAAGAAAGAATAAAAATTAAACATAACCTACGTTTGAATAATCAAATGGAAGTAAATAAATTTATTTTACAGAAACAAATGTTCATAGAAATTATCGCTTAAATTTTTAGACAAATGCTCATGATAACCTACAGCTGACATGGGTTTAACCCCTACCATATCAGCCGCAATTAGTTTAAATTCATACTCGAGTAGGGTTCCAATAGGGTACACTGTACAGCACAATCATGATTATGTCCTGTATTGTTGTTTTGTACAGAAATTACTTCAATACCTGGATCTTGATGTGAAGTGCCATCTCTTATCCTTCCATTACTTCTATCCACGTAGTTCGCTGCGTTGGTGGAATTTCTCCATACATTTCGTCTATTTTTAAACCTATTTTGACTATATGGTCTAACATAGGAATTATTACGATTAATTAGGTTAGGCGGATTCCCTACATAACCTTGTCTATTTTGTTCATTTTGATTGCTAGAGTATACTCGTCTTAGGTTCGGTTCATTATTATTCACACTTCGGATATTTAAATTCCGAACAGGGACCAAATGATCTGAATTATTCTTATTTTTACCCATTCCTGATTGTGTTAGATTCATAGCATGGTATTGAGTTTCGTAGCATTGTACAAGCATTAATAAATGACTGAAACTCATACATTGTGTGGAAAATAAGATCTGCTGTAATTTAAATGGAAGCAAATTGCGAATCGATGCAATTATTCTTGATTCCGATTGCAAGGGATTAACGACCTTTAATTCATTATAGACATTTATAACAAACTCTACAATAGATTTGTGCAATCGAGGATTGAAATGTTGATTTCTAAGAGTGGCATCTCTGTTTGCCAGCAAAAAGTCATTTTCGTAATTCGCGATCAATGCCGCTTTAAATTCCTCATATGTACTAATGTGATCACGTATTGCCTTAAACCATAAGGAACAAGGTGGGAGTAATACATGGGGTATTAATTTCATGTATTGTGATCGGTCGATAGACATTATACTGCATTCGTCTTGGAACTTCTCTAAGAAAGAACTAGCATTTTCATTGCACTTACCACTAAATTTACTCATGGCTTTGATTTCGCTCATCTTGACACTTAACTTTACCTTTCTTTTCTCACTCCTTGTTCTTGTGGTGTGATTGTTCCGGTCCGTAGCGTGCTGTGTCATGATACCATTTATATTTCGTTCATCAGTGATCTTCGGACAATTTTCCTCTAATATAATATCCTCCTCAGATTCCGGCGAAGGCGTATTTATATCCGGTGATTGGGGAAACTCGAAGCGATCACTGCCCAGATTATTGCGATAAATGTTATCTCTAGCCTGTAACGTTTTAATTTCTTCCTGCATAGTAGCCAACTGGATCTTTTGATGTTTAACGGAAGATTCTATTAACGTTAAATCCTTTTTTTACAGCACAGATTTCATGATTTTGATGATCGTGCTTTTCTTGACACTCATCGGCTAACCTTTTTAACTTCTCTTCAAACTGCGAGGATATGTCGTTCATCACCTGGACGATTGTTTGTTTCGTATCGTCTGATTTCAGTTCTATCCGTTCTATTCGTTTACTTAATTCTTCATACTGCTTGCTAGCTTCGTTAAATTTCAGTTCTACCTTCTTTTCCATGGTCTGGTTAGCTTCATAGAACTTCTGTTCCATGGTCTGGTTAGCTTCATAGAACTTCTGTTCCATGTTTGTGTTAGAATCATTGAGCTTCTGTTCCATGGTTTGTTTTATCTCAGTCGTCATTTGCATAATTTGTTGCTGCACAGCTAACAAAAGTCGATCCTCAGATGACAAACTTGGTGTTGCACTAATTTCACCTGGATTACTGGTATTAGATTCCTTTTGCACTATTTCACTATCCATTTTTCGTTTGATGACCTTACCGCTTCGTAATACGGTTAAGTTCGTATTCATAAATGGTAATATCCAAGTAAATTCAGCCCTACTTTCCTTCTTCGGGAACTGAATTTTCAAAAGTCCCGGGTTTGGTAAACCAAATTTTTATAACGACTCTATAGAAAAGCGTCGTCAACCTGGTTCGTCGTGTAAAATATCAGTTACGAAGCGATAATTACTTTTCTTTATGCACAAATCAACTCAGATATTCAAAGATTATTAGTCTCACCTTTATTGCTTGATATGTCTTAAATATTGTTTTTAAGACCGTAAAATACATAAATTTTACTTGACTAGGTCAACACATAACATGTACATAGCCATAACTATCCCATAATAATCTCTTACATATATTAAAAACATTCTTCTTTTCTGTTAATTTAAAATGAACATTCCACTAAGTATATTACATATTTATGAGCACTTTTTGCCCACGGTACAGGTAAATATTATACAAACTAAAGTATTTCGTTATAAAATACATATACAGAGGCCGGTAACCAGCCCAAAAAATTAGGGGGGCGGCTGAAGTTAGGGGAGCCCGATCCAACCATATCATAGTTTATCACCATATTATATTTCATTTGCAAGCCTACCGTGAAAAGTTTAGGGAGGCCAGCGAAAATTTAGGGGGGCAAACCCCTAGATCCTCCTGAATACGGGTCTGCATATACATATATATAATTATTCCAAAATGCTATCTCCACTGGTTTACCTGTTTCCGTGAGGTTACAAAAGTCAAAGAGCGCTGGTGTTTTCAATGTGAAAACCCCACTGGTGTCGGCAGCGCGGCCAGTCTCTGGTCAAGGAAACACCGGCAAGGAGGAACCGATGTGGGGACCACAAATTTTAACTAAATTACTAGTGCCAAGCCGCACTGATATTCCTTGCTCGTTACAATCTCTTGTGCCAAGAATTTCCTATAATAATAATAATAATAATAATAATAATAATAATAATAATAATAATAATAATAATAATAATAATAATAATAATAATAATAATAATAATAATTATTATTATTATTATTATTATTATTATTATTATTATTATTATTATTTCACACAGGAAATTTGAAAATAAAATGAAATCTGTAAGTTTTACGTCCCACAGTTATGCCGGTTAGGCTAAAGGAGAGAGTGATGATAAGTAATGAATGAAATGGTGGAATGAAGAAAGTGGGAGAAAACAGGAGAACCCCGAGAAAACCCATGCACACGATGTTTGTCCACCACAAAGTTCACTTAGCGCGAGCTGGGATCAAACCAAGGACCCCATGCAACTGAGATGAACGCTCTACCACTGAGCCACCGCGGCCCCCACACAGGAAATTTATCTGCTATCACAATCGTCTGCTAATTTATATTTGTATAACCAATCACCAGGTATAAGACTGAAACACATGAGAGGCAAGAGGCATCTTGCTATGTTTGAAAGTAACCACAAGAACTCCGAATGAGACTAGACGAATATACTAAAAGCAATAGGTTTAGCAAAGAAAATAAAGAGCGCCCCCTCCTTCTCAGTGCCATAAATCTGTCCTCGAAAAGGACGAGAGGGCTAGAAAATTTCATTCCACAGATGTGATATGGACAGAGTTTAAAAACCTGTTTTAAATGGCTAGCCCGAATTTCCCTCACGCTGCTAATACAAACAGGGAGAAGCAGAGATCGCACTGTTGCAAATCTTCACTTGAAAAAAAAGGGGGGAATGAATAATTTAATTGGACGCTTTTAGTAAAATTATAAGCTCATATAACAAATCCTTTATTATCGACCTGACTCTATGCAAATTTTTATAAGGATTTGTTCATTGCTTGCTGAGAAAAACACGAAAAAAGTTCCAATGTTATTAGATAGGAGAAAACTCGACTCAGCGAAGAGGTAGCAACAGCCTTAAGATATTATATAAGTTTCAGACTTATTGGAGCACAAACATGTTTTAGAAAAAAAAAAATAAAATGTAAATTTTATTACACTTGCCCCCGGTATCCCCTACTACAAAATGTGCAATTTACATGTTACTTTCCTTGTGTGCTTCTTACGGACTGCCGAATTTTTAAAAATCAAAATTTTTAATTGTAATGGACGTTACAACAAATTTTAATAACTGAAGATTTTACTACTGTTGATATAGAACTCCTAAAATAATATTCACTTGTTCTTAGGAAAAAATGATATTTTGTTTACGGATTGTCATATTGCAACCAAACTTACGCCAAATGAAAGAAACAATTTCTAACTATCTTGTTGATTTGATAGCTTAACGTCCCATTCAGCAGCGATTCTATATGAGACCTGGACCTACTGATTAACGTGGAATCCGAACGACTTGAGCTCCGCCAGGAATCAAAAACGGGTCTTCCACGCCAGAGGCGCGTACGCTGACCGCTTAACCACGAAGGAGCTCTCCACATATATTGTGTTTATACACTTAATATATTTTCGTATGTTCTAAGATTAGATAGGTATTTTTAATTTATTAGCAAAAAACGTATGAATATAACTTAGCTATTATTATGAAAGATCCTGTTTACTTTTCTACAGTTTGGTGCAAGTTTCATGACAAGGTAAAGATGTTGTGTTAAATGTTTAATATTCCGCCATTTTCCAAGATGCCATCCAGAGCACAGCATAAATTAATTATTAGGGACATTTGACTTATTGATTAGGATCTTATAAGGAAACTTACTGCGAAAGTGCTTGCTTGCATGATTTTTTTTTTCGGATTCGCCTAACTATTGACCTTTAATTACTGGACTAATAAAAAAAAATGTCTAACATTTATATATGTTCAAAGTTGCAATGCGGAGTAGATTAGAATCCCTAACAATGAGGTTAATTCTACAAATTAATAGAAAAGTTTCAATAAAATCAGTTTGTTTTTTTTACAAGAGTTATCGTTGAACAGGCGACAAAACGCACAAATTAGATCGTGTTGAACTTTAGAAACTTCACAACGCTTCCTTCAAATATTCTTTTGTACTTTAAAAATCTACCGTAATTTCAAAATTTGAAACGAAACTCACTTGCTGCTTGTTAGAAATTATTTGTAGTTTGATGTCCCTTTTCAGTATTGGGCTGTGTGAGGTGTAACAATTTTTGACAATTTCGTGACTTATACATAGCGAAACATTAAATTTCTTATTTTACTAAGCAAGAAACATTGGTTAATGTAATTTAATTAAAATTGGTTAGTTAATTTCAATAGACTAAATTTTCCAATTTTTAATTTTTTTAAAAACAGATTCCCGATGAGACTGATCGAGAGAGAATTTCCTAAGGAGAACCAGACATGCTCTGAGAGATTTTGGATCACTTTTAAGACATTTCTGATAACAGGCAATCTCAGCTCTTGTTTCCTAGGAAATTACATCTTATAGTCATAGACAAAAACACCACATCTCCTTTGATGGCGTCACAACTAAATATAAACGCTGTATCTCAATAACTGTTTGCAGTACTAACGTCAAATTTTAAAGAAATGTATTTGCTTTGCTTGCGTAGTTAAAGGAGGCAAGAACATTTTCATTTTTTTTTACTGTTTCTAGCTTCTGTCATCCTATGGCATACCAAAAACCTACTGTTGCTCTCACAGATTTTTTTCTCAGTTTGCTCTGGAATTATTAATTAAGTATAATAGTGCAAATTTTAACTTTCATGTACTCAAAAGCCAAGAGGCCAAGAGCCATTATAATACAATGCTACTTTAACATAAGAATGCTGTATCCCCCTTAATTTTTCATTAGTTTGTTGATGAAGTTATTTATTGTCAATAGAATCTGGAAGAAAAAGTGATCTTGATCTAGCAGATATTTACAATTTCGTTTTAGTTGAACATGCTCTATACAAGTTGTTTCAAAACAACAGCGACAACGTTTGGGAGGTGATTCCTGACACAAAGATAAGGCAAAAAGTATAGACCAACCTGGGTGCACAAAGGATTCCTTTCGAATTTATAGACTGTCGACAACATGAAGAAATAGACTTTGGAGGTCCATAGTTCCAATACTATGGGACTTACCGCAGTCGGGCGAAGACTTCACTTAGGAACTAGTATGTGCTCTATCCAAAAATGCAAGTTCGAGAATCCTGGGGTACTCACGCAACAATTTTTATAGAGGCAGTTTGACTACGGGCATATAAATTGAGGTACTCACGAACTACATTTAAATAAAATTGTTGCAAAAGTACCACAAGATTCTCAAACATGGATAATTGGATAGTGCACATACTAGTTCCTACATGAAGTCTTGACCCGACTACGATAGGTCCCATAGTTTGTGAACGGGAGGAAGGATGATTGCATGTGATGAATAAATTTAACAAAATAATTAATATGCTAGAATGGAAATGCGGGAGGAGACTTCACATGCACACTCAAAATTACTCTAACTTAATGCAACCTCCACTCACAAAGTTAATTTAATGAATTTAGATCAGTCGGTAGAGTCTTATTTACAAGAAATAAAAATTTGGAAAAGTTAAACCATGTCCTTTGTAGCATGAAACTCTAATTTTCAAGGAACCCGTGGTTTTAACAACCATCCTGAATGTGAAAGTTACCCAAAATACGCACATCGTATTCACGACTCATTGATAATCCCAGCATCTGGCCTGAAAAGGAAACAAATAGACAGAAAAAGGGTAACACATACCTTGCAGCCACACTGTTGTAAAGAAAGAGAAGCTCAAAATTCCGCTGGTAATCCTTTTAATGCACCACTCCAACATTCCAAATGCACAGAATATTGTATTATACAAGAGCACACGCGCGCGCGGTCTCGCACTGAGACCCGAAAAGAAAAAAAATATTAATATTTCCTTTTGAAATTTTAAATCACACTTTCAGAGATCTCATTTTAATTGTTCGTGCACGGTTGTTTTAATTGCGCTGATCTCTTCTCTCTTGCAGTGTCTCTGCATGTCAACACTTCCTACACTTCACTGTAGCGTTTCTTCCGTATTTGGTGACCATCCTCCTTCTTCCTCTGTTGTGCTGCTAGGCTCTTTTACCGGTCATTCTCCCTCTAACATCGGAGTTCTGCTGCATCAGTGGCGGTTCAGCGGGTAATCCTCTGTGCGATGGTACTAGCGAATCGTTGAATATGTGATGAAAGTTCACACTAGTTCCCCATTATATGACGCACTGCAATTGTAACTTCGCTAAATGCGCCTAATTCGTACAAGGGTAAAAGCTCAGTCTCTTGTACCTAACGTTATTTAAATAAACTGTACGGTATTTTAGCATTGGTCATTGCCTAAAGAATCAGGCATAGAGTTTGTCTTTACCAATACTATAACTAACTTCAGTAATCACTGCAAATAACGTTGCACATGTGACACGCCGCTTGACGTATGACTGAAAAAGTTAATACATGTGCGAAGCACTTCACAAAATATACTACGAAGCAATGTCTCTTCACACTTGCAACTTTCGTACATGTTTTAATTACTGAAATATTAACTCGCTGACATTACCGCAAACCGCACCTTCTTAACTGTTAGGAGTACTTCCTACACTCTCATTCCACTAGAAAATGAGTTCAGTGTAAACGAAGATTATATGACAGTAACTAACTTTTAAGTGCTCATTTCGTAAAACACACTCACAATGTATTTACTTTTAAACTAACACACTGTCTTTTCGACCACAGAGCTGAACGCGACTAATGTCGATTCCAAGATTCCAAGTTAACGGTCGGTTAAAACAAAACTAAGAGATTTGTGACCGATGTTCACGATTCGAATATTCAAGAAAGACTGCCTTTCTGGTTGTGTCCCGTACTGTTTTATTCAACTGAAGTTCATTGTTTGCTGGAACTTCGTGTTGGGCCAAACCACTATTGCCCGCTTTCCCAAAATAGGTGGGGAAGGAACATCACTCACGTGTAGGCTTCCAATGACCTACTTACTTCCGATATTCAACAGTTTTTCATGTTTTTCTGTATTTTATGTCTCACTTCAATTACATTGTTAACAGACACTATATGTGTTTAATAGCTTATTTACTAAGCTTTAATCTTGTGTATAACACTCACTAACACTGTGCTGTACTTATTAGCAATATTTAAATAAACAACAAAATTATTTAAACTTGGTCACTCCACAGGTTCACGTACTCGGCTTGGCAAGTGGAACCACCTAGTGGCGACACTTGTAACTTTTTGTCCCAATGACATTGACAATTGCATACCATTGAAATTGATGCATTGAAGGATTTTGATTATTATATGATTACTCATGCTAAATACACACTTTAAATATACTACGCAAATGCTAATATATTAAATGAGTCCTAAACAAGGCTGTCGTGGACTGACACATCAAAATAAATATTATAATACTATTTGAGAGTTCTCTTCTCTACCAAACAGTAGCGAATCTCGTCGATGTTAAAAAAAACTGAGGTTTGTGTTAGTCTTTTGAATACCTCTCACAACCATCAACTAGGCTTATAACTGCCATTAATACAAGCCATTAATATTATTCAAATTAAATATCGATCTAAATATATCTAAATACTACGGGTACATCCAGAAAGTTTATTTACATATCATAACGCATACTATTATAGCAAATCATGTACCAGCGGAGCAGACGAAAATAATCTTTTAACAGAGACATCTTACGGATGTTTCTGTACTATTACAAACAGTATTCTGGACGACTACAACTAGGACTAAGGTGAACTCGTCCAAAATTTCAAATTTGTCAACTTCCTCCTCTCTGACGGCAGTTCGTTGACCAAGGGACGCTTCCAGTGACTAGAACGCGAAAAGTAATCGTGTCTTGAAAATCTAACACCTCTTTGTATCATCAATTTTGCCACAGATACGCTAAAAATTTTATTGCTATGAAACCATTGTACTTGCGGACATAGTGTCTCTCTAGTGTCAGTGTATGTTCCTACCTATAACTACACTAGGAATTGAGACTAGCTCTGCATATATGCGAAGAGTGGAGCTCATAGTTATTCTACCCCAAATAAAGATAGCTACATTGATTCACTATTTCTTCCCACGCTGCGGTAGACCAAGGCTCCGTTAGAAACGCAAGCTTTCTTAAAGTTTTTTTTTTCTCTGAGGCCTTCTCTGCCTCTCTGCAAGCAAAATAGCGTATCTGAACATTAGAATGTTCTATCTTCTTCGAAGTAAATTTTAAATAATATTAAAATATCGTTGGACCAATATGATGTCCCGTCCTGTTGTTAGTCAATGTTCAATTACATACTCTAAATAAACAATATATATACATAAAAATACCAATAACAGTTATCTGCTCCCGCTGCTACGTATGCAAATTCCAATAAACTACATATGTAAATCCCTAATTAAATGATAAAATATTCATAAATTGACGCAAAAATTTAATATGCAAATCTAATCAAAACACAGTTCATGTGCTGTTCACAAGTTTTGTAGCTAAAGACCCTTAAAATTCATTTTTTCTTGTTTTTGTCAGCCTCTAACTCCGAAAGGAAGCATTTGTGCACCCAGGATGGTCTATAGTTTTGTCTTATCTTGGTGTCATGAATCACTCCCAAACATTACCGGTGTTGTTTTGAAACACCTTATATATTTAATACAGCCAATAATAGTTTATTATTATAGAAATGTTCCGTTCATTCATGTCTTGAAGAACACATGAATTTACACTTTGGTCAATGAAATCTTTCATGTCCTTTATTACTTAATAAATAATAGAATAGAGAACAACATTAGTAGTGAAACGAAATTACTGTTTTGATGTTGAGTTGATTTGGGTAATTTTACAGTCATTTCTGACTTTCTTTTCCTTTAAGTGCTAATAATATAGTGTGCTCGTAGTAAGAAAAATGCATCTTATCTTCGAAGCAAGTACTATATAACTATGGTTATCATTGTCCAGTGATGCCAATTTAGCCTGATTTGCCTAAAGCTAGCCTATTTGGAGAGGCATTTAGCCATTCAAATTTACAGAATGCTTATAGCCTTGAATATAGCTTATTTTATGAAACTCTTTTGCCATTTTTGGTTTTCTATTAGACGTTAAATTAATTCTAAAAGTGTTTTTTTCTTTGAAAATAAAGTCTAATGTTTTAAAATTAGCCTATTTGGCATTAGTTGTTATGGTAGTAGTTGATTTCTCTAGACAGAGGGTGTTTATTACGTACCGAACACTTATTTTTCATTCTTCTTCTCTCTCCCCTCTTACAGATTTACAATTGCTTAACAATACTTATCGACTCAGAAAGAATTTTAATGTCGCTCCCGTAACGGTCCCGTACGTTACTTTTTAATTACTTTAATTTTCGCATTTCATTCCAAGAATGAAACTTTTCAATACAAAAATTTAGTAAACTGTTTGGTCCTTCAAGCTACAGAGGTTGTTTTTGTTTATTAAAGGAAACAAATAGGATATTTAATTAGCTTGAAAACTCTCAATGCAATCATGATGATTCATGTGGGTGCACGGAGAAATAAGAAGTGTTTGCAAAGTCTATGACCTGCCGAAAGAAGTACTACTGAAAATTGAGACAGTGGCAGTCTACACAAACACAAGTAATCTACAATCGCACGATGGCACATCCAGTTCCAGCACCTTGACTAGCTGCGACGTCATCGATGATAATATGGCTGTTGACTTTCACAAATCAGATGACTTGTTGATGGATTTTATTTTAATTTAAAGTCATGTATGTTGGTTGCTAGTCTTTAGCAAATAAAATTCAACATTTCAAATGTCACTATGACTCACTTATAATAATCCTACACACAAATAAGAGGGTTAAAATGTACAATGTAGGCTATAGATTAGCAGTTCAAAATCTAGCCATTTTTGCGCTTATTTCCGAAGGCCATCTAACCCATTTTCTTCATAGGTTGTTAGCATTACTGTCATTGTCACTTCTTATCCAAGGCACGGGCATACTACATCCTTTGGATCTCTTTGAAAGTTTAAAAATTGTCTGATCATATATGATTAAAAATCGAGGATGTCATCGGCATTGAGTTTACTAATTTAAACATAGCAAAATTATCATTAAGAAGTAGGATTTTTCATATCACATCTCTTCCAAACAAAATTATTTCTATACTACTTTTTTGTTTCATTAACTCTTGTTATATAGCTAGTTATTTTCACTAGTACAAAATCCTATATGGAGTGCTGGATTTAAAGGCAATTTATAAATTTGTAATTTTAACGCGTCTTTGCCCTCTATGAGTCAATATGTAAGTGGTTTAAAAATTTCAAGGGAAAATAATAATAATTGCATTGAATCAACTTGAATGGAATGAGAACCATTTTCGAAGAGAAGTTAGGACGATGTTCCATTTCGAAAATGAAATGTTTCAAAATTGCGAAAATTATGCAAGGGCATTGCCGATGCATTAGTCTTGCTTGATTTTGCGGTAGAACATGACGTAGATTCTCCAAATAAAAATTGTGCTGACAAATGTTAAGTATGTTAACCAGTATTGAATAGAATATACATTCCTGAGTATTTCACATACATTTAACATTTAAATACTTATAATACAGTAAAATAATCCATTTCTTATTTTCAATTTTAATATAATTTAGAATTTGCAAACTAAAAGGTCTGGTGTTAGTATGTTTGGGTATTTGTTATTTGTCATACGTATTTAGTTTTGAGGCTATGTGAAATGTGAGACAAACTACATATTTACACTCACTTTGGTCTCAATACATGTAAAGCAACTACTTTTTGTTGTTGAAGTTTGGCGTTCCTTTTCAGCAACGAGATTATGTGAGACTTGACCCTGCAGTTTAGGAAGAAATGTGAACCACCATGATTTGTGTAATGCTCTTCTGCAACGGAATAAATACAGGGACACTGTCACTAACATTATTCAAAGGGGACCGACAAGGTTGTCCACCGAAATAACAAAGCGATTTTTTAAAACTACACAGTTTATTTAAGAAGAAAAAAAAAACATGTGCTTCTTAATCTTGGAATAGGCAATTGTCCCTGCACTTCCCAAATGACGCCCTTGGGAACTATTCGTACGGATCTAAACACGCTGAGAAGCGACTATTACGTCGTTGCATGAGAACCAGGGGAACATAACTCCAAAAGTGCGGTTTCCGTTTTCTTCATGTTTGGATATGATTTTGAAAGCCCCACTTGGTGTAAATGGAACGGACTGCCATCTGTTATCCTTGTCGATCATCTGTTGTAATGTGGCTCAATTACTATTTCATTAAAAACACAATGTTCTTACAAAAAAAAAAATAAAATAAAATAACATATTTTTATCCTCTCGCCTGCAAACCTACGAAAATGGAGATATGTCCCTCTGGTTCCCATGCGACGATGCAATACATTAGACAGATATGATTTTTACTTATGAGCTGTAGCACTGAATATTTCATTAACGTCTATATCTTGTCTGTTATTTTGAGGCTTCTATTCTCTTAACTAATGTCCGAGTGTGTTGTATTGTAGGCCGTCTTAATTAATCAATAATATAGAGGTAAGAAGCCTTCTTACATTGTCTTATAATACAGGGTGCGGCACGTAAAACCGGCCCATCGTAATATTCTGGTATATTGTATTTTTGGCAACACTTAAATAATCTACCTTCCTACCAAGAGATGGCGTGTCGAGGTCGGGTCGACTTACGTGACCTGCAGCAGTCACGTGCAGCCGCAGCCAGTGAAACTTGTCGAAACCAGTTGAGAAAAAGGCCTCGTTGTGTGTTAGTGTGTGATAATGCCGTATTCGATACCCGAGCGTGTTGCCATTGTTGAAGGATTCATTCTCACCGGATCTTTTGTGAAAACAAAGAATTTGTTTCGGGAGAAATTTCCAGGACGTTCTGTGCCAGCAAAATGCACAATTCAGAAATTGATTGAAAAATGGCGGCGTACAGGATCGGTTCAAAATGCTCCCAGGAACAGACGACCATCTGTCTGCACACCTGAATTAAAGATGCAGGTGGAGGAGATAATGACAAGAAGTCCTCGAAAGTCAAGCAGGAGATTGAGTCAACAGGTTCATGCGAGTGAGAGAAGTTGCAGACGTGTTTTAAGAGGACTGAAGTTAAAACCGTACCGGATAAGTGTTGTGCAAGAACTGAAGGAGCCTGACCTGCAGAAGAGGGTGCATTTCTGTTCATGGCTGTTGAGTAATGTTGCCAGTGGTTTCTTAGATCCACTAATGCTCATCATGAGTGACGAGGCGTGGTTCCACCTGTCTGGGTACGTAAATTCCCAAAAGAACCGGTATTGGTCGACAGAAAATCCACACGCAATCCACCAGGTACTCTTGCATGATGAGAAGATTGGTGTTTGGTGTGCCATTTCCGCCACACGCGTTATTGGGCCCATATTCTTTGAGACGACAGTGAACAGTGACGTGTATATGGGAATCCTGGAGAAGTTTTATACACACTTCACCGAAGAGGAGCGTCAGTTATGTTACTTTCAGCAGGATGGTGCAACATGCCACACATCAGCTGCATAATTGTCCCTTGTGCATGAGATGTTTACACCAGAGAGGACAATCAACAAAGGCTTGTGGCCTCCTCGGTCACCAGACTTGTACACGTGTGACTTTTATTTATGGGGACTGTTAAAGGGAAGAGTATACGAAACAAATCCACACACAATTGAAGAACTCAAGACTAGGATCCAGGATGTCACCAATAGCATTACAACACAAGAACTGACAAGGGTATATATGAATCTCCTCAATCGTGCTCACATGTGTGTTGAAGTGGGCGGAGGACACTTTCAGCACCTGCTGTGAAGGCTGCTGTGAAGGTGAGTAGTCATATTCAATACATTACATTTCATTTATGTGTTGTAGTTAATCATACTCAATATATTACATTTCATTTTATGTGTTCACTTTACGGGCCGGTTTTACGTGCCGCACCCTGTATATATTTAATAGTCATTTAATTATAATAATTTATTACATTATAAAACGAACTATTATAATAACCTAAGAAGCGATGTGGACAATTTTTTGAGCTATCCAGTCTTTGACAGAGCAATTAAACGAGTTTTGGCCAAATAATATTACTTTTGCACTCTTTGTTGACAATGTTTTTTTCTTGTTGTTGTTTCTTGTTTGCTTCTTCTGTTTGTTAACATTTCCCTAAGTAAAATGAGAAAATGTTTGATTTTTATTATTTGTAATTTTTTCAATAAATAAATAAGTATATTAATTCGATTAAGTTTCTTCCTGGTGACTTAATTATATGATAATGTAACATGATTTACAATGCCTTTGAGTAGAGACTTGAAACAGTCATCAAACTCAAATACGACAATAATACTTAGTATTTCATCAAAATATTTTATGTGCCTGAATATGTTTATACACTTGATGTTCTACTCCCAATAATAGGACTTCAAATTAAAAGGTAATAGTTCTATCAAAGTGATCTCTCAGTTGGGGTTATTAGTCAAGAAGCATAGTCATTGTTCTCGCTTTTCACATAGGAAATCCGTGTACAATCCCAAAAGAATTACCTGTAATTCGTAATTCATTATGTACAGCCACGAAGTTAAAATACTTTTACCTATGTTAAATGGGACATGAGTACATTAATCATAATTCCCACTTCCCAACGATACACCACAACCCTATGAAAACTTAAAGTTTGCTTTTGCAACGTATAATTAGTTGCACAAGTTTGCCTTGACAATTTTAACTTGTTTTATCCAATATACAAAAGTGCACTCTCGATCTCACTTAATTAATATATTTGCAATTACCTAAGGAAGCAACATTTGTACGTTAATATATTGTATTTTATTTGTTAAGATTGATTATCAAATTCAGAAATTATCTTTTGATAAATTTGTGGATGAATTTTTCAAGATTATTACGTCCGTTTGTACCCATACAAAAATATTTTTTGTTATTACCATCAGAAATGATTAAATCTTCGAGAGCCGTTTTTCCTTTTTAGATGAAACTATTGATCTTCAGTTAAACAGTATGAAATATTGATCTCGATTTAACATATATTTAGAAATTTCTTTGTTGTAAAAATATTTTAGCTACATAATTAAATAACCACTAAAAATCTCTTATTCTTTTAATGTGTTTTTCGTTAATTACTTTTGAGTAATTAACAAAATTACACTTGTAGGAACTAAATGTCCGCTGCTCTCTATCATTTAATAAATTTTGCCAAATAACAGTATTAATATTGAGCTGTAATTAATTGTGCTTGTACTTAACAGCTTGTGTCGAACAAAGTACTTCCTAGATCTATCATATTCTGAAGTACTTGGACGTTACAAATATGACTCAGGAAGCGATTAATTAAACTATATGATTGAAATATGTCCAGAAGCGTAGCTAAGCGGTGTGTTGCCTGTTTCTGTGTATAGCCTATTAAAATTGCACGATTATTTTTATTACTTCCCTTGTCATGCATTCTGAAATTTTGTTACCTGTGATTCTTCAATTCATTGAAAAAAAAAATTATCTTGTTTTCTAATACACTTACAATCCATTAATACAAAGGATGTGAAAATGTTATAATAAGACGCTGGTGATTAGTCTTCATGGGCATAGTCTGAGGACTATATGAAATTCAGGAAATTTTAAACATACGAGTAAGTGCAAACTGTTTCATCAGGCGATAGATTCAGAAGCAGCCTGGAAGATAACCCCAAAGTTGGAATTTGAAAATTCTTACACTTGTTTATGTTGACCGATATGAATTATGATGTCATTAAGGTACAAACATGCATACTGCATGCGAAAACGTATCCACTTATCATACGAAGATTTTTATAGTATTTTTAACTTATGGAGTCTCCTACAATCTGAAACCAAAGACTATGATATTTCTAATTTAGTATGATCAGTAGGCTACTTCATTTTACGTAGTAAATTTCAAAAGAATAAGAGTTATTATGTATTTCTTAATAATATGAAACTATAATAATGATTAACTCAATGTAAGTAGTTACTTAAAAATATTGTTTACACGTTAGTATTCTTGTGTATTTCTTATGAAATCAGCGATTTTGTTTAATAAGAATCTTTCAATTCTAACGGACGTTGTAACAAATTTTAACTACTCTAGTTTTTGCATGTAGTTAAGCCAGTTGCAAAAACAATATCCATTGTTTTCTTTAAAAAAAGTTACATATCTTTCTTATCGTTTGCCATATGGTAAGCAAACTTGTGTCAAATAGATGGAACAATATTCAGTTATCTTACCTTTATACACCTTATCCGCGTTTCTGCACACTATTTCAGCTATTTCGCGAAACATATTTTCGTTCATTACGAAATGTTTTTTTTTTTTTTTTAATGAAAGATATGGTGTAATAGGTGAACAAACGTGTAAATTCCTAGTTGAACGGTAGATGCTGCACAAACCTATCTTTAAATATTTTCCTGCAGTTTGGAAATCTTGAGTTATTTTAGAATGTGAAACGAAACTTACTTGCTCCTTCTCAGAAGCTATTTGCAGTTTAATGTCCCTTTTCATTATTGGGCTATATGAGATGCAGCCATTTTGAATATCGTTTACTCTCCTTTCAAATTATGTTGTATGTTGACCACAATAACTACACTTAGCGGAACTTTACATGTCTTAATTTACTGGTGAAGGAAAGACGTTTTCCTTTAATAAGAATTGATTAGTTAGTTTCAATATGTAAATTTTGCAATTTTTAACACAGTTGTTATTCGGACGAGACATTATGACAGACAATTTTGCCACGAAGAATCATATATGCATTGCAAAATTGTTTCGTAGGAAATTATATATTACTGCCATACCCCGAAACATTGTCTCTGATTTGATGGCGTCACAACTACATACATCTCAGTAACTATTTGCAGTACTAACGTCATATTTTAAAGAAATTTGATAGCTTTACTTATTCAGTTCAATGAGGTAAGAATATTTTCACTGTTTTTATTACTTCTAGTTTTCTCTTATACTACGGCATCCCAAAACCACTGTTACAATCACTGATTTTTTTCCTCAAAAGTTACTTTGGAAGTAGTAACTATAAATAATAGCTCAAATTTGCAATTTTAACTCGCTTATTTCCAATAACCAAAAGCCGAAAACCTGAATCATGTCATAATGTAAGTTTAACACAAGAATCTGCGTATCTATTGATAGTCGAACATTGCACTGTTAAAAATGGTTTCTTAAATTCGAGAAAAAATCTTCGTATTTGAGAACATCCGTTTCTTACTTGTGCACCGAGTAATACATTCTTAAAAGTGGGATTTCGATTTTCTCAAATCATTTTGAGAAATAATAACTCAAATGCCAGGAATTATGTCTCATTTCTGAGGGTGCAAATGCTTTCTCAAATTTGAGAAAAAAAATGTATTTTTTCTTAAAATTGAGAAAGTAACATTTGAGGAAATGAGACGTATAACCCCAATTTTGAGAAACACATTTCTCGAAAAGATTTGATAAATATCTTCCTCAAAAGCGAGAAACGGTGCACAAAAACGGGGTTCTCAAATAGGAGAAGACGTAAAAGGATATAAACAAAATATAAACATACAAAAAAAAAATCAAACGATTGGTACACCCAGAATTTATATTAAATAAACACCTACAGTTATAGATATTGTTTAAAACATAACACATTTAAATCTCCACTTGAACTCAAGAAAATTCCACGAATACCACGATGGCTTGTATTTTAGGTGCGTTATTTATTCCTACTGCATCAGACAGTTGAACATTTTCCTTTTTATCACTGTCCACTTGCTCAAGACTTTTCTTTTTCATCGACGTGGTTTACTCAAGATTCTCCCGTTTTCTCCAACATTATACCAATTTCTTGATAATTCAGATTCAAGAATTATCCGTCTACTTCAGAATAACGGCAACAATTTCTGCTAGAGTGTAACGTCCCACGCTCAGGGAGACGTTGTGATGATAATGAGCGAAAATGCTGTAATGAAGAAAGTGAGGGAATCCCGAGAAAATACACATAACATGTTTACTCACACTGCCCACTTGACGGAGGTGGAATCAAACTAGGGACCCCATGCATCGGAGGCTAGTTCTACCACTGAGTCATCGCAGTACAATATACCTACTTCTCTACCATAAAGGAAAAAGTTGCCTACACACTGTGTTTGTGGGCTTTTCCAGGATTCTCCAGTTTCCTCCTACAAGAAATTAATTTCGGAGGGGTTCCAAGTTTAATACGAGGACAAATTGTATTAAAATATGTAAAATTGCCCCTAAAATTAAATAAAATTTATATAAAAGTAGCGATTTTGGGGAAGGTCCGGAGTTCCAGGACTCAGCCCCTACCTTCCACCTTCTTCATTACGGCAGGGGCATGCGACAGTAGCATCCCTCATAAATGTACTGAAACTCCACTGCTAACGATTCAATTCAGATTGGAAATAAGGTCACAAACCCATGCAAAAACTGCCAAGAGATGTACGTCCACATTTTCATTACACCATTATTATTCATCTCTATCACTGTCTCTCTTAGCCTTGGAGCACAATCGTGGGATCTTGGATTAAAACATAAATGAAATCTTTGAGTTTTTTTTCCCACAGTTGTGTTGGGTAGGCTAAAGGAAACGATGATGATGAGAATGAAAAAGATAGTGGAATGAAGAAAGTATGAAGAAATGGGAGAACCCCGAGAAAACCCATACACACTGTGTTTATCCACCAGAAATCCCGCTTGCCGCGAGCTGAGAATCCCGGAATCAAAGCAAGGGCCTCACGCATCAGAGGTGAAGCTCTACCACTGAGCTACCGCAGCCTCTACGTTAAGTTAAGAGCAAATGCGTACAGTAGTATGTCACAAATAACGTGCAAACGTTTGTCATTAACACGATTACTGGTAACGAAAAAAGGAGGCGAAAATCTATGCTAGGTGATCAGTACAATGTACCTTTGTATTACAATTCCATAATAATAAATCACACGTTGTTTTGTAACGCTGTTTCTAACTACACAGATGACTTATGCATTCTTTGTTTCCGTACATAAGCTATTCTGCACCATAACGAATGGCGAAAAGTGTAAAACATTGAGATGCCTCCCCGTTCTATTGTAATATAGAAAACAACGTGCCCTACGGGGCTCTAACCCGGCTTCACTTGTTGTTGCTGCACTCGTTATTATGTGAATTGAGTATTGAGCTTTGATACATAAAGGAGCCAACCTGACTGCTATAGCCTATATAACCTGTATGAGGGATGGGGGGTGTCAGCGTTCTACACCTTAACGAATGTACTACAGTAATTTTCAGTCTATGGTAGTATGTTTACAATTCGAACAATATTATTACGTTCGAAAGTTGATATGTATGCTGCTCAGTCATTAGTCTACGGTAGAATGTTCACAATTCGAACAAATTATTACGTTTGAATGTTGATATGTATGCTGCTCCTCGCCGCTGTCACATGGGATGTATCCATACCTGCATCACTTACTGCGTGCGTATTCATATCCATTCGCACTTTGCTACAACTGAAATCCTTTATCTCGTTACCTGAATAGTAATTGTACCCTAGCAATATTATTATCTAGTAAAACATAGTAATATTATTTCAGTAAGATTGTTACCGTTATTATTTAATCATCTATGATATTGCAAATGACGCACTATTCCATTCTCATTTTTTAGAAGTGAGAAAATCTCATAAATGGGAACCTGAAAATTTGCCTTGAGCTTACAAATGAAAACACATTTGGAAATAACGAAACATTTTTTCCTCAAATATGAGTAAACATTACTTATTTTGTTTTGAACTTTTTAAGAGTGTGAGGATCTATTTGTCTGAATTATTGTCCATTCACTCTGGGATGGAAAATTGTTTACAAACAACAGTTGTAGTGCGAGCGTCAACACCTTGCTTCTCACCCCTACATAGTTAATTCATGGTTGCCAGGCACATGAATCACCGAACCGAATGTACCTACTTCTGCACAGTCATAGAACAATTATTATTACTACATAAATTGCTGCTTTTGAGATGACTGAGATATTAGCGTTATGACCAATCGAGTTAGTTATTATGTAATACAATCTTACATATAATGCACACTCAATTTTGTACAAGTGTTCTTGTTCGAAAGTGTGCGAAAACCTTGTACGCCTGGCAATATTGGAAGCATGCAGTTTGTATTGTAAACAATAAACAGAGATCGCGAAGACCGTTAGGTTCGCTGGACAGCGTTGTTTTCATGATAAGGCGAAAGAAACATCTTGTACTGATTGTAAACAGAGGCTGGGAATTTCGATGCGAGTATAGGTGGAAATATTCACGCTACATTATTGCCTGTTGCTGAAGGTTTGCAATGTTGCAAACCGCCAAGTCTAGAATTTCATACTAATTTAACGAGCTTTGAGAAGGATTAGTATGATGCAATAATTATAAATACTAACAAACATAGACTTAAAGTATTAGGAAATAAAGCATGCTGCTGTAAGAAGAATATAATACACATTAAATTACGTGTTCAAAATACAGTATAAAGCGAATTTTAACATGTATATATTTTAAAGCAGTATGCATTTACTCTGTTTGGGTGCCACACAACACACTGTCCAACACAAAAAAAGGCATTAAAATAGGTAGATCGAGCGTGGGCATGAACCCAGCTCTGGCTAGTATTCCTTATTAAGGTTTTCCTCCGTCCCCCGAGGTGAATGCCTAGACGATAGCTTCTGTAAGGCAGGGGCGGATCCAGGACGGACAGAGTTTGGGAATTTAGTACTGCTACTTAGAGCTACTTTTAAGAGCTCCAAACTCTGGGATGGATTTTATTTAAATATATAAAATAAGAAAGTTTTCTCTCCGTTGGGCCCTGATCGTGCCCTGGATCCGCCACTGCTGTAAGGCCAGAATTCGGCCAAACACTGAGGCCCCAGAATTGGCGGGAAATATATTACGCCAGAATGCTGCCAAAACTTCCACAAATATTATGGTGGTGGGTTCCGATATCCTTTTTTTGTTTATATTTGTTTAAATTCATTATGAAGTAAATGTGGAAGTTTTTCTTTCATTCTCTTTCTTTCTTTCTTCTCATCTTTCTCATCCTCGCTCTCTTTTCCCCACCTTCTTAAATTCTGAATACTCTCCTCCTGTAAGATTGTTTCTCTCCACGACCCAAGGTTTAAAGAGACCAACCTGATATAGTTAACTATTAGCAGAACTGTACCAATAAATTCACATTAGAGACAGCTCCTTAACTTAGATTTTTCTGGGGGCAAGCAATTATACGTGTATTTGGGCCTCCTAGAAAAAGTTTTTTCTCATTCTAGGGCCCTCCTCTTTCTATCTTTCTCTTACTATTTATGTCCCCGCGGAGCCTGTTTCCCTCCCTCACGGCAAGGTCTGCGGGGCCGTTACTTACGCCCCTGGGCCCCTTCCATACATGAGAAATTAATTCAGGGGACAATATTGACAAATCTCAAAACCATACGAATATATGTTATTTCTAGGGCTCCTAATAGTACACTTTTTTTTACTGAAGTGAGCCCACGACTCACTTTTGTTTTATTTACCGTTTGTGCGCTGCGTTTATTTACCGTTTGTGCGTTAAATGTTAGTTAACTCTTTACCAAGCAACTACGAAAAACCAATATTGTCTGCAGTAATTCTATTAAGAAGAAAATTTGAAATACAAGAAAGATTGTAATTATGAAGTAGGAATTCCCATATTGTGTTCTTTATAAGCAAAACTATCTGTATATTTTGTATTAGTCTCATTAACTTCATTATAATATTAGACACAACGTTCCGTTTATTAGAAAGTTGAACTTGTAGTTTACAACGGTACATTGTACATTTGGACCATGAGATATTCTAAATATGTACTAGCAGTGTTGAATTCAGACATTTTCACCCGGGGGGGAATGTCAACTCCTCGGGGGGAGGGTTGTTTTCTGTATTTTTGCAAAAAAGCAGCATATTTAACAATTCCATTCACATACACATCTTACCTAATATTGACACTAATTGCTGATAAATATTCGATATGAAATTATAATTAAAAAAAACAATCGTTTGATTTCATCTAAAGCATTAAATAAAGACTGGCAAAAATATTTTACACTCAACTTTAGCTGCTATTTACAGTAGCTATTTTTGTTACTATTTCCTATATTCAGTAGTTACTGTTTGTTACTAATGTAGAAGTTTTTTAAAAAGATTTAAATTAACTCAAATATTTTTTGTCCTAAAACAAACACACAGAAATATCTTAACAAAAAGTTATCATTCTTTCTCACACTTCTGATTCTAAATCAAGCTTATTAGCCTTGGTTTCTTCACTGCATACACATCAATAGTTTAGTTTACGAAATCTTCAGTAGGATTAGTGCCGTGTCGTGCAAAATCAGCGCTTGGCGCGAGAATATACGACGGCACCCTCGTATATATGAGTGAGGTCGACAGACCAGCCGCGAAAGGTGAGAAAATTTTAAGAAGTAAACCATGCTTTTCCTTGATTTTGAGCACTTTTCATTACTTTTTTCCTTTCATTTTATATAATATGTGCGCATGTGTTTTATTCCTCTGTTTTCTTTTCTTCTTTTCTTTTCTTTTTCCTCCCGAATTTTGCACCCCTTACTTCGGCGCCCGGGGCCGTCGCCCCGCTTTCCCCTCCCCCATGGCACGGCTCTGAGCAGGGTCTTCATCACCTTCAGTAGCAATCTTTCACTTATATACTACTATCATATTGATAAATTCTATATAAGTCTCTAATCCAGGAGGGATAACTAACTGTTCCTTCCTGATCCCTCTAAATGACGCCCTCTGAATCTCTCCCTTTAACTGAATTATTTTTAATTAAAGAAAGGTGTGTTTACTTTAACAATCGTAAAACACATTTACGTCTGTTACTTCCGATGCGAGAAATGGGATTTAGGTGCCCTATTTCAAATAATGCAAGAACTGTATATTTTCAAGAACTGAAGTCTGTTGACATCAGAGATCATATGGAACGATCGAAAGATCTTCCCTATCTTTCCTTTCCTATCTCAACCTGTGCTAGTGCTACCTACTAATATACAACATAGGGCGAGAGTATAGTACCTACTAAAATACAAACCTTTCTTCAACAGTTGACAATTTCATGTTCTGCCAAACTCGGTCATAGCGTTAAGAAATACAAGTTTTATTGCCTATTTGGTATTCTATCTTAGATGTTACATGTTTAATATTTATATAGAATGGGTCTGCGTCATTTATATGTATATTGAGAGATTGGATTTCGACTGCACGTGCACGGAAAGAAAGCAAATAATTATATGAAGTAATTTCTACAATTTGTGACTAGAATTTTTTGAGTTTCTCCGGGGGGGAATGAATTTTCTTCGGGAGGGAAATTCCCCCCCGGGCTACCCCCTGAATTCAACCCTGTGTACTAGGCTGGCTGCTTTTAATATCAGAAGGAGAGAAAGAAAAAGAAATAATATATAGATATAATGTTAATATATATAAAAAGATATTCAAATGTTTAAATAATAAGATTGTCGATACGAGGTTGTCAGGAACATATATAAATAAATGGCATTATGGCAGTGAAGTTTGCGTTGTAGAGGCTCAATTAATTTAATATAAAAAGCGAACCGTTCTAAGTTCCCTTCCCTTTATTTCTCACAGAGAGAAATAAATGTAAAACATCTTTGAAGTGAAGATGTCAAATATCACTACGTATATATGCCAATTTCAGTGTCAGAAAAACCGCAATCTAATTAAATTTAGGATGTTTTCCACAAGTGAAAACTCCAAATTGACGGAAAGTTTCAGAAACTTTTTCATGTATCTTCACTCAATCTCTCACAACTTTGTTGCAGGATATTACTGTACATCAAAGAGTCAAACAGAAGAGAGTTTGCTGTAATGAAACCTCAGTTTTAGTAACAGATAAATACACTAGAAAATTTCCGTTTCCACTCGAAATAAACCTAAACTTTCAGAGTTAGAATACCAGATACAGTGCTATACTAATCTCTGTGCTTCACATACACATAAATATGTATTTATTACAATATAATACGTGAGTGGTCTTAGCTAATAATAATATTGTTTAGCATTTTCGAATATATATCTCTAATGATTGTTTGTTTAAAGTTGTTTCTCTTTGAATGTTCCATTTGATAATTGAAGCTAGGTGAGATGTTCACGACGTAAACAAAGCAATGGACCGAGGGGAATGGACGTTTCAAGAAGACAGAGGAAAGACCCATATTGCCAGGGAGATTGTGGCAACGCTAAATTCAATTCACATGACTGTATTGAACCTAATGACTGTAAATCAGAAAGTCCGGATCTTAATGTAATTGATTTTAGGATTTGCGGTGTACTGCTACACCAAGTTTAAGTATTAAGGGAAGAAATCGCAGACATTGATATTGACAGAAGTTTGGAACAATATTCCCTTTGAAACTATCCAGAATTTCATTGCAAGTTGGTTACACACCTATGTTGTTTTGAAACAGTCTACGCGAAATATTTTGAATACTTAAATTTAATGTGGCTAAGTGTACTAAACGTGTTATAGGTACGTGATAATGAGTAAAACGAATTTCCGTTTCTATTGTGCTTATAATGGAATGCTTTAGTTGCAAGCATTTAGTACTTCAGATGGACAACAGATGGTACAGCGGGGGACACTTCTAAATGGTACACCTTAGCCGTAAATCTCCATATGGCTGTACCATTTAGAAGTGTCCCCCGCTGTACAATTAAATGATAACGTGTCGTCTTACGATTTCATGCTTGATTGTTTGAAATACTGACAATTTTGTTTTATAAATTTAAAAGGAAAATTATGTTGAAAAGTAGTAAATATAGAAAACCCCTAGCCATAGTCTACACCAAGCAATATTTATCAAAGAACAGAAGTTATATTCAAGTTTCCTTACTAATTCTTTCTGAGTAGTGCACCATATATATATATATATATATATATATATATATTGATGGGTCTTCTTTTATATATCAACACAATGCATCGATTTTCTTCCTCGGTGAAAACTTTATTTTAAAAACTGAAGTAATTATCAATGTTCTCTAGTAAAGATTTTTCAATAGTCATTAAGCACAAAAACGACAAGGATACGAAGTAATATATAGTTAAGCGATAACTAATGTAAGTAGAATACGTAATTTCAATCACTTACTCACTTTAACTAGTGATGTCTCTCAATTTACGTAACAGAGGTCTCTACAGTATTATATAATCAGTATAGTAAGTATAGTAATCATACTAATATTATTATTATTAATTTCATTGATACCAATAGTATTGACAGTGTAATGAACATTCACAACATAAGTAATCGTAAAATTTAAATGTATACTTTAAACAACTTAAATAATACACAATGATTGGAAGAGGCAATGCAATTATCAACAAGTTAATAAAAGATATCATCACATTCATCCAAATTAAAATCAAATAATCTTCATAAAAGCAAATATTAATTTAATGGTATTGCAGAAAGAATGTTGTTGTGAACATAAACTACGAAGTGACTAACTTAAGTGTTTTGCTTGGTTGCCATTGCACAAACACATTTGAAACAAACAATTATATTTTAGAGGTTAGAAATTTTAACTTGCATCTCAATGTTTTAATTGCTTATTTTGTTTATAATGACAAGTGAGAAATATTTATTTTATTTTGTTTCTATCAAATGAAAAGTCTTGTTTGTGCGACGCATCCACTAAATAATTTGTATGGGTGGTGAAGCTCTGGAGCACCCAGGTAGTCGGCGCGCATGTTCAGGTTTTTTTCACTATTCGTAAGCATTTCTCGCGAGTCCACAATCAGGTTATAAAACAATTCTAAACAGAATTTGAGCTATCCACAAATATCAAATCTTTAGTACTCGTGCACACACATAGAGGGCGGCCATGAAAATTGTTAGGGCTGTGCCGTGAGGGGGCGAGAGGGGTGACGGCCCAGGGTGCCGAAGTAAGGGGGGCGAAAAATTCGAGAGAAAAAAGGAAAAAGATTGAAAAATAGCTTGGAATATATGTATGGGGGGCGCCGTCGTATACTCTCGCTCCGGGCGCTGATTTTCCACGGCACGGCTCTGGTATTTGCCATCATATCAGCTAAGTAGAGCAGGCGCTCTATATACATCCCTCGGCGACTGACTGATGTGTAAATCTTTGTATTTAACTGCGAGTAGAAACCATAGATGAAAAAATAACACTGCAAACACATGAACAGTAGCTGCGATATCAGTACAATGATTTTTTAAACCTACTATATGCCCAATCGCCAAGTTACTTATGCTTAATTGCATAATATGTGTTCACTGATGTCATTTTCATATCGGAGGCTCACATCGTTAGCCATAATATAACTTCCTATGCTGATGCTCTTAAAATTACTATCAGTATGCCGTCCGCAACGCACTACAACCAGACTGCTATCTCTGGTAGCGAATCTGCTGGTACTTTCAAATTAAAATAAGCATGAACACCTATTCTTAAGTGCGAATGTCGGGTGATATATATATATATATATATATATATATATATATATATATATATATATATATATATATATATATATATATATATATATATAACGTGCTCTTCAAAGTGATTCTATACTTATATTTCTTTTTTCATTGAAAGTCTGCTATTTCGAACTCACCTATATTAACCTGTAAATTTTTCAATTCAAATGTTTTGTACAAAAAGTATATGTGATTATGCATTCACATGGTATATCTTCAACAAAACGATCACAAAATTTTGGCATGTTTAATCTTTATTTGAGAATTTTCTTTTACTTTAAAATATATAAACAAATGTAAAGACTTGAACACACTCCCACATTTTTTCAGCATAAATGAAAGATGGGCATTAAATTCAAAATATATAATTAAGTGTAAAAAGGATTTAAAACATTATTCAAGATTTGAATATACATTATCCATTTGTGCCTCTTTAAACATTTTAAAATCAAGGAATTTCCGTCCAGAAGACATATAATTACATAGGCTATAATTACGAAATAGAATTCATGACATGACATAAGAACTCATAATATTTGTGTATAGGGATTCTATGAGCATTAAGTCAAAAGTACAAGAACAATTGTTATTAACAAATAGTAATGTTTATTTATTTTAAGCGAAATAATTCCTTCTATATATTGTAATTTAAACTCTTTTATCTTACGAACACTTGTTCTATCATTACAAGATCAGAAACCAAAAAGGTACTTTACAGGGAATTAACATTTATATTGTAAGCGTGTCCTGTCATCTATGTGCTTAAAAGAGAATTAAGTGATTTCAAAATTTTAAGTAAATACTCTAATAAAGTTAATAGCAATCCATTTAAGCCAAATTAAGTGGAAGGAAAATTATCTTTGCATAAATTGGGAACAATGTTCATTCACGTTGAGCATATATTTAAGCATATTCATTCATCATTAATTATTTACTAATTATTATTATTATCATTTATTATTTGTCGTTCATTAATTTACGCATGTTCATTACGTTACGAACCTTGAGCATTTACGAGAACGTAAATGCAGTGTTACTGTTTTTCCAGCCTAGGTGTAAAAAGTGCACAGGTTTGAGGTTTTTTTTTTTAGAAAATCACACGGAATTATGTGTTCTGGAGGTGCATTTTAACACTACCTTCTTGAACAGTGCACTGCCTGAGGAATACACTTGTATCCCGAATATATACGGACTTCATGACTAGTATAGGCGAATAAAAGTTGGAGACGGAAAAATTAATTGAAAGCAAATTTTCACTTTAGCACATTCTATAAACTCCCTTGATACTTCACAAAAAAATCCTCAAAAATCCTACGTGGGTAACCACCTGAAATGACGACATCAAGAAACTTCAAAATCATCCTTTAAACGATACAGAAACATTAATGCATAAAACAGATAAAAGGTAAATGTGGAGAGCTAGGTTATGTAATTTGTAATGAATGGTTTCTAAATTTTGATTAAATATGTGTTACGTTTTAAACAAAATTTTAAATATGTGTTATTTTATAACAATAAAATGTTTAATATTTACTATTTAAAATAATCATTTGTTTGATAATATCATAATGTAAAATGTAGACATTTTGCCACTACAAAGCGAAGTAAATTAGCAATGTCAATAATACTTCAAAATACTAAAGATATTTCGTATGTATGTATCTGGTAGTTTCATAGCAATTTGATTTCAAACAAATAAAATGAAAGGAGTAAATTAATTTTTAAGATAACACCCGGCATATTAAAAATGGTGGTAATACATAAAATCCATATTAATTGAAATCATTTGAATCATGTACCAGAACGACGTCCGTATGTCAGTTCTCTGATGAGATATTATCGTATAAGCATAAATGAATATATTCGCATATTGATGAAGTCATTTCAGGTGCTTGCCCATGTGCTATTTTTGATAATTTTCTCAGGAGTCTCCGCGGTTTAAAAAATATGTCCGCGGTTTAAAAAATATGTTAAAACTTTGTTTTCCAAACGTTTCTGAACCTTTAATTGTAAAAATATTCTCACATGTTTAGCGTAATCTTAAGTGCTGAAAATTCAACACCTTGTGCAACAGAAAATGGACCAGTTCGCTTAATTGTTAAGATACAGAAATAATATTGGTATCTTTAGAAAGGTGAGACTCCACTCTATAACTTTTATTTCAAGGTGTTTTTCCTCATATCTGATAGTTTCATAGCAATCTACTAGAAAACAAACGAAATGAAACGGAGAAAATTATTTTTTAAGATAATAATCCTCATTTTTAAAAATGACGACAAAACGTAAGAACAATATCAGCTGAAATCACTTACACGATGCTTTATCTTTAATTTGGCACCAGAGCGAAGTTTGTATCTGAGTTCAGTGATATTACTTCATAAGCATAAGCAATCGTAGTTACATGTCCGCCATATTGATGACGTCATTTCAGGTGGTGTTCCACGTAGGATTTTTTTGGGATTTTTCCGTGAAGTATCAGGGGAGTCCATAGAATGTGCAAAAATGAAAACTTGCTTTCTAATATTTTCTTCTATTGCAAGCCATCCTTGGTTTAATTTTCCTATTCTAGACGTCATACGTGCCTGTTATAGAAAGGTTCACGTGTTACAATGCCACTTGGATTACTAGGTCACGACTTTTGTCTTGGTCAACCGGGTCAGGGCATTACTTCTCCGATCTGTTCTTATCTGGTAAATTGGATTTTCAGTGATGCGAAAGAATAGTTGATCGAAAGCAGCCAATATATCAGCGTTGCAAAATTACTGCAGAATTTTATAGTGGACTTACCATATTTATTTCTCGAACTAATACGATCATTTTTTCATTCCCGATAGAGTAGTTATTGAATATCTACTATCGAAGGTATTTAACTCAACACTACTAGGGCGCAGCGGAACTTTTCATATTCTAAACTCCAAATTTTACGGGTTCTCTTGATTAAAATTTGACGATCCCTCATACGAAAAATGTGTAGGTTGTGTTTACAATGATCATTACGTTCTTATGCTACGATGGAGTTTCTACAGGGTGGTCCATAAATCTTAGTACAGTGGATTATTTTGAAAACAAACATGATTAAAGAAAACCTGGCTAGCGGAGGGCGGAATTGGGTAACAGAGATACAGATTGATGCTTGCGTGGTGAATGGCGGAGTTCTTGATGGCCGCCATATTGGATCCAAGTTGATTTTTCAAATAGGAAAGTAGGTATGTGACACATTTAACACTCCTTTTTGCAGGGGAATGCAATCCCTCAAGCAGAAATGCGTTTTCATGTCCCGTTCCAAAGTTATGACGTCCCAGAGTCGTACCTTTAGGATGTGCTCCACATGTTGCCCGTCCATTGCAACACACAACCGGAGTCTCTTGATCCAGTCCTCCTTAACCCGTAACAACATAGGGGGAATGATGCTATGACAGACGTCCTGAATAAGTCCCTGTAGGTGTGCAACATCCCGAATCTTCTCCTGATACACCAGGTGTTTTAAGTGTCCCCATAAAAAGTTCAAGGATGTGAGGTCCGGCGACCGGGCTGGCCACTTTACAGGGCCTCGGCAACCTACCCAGCGTTCAGGAAAATGCAGATCCAAGCATTCCGGCACAGGCAGCGCAAAGTGCGATGGGGCACCATCTTGCTGAAAATATTGCGGCTAGGTGGCATCAGGGCTTAGAAGCAACGGAAACACCAACTCCTGGAACATGTCCAGATATTGGGCATCATTTAGGGTACCAGGAATGAATAAGGATATTATGATCGACGTGTTCCATATGCCACACCACACCAAAATATGAACAGGAGTAACTCTCTAGCAGAGATTAATCGCATGTGTTTTTACATCCGACTAATATCGCATGCTCTGGCGATTCACTTCCCCATCCAAATAAAAGTTCCCTCGTCTGTGACTAGAACGCTGGCTGGAAAATGCGGATCTCGGTCATACTGTGACAAAGCCAAATTGGCGAATTCCATGAGCCGGTCTGGATCATCCTCTGAAAGGTTGTGGACAAGCTGCAGCTTGAAGTGATGCCACTTGTTCGTATGGAGAATCCTCATCACGGAAAGACATGGTATGCTTGTTATCGCTGATAATTGTCTTGGGCTGCGCTTCAGACTTTTCACAATCACAGCAAACACCATTGTGGATGTCTCCTCATCTGTCGCGGTTCGTGGGTGAGCTGACCGTCGTCTGTCAGCAACATTACCAAATACACTAAATTTCATAATAAGGTAGCTAACAGTTTTGTGGCTTATTGCAGGTCTTTCGGGGTGGCGCGCGTTGAAGTCCTGGGTAATCACACGATTGCTTCTTTCCCCAGACATGAGGATGATCTCAATTCTTTCCTGCTTCGTCAGTGCCATCTCGCTCTACCTGCAACGAAAAACAAACCTGTAAATTTTTGGGCGTGACGTCTTTCTTGCAGCGTTAGTGCCATGTCGTTCTCCCTGCAAGGAAACAGAAACCGTCAAGTTCGGGGCATCATAACACGGAATGGGACATGATAACGCATTACCGCTTGCGGGACTGCATTTCCCTGTAAAAACAGTGTTAATTGATATGTCACATGCCTACCTTAATATTTGAAAAATATCCTGGATCTAAGATGGCGGCCAACAAGATGGCCGCCATTCACCACGCATGCATCAATCGGTAGCTCCTTTACCCGAGTCCGCCCTCCGCTAGTCAGATTTTCTGTAATCATGTTTGTTTCCAACATAATCCATTGTACTGACTTACGGACCACCCTGAAGATATCATATATTGTTAAAGGCTTTGACACATATAGATAAACATTATAAGTGAGAAAGAAAATTATAAATGCAGTGAAGGGACAAGGAGTTAAAGAGAGAGAGGGGAAAATCATATTTCTTAGGATAACATTAGGAGCCTGACAGATACTTAAAATGTGTCTTGACAATTTTTCGCCGTTTCCTTACCTGTCTTGGTCACAATGGATCTCTCTCGGGTCATAGGTCTATTCGAGAAACTTCTGATTATTAATCTGTCCGTGTCATGAGACTGAGTCTGACCTTTCTTGATCATGGGTTACGAACTACGTGGCTCGTTCCATTTCTGATACGTTCGACCTTTGTCAATCTAATGATTGCGTTACAAAGGATTGTTTGCAAAGTAATGTAAAATTGAACATCTCAATCGCATTAAACAAATGTAATTTTGTCTTTTTTAAATGCAATTTTCAGTTACATCCTGTTGATAACTCCAATATTTCTGCCCAAAAATTGTAATGAAACTTAAGTCATGATCACTTATTTTGGACGCCTTTGGTTTTAATTTATTATTCAAGGTACGGACATACTAAATCCATTTGTGCCTCTTTAAAAATTTAAAATCCCCATTTATATGAATCAGATGAGATATGAATGTCCTCAATACTATGTTCACTAATTTAAAAGTAGAAAAATGATCATTAAGGAATGGGATTCTTAATATAGGCCTATATGTTTTCCGAGAAAAAAAATATTTGTATATTACGTATTTGTTACGTTAAATCTTGTTATTTGTGCCGTTATTTTAACCTTTACAAAATCTGATACAGAATGTTGCATTAAACAAATTTAAATTTGTAATTTTAATGTTCTTTCTACCCTCTATGAATTCATAAATAAGTGGTTTAAAATGTTTAAGGAAAAATAGTAATCATTTCACAGAATCTATTTGAGTGAAAGAGAATAACCTTTAAAGAGAAGTTAGGACGAGTTTTCACTAGCTCTGTTCGAAATGTTTCCAAATTATGGAAACTGTACATGCTAATTGCCGATGCATTCTCTTGCATGGTTTTGCTATAGGACCCGAAGTACAGTATATATGTCAAATAGAAACTGTGATCAAAACTAATAAGTATGTTAACCAGCATTCAATAGACGATACATAGTACATTCCTGAGTGTTGCACACACATTTAACATTGAAATATTTATAATGCAATAATCCATTTATGGTTTTCAATATTAATATAATTTAGAATTTTCAAACTAAAATGTTTGTGTGTTTGGGTATTTATAATTTTTAAAACGTCTTCAATAATGAAGCTACGTGAAATGCGAAATAAACTACATGATTACATCCGCCAGGAAGTCACTATATTAAAAGCAACTCTGTTGTTCTTGTCAAAGTTTGGCGTTCCTTTTTAACAACAAGATTATGTGAGACCTGACCCATATAATATCATATGTGAGACCTAACACTTGAGTTTGTCTTTGAAGTAACCAATAACCGACAGGTGGGTAATAATTTCTTAGGAAATTTTTACCCCCCTACCAAATCTTCGGATATAAAGCCATCTTGCCCAAAATGACTGTGTCTGTTAAGAGAAACTACGGAATGGTATCAATTTATAATGTAACATTTCAGTTTGTTTTTGAAGTAAAAAATAACCGACAGGGGGGGGGGGTAATAATTTCCTAGGAAATTTTTACCCCCTACCAAATCTTCGGATTCAAAACCATCTTGCCCAAAGTGACTGTGTCTGTTAAGAGAAACTACGGAATGGTATCAATTTATAATGTAACATTTCAGTTTGTTTTTGAAGTAAAAAATAACCCACAGGGGGGTAATAGTTTCCTAGGAAAAGTTTTACCCCCCTACCAAGTCTTCGGATTTAAAGCCATCTTGCCCAAAGTGACTGTGCCTGTTAAGAGATATTACGGAGTAGTGTCAATTTATAGTGTAGCATTTGAGTTTGTCTTTGAAATAACCAATAACCGGCAGGGGGTAATAATTTCCTAGGAAATTTTTACCCCCCTACCAAGTCTTCGGATTTAAAGCCATCTTGCGCAAAGTGACTGTGCCTGTTAAGAGATATTACGGAGTGATATCAATTTATAGTGTAACATTTGAGTTTGTCTTTCAAGTAACCAATTACCGACAGGGGGTAATAATTTCCTAGGAAATTTTTACCCCCCTACCAAGTCTTTGGATTTAAAGCCATCTTGCCCAAAGTGACTGTGTCCGTTAAGAGATGTTTCGGAGTGGTATCAATTTATAATGTAACATTTGAGTTTGTCTTTGAAGTAACCAATTACCGACAGGGGGTAATAATTTCCTAGGAAATATTAACCCCCCTACCAAGTCTTTGGATTTAAAGCCATCTTGCCCAAAGTGACTGTGTCTGTTAAGAGATATTACGGAGTGGTATCAATTTATAGTGCAACATTTGAGTTTGTCTTTGAAGTTACCAATAACCGACAGGGGGGTAATAATTTCCTAGGAAATTTTTACCCCCCTACCAAGTCTTCGGATTTAAAGCCATCTTGCCCAAAGTGACTGTGCCTGTTAAGAGATATTACGGAGTGGTATCAATTTATAGTGCAACATTTGAGTTTGTCTTTGAAGTTACCAATAACCGACAGGGGAGTAATAATTTCCTAGGAAATGTTTACCCCCCTACCAAGTCTTCGGATTTAAAGCCATCTTGCCCAAAGTGACTGTGCCTGTTAAGAGATATTACGGAGTGGTATCAATTTATAATGTAACATTTGAGTTTGTCTTTGAAGTAACCAATAACCGAGAAGGGGGTAATAATTTCCTAGGAAATTTTTACCCCCTACCAAATCTTCGGATTTAAAGCCATCGTGCACAAAGTGAGTGCATACCTGAGAGATCACTTTCAATGATATGAGTTTTTAATGTAACTTCTGACTTTTCGTTTGAAATTACCAGAAACCGACAAGGGGGTAAAGATTTCCATGGGGTAAAACTTTCCAGTTGTAAAAGATCCCTGTGACACCGGCACACTTAATTTCGTACTCCCATCAAGAGGACCTGAAATTAAAAGTAATAGTCTCGTCAAAGTGAGTATTCAATTGGCATTATTAGTCAAGAAATATAGACACTGTTCTTGCATTTAACACAGGAAATTAGTGTGCAAACCCAAACGAACTAAATGAGGTTCGTAGTTTATTAGTTATAGGCACGAAGTTAACAAATTTTGCTTGGTCTGTTAAATAAGACATGACTGTATTAATCATAATCTTTGTTGTCCAACGATACACCAAAACCCCGTTGAATCTTAAATTTTGCTTTTGTAACGTATAACCAGATACAGAAGTTTAGTTTGCTACTTTTAGCTTCTTTCTCTTTAAGGAAATACACTAGAGTGCACACCCGATCTCCCTTAATTAATATGTTGGTAATAACCACGCAATGCTGGATTAACTAAACATATTGTGTTCCCACCCATAACCGAACTCGGAAACATCATTTGTATGCTCACACGGACACACTGTATCCATTTGTGCCTCTTCAGAAATATACTTTTTTATTAGTATAATCATTACAAAAAAATAAAACCTCGAGAGCATTCTTTGATTTGTAAATAAAAATGTATAGTGTGATAAACAATAATATGGACACATCTGAAAAATTGCATTTTACCTTTATTAATAGCGAGTAGGACCACCTTTGGCAAGCAGAACGGACTGCAGTTGACGGAGAATAGAGAAATACAAGTTACGTATGATTGTCAATGGAATGTTGTATCATTTTTCGGCCAAAGCGGCTGCAAGTTGTAAAGACAATGGTGGTGGGTAGTAGGCTCGCACCTTGGTCTGAAAAATTGACCAAGAGGGCTCAATGATATTGAAATCTGATGATTGTCGAGACCATGGCAGATGTGGACTTCATCTTCGCGTTCATGAAACCAGTCCTGGATGACTGGACTGTATGAACAATGGCTCCACCATCTTTAAACATGGTATTATTATCTCGGAACAAAGTTTTCAGCATGGGATGCAGCTGGTCACTCAAAATGGTTATGTAGTCCTAGGCAGTGAATATCCATGCGGAATGATGATGGATCCTGCAGAATACCAGGATATGGCTGCCCAAATTATCACTGAATCACAGCCATGTTTCTCTCTTGGTAACAGACAGTTACAGTTGCTGGTGTTCTCCACACATAAACTCGGCCATGAGTTGGAAACAATGTAAGGGAAAACTCTTTCCACCAGATGACAGACTTCCACTGCTTCATTGTCCAGTTTATAGAGGCGTTGCAGTACTGTCTCCGAATAACAGCATGGTCAACAGTCACAAGTTATTTGCGAATTGCAGATCGGCCATAAATACCCTACTTCTAGAGTTCTGCCTTTTTTGACGCTAATAGAGTTTATAATCACTCTACTGAACTCGGCTGAGACTTTTGGTGTCGTGGTGATCTTCAGGTTGCTCCCAATTCTACCCAAAGTGCGTCTGTCTCTGTCACGCAAGACATACTTGCGTCCACGCTGGTGCTTCGCTGATGCTGTTTTTTCGGAACACTCGTGAGCAGTCATGATTTCCGAGAATGTGTATCTTGATACAGCAAACATTTCTACTACTTTCGTCACATAGGATCCCGTTGGACGTACTCCAGCAATTTGCCATATTTGAAACTTTGTCACATCAGACGTGATTCATGATAACTTGCACGGATCGATCACTGAACTGTACTGGTCCACCTGTTCGATTGGCAAGGTTGTATACCTCACAAGATGTTCCAGTAACTACAAGGACACATACCATTCATAATCAATATTATATACCAGCGATACATACGCAAATCGTGCTTAGAGCTCCTTCGGGGCTAAGCGGTTAGCGTATGCGCCTTTGGCGCCTTAGACTCGGGTTTGATTCCCGGCGAGAGCTCAAGTGGTTCGGAGTCCACGTTAATCAGTAGATCCACTTCTGATATAGCCTCGCTGCTGAACGTTAAACTCAAAATCAACTCAACTCAAATCGTGTTTAAAATGGATACCTCAATTATAACAAGTGTTTCCATATTTTTGTCCGTTACCTGTAGATGTAGAGATTGTTTGAATATGTACTCAATTTATATCACACCAAGTACCTACCGAGATCTGTCATATTATAGATATTTGGACGTTTTTTCATATGATTTTCATGATAAAACCATGTGATTGAAATGTATCCACAGGCGTAATTACGGATTGTAATAAATGATTCTGTCAACGCTCTTTCAAATTTTTATTTAAATTTTATTCCTCTATTTCCATGCATTTTAAAATGTAGTAACCTGTACTCTGTATTTCATCAAATACTATTTTTAATACACTTAAAACCCAGTAATAGGAGGATGTGAAAATGTTATAGTAAGATTGTGATGGTTAGTCTACATTTACCTTATACACATCCATGTCAACACTTTTCCTTCAATTATACCTCTCTGCACAACCATATGCATAATACTGGCCACGATCTGTGAATATGTCTTAATGTAGCTAGACAATAACAAGTAATCAGTATCTTTCCAGAGCTTTCTTGTGAGTTGCATTTTAGAGGATAGGAAAATAGGCCTACCATTGAAGTTCTATTCCAAACAAAACTCAATTGTGTTCCAGGGGACATATTTAAATAACAAACAGCTTGAAACACTATGACACTGAATTGAAAAGATTTCGCACATGTAATAATGTATAACGTTATCTTAAGCTGGGATTGGAAACAAAATTGACATTACTTCTCGTGTATTAGACTTCTACAATTAATTCAAAGTATAAATTTAAAACGTGATTAGGGTCTTACAGACCTCACTTGCACTTGCAGGATTACAGTTGAAGCGTGGACATGATGCCGATAATTTTTATCATATAAAATTTATCTTTTTATAAAATATGTGTCAAATGCTAAAGGACTTTATTTCACATCTAATCTACGTATGAAACATCCTATGAGTTTTCTTTATTAAACTTTTCACTTACTGCTCAAACTGAAACTGAATTCCAACTTAACGGATATGTTTTCAACCAAGTACATGATTCTAGAACACTTATTCCTGGCTATCTTATGACTATTGATTTACGAGTTTCATGTTATTCTTTTGAAATAAGAAAATGTTTGGAGGCGCTAAGTTCAAGGGAAAATTATCTAAGTCATTCGGAGACGCCGAGATTTCACGAATTAATTCGAGATGCAGTCCCCAATCATGTTCTAGTTATATTGTCCTTGATAACGGTGTTCGAAAGTCATAATGTGTTGGTGAAAGCGTTCACCATATTGCTCTGAATATGTACTCCAGGCTTTTTTTCAGTCTGTTAGCAGCTCGGAGTGCTCAGTGGAGTGGATCATCTTCCTCACTTGCGGTCCTTTGAACACTGCAGCCTCCATCTTAGCACGTGATATCTGCGGAAATATGTCTTGTAACAACTTCAATGCGTCACAATCCCTATCCAAGGCTTTCACAAATTGCTTGGTGATACCAAGATTTATATGTAGAGGGGGTACATGTAGAGTACACAAGTGGCTTGTATTTTACGATATGTGTTTTCCACAGAATACTTCTCCCGTTGTGGCCAGTACTTCCTCCGGTAGTGCGCATCTGTCTCTTTACTGTCCCATAAGTATAGTCAACTGGAATTTCTACTACTGAAATTTAGTGAAATCACCTTGCAAACCCATGAGTAAGACAATTATTTCGAAGTCCCCTATTACTTGCCACCCATATCTTGTATACTGCAAATTGTCCAATAAGGTCTTCAAAGTGTTGAAGTCTTCCTTCATAGAGACGGAATGAGAAACAGGAACAGACGGGTGAGTATTGCCATTGTGCAGAAGCCCAGTCTTTAGACTTCTAGATGAGCTGTATATAAATAAAAGTCACCCTTTCATGATGCAGGGCATCTGTAAAGCATTATATCTTGACAGAAGCACAATTCATCTTTCATACAAAAGAATTTGCAAAACTGTTCCTGCCATCTCCTTTGAGCTGTTAAATTTACTGATTTATGAATTACGTTTCAATGTTTTAGTCTCGAAAGAAGAAGTTCGCCACCATCCTTACTCAGACTTAGATCTCGAATGAGATCGTTCAAATCTGCTTGGTTAGGATAATACGGTTGTCTATTAGACATATCTTTGTAGTTCGTATCTGCAATGCTCTCATCATATCAGATTGCACTTCCTGTTCTTCATACACAGATGTATCCTCCACGGGAGGACTGACAATGGGTAACTCGTTTGAATGTGGAATTTTTGCAATTGAAGGAGGAATGTTAGCATGGAATTGATTTCTTGCCTCTACAACGCACTGTTCGGTCTACCATACAAAATTAAGAGTTTGTAGTGTGGTCCATGAGCTCCTTCCAAACTCTGGGGATAGCGAACCTCATTGATCCTCGTTTCCGTCTGTAATATTCTGAAGAAACATAAATATTCCTAAATACTTTTGGAAATTAATAAGTAAAATGTGAGAAGTACCAGTGTTCTTTAAGTAATACTGCTATTCTTTTTAATGATGTTCAAGGATTTATTGCAGTACTTGCGATATTAAAATTGAGAAAAAATTGTAAGTTTTGACAAATGAATGATTGTACTGTTAAGTGCATGGAGGACTTTGGCAATGCTCTTTTACACGCCAACTACTTTAGATATGTTATATGAGGTGAACACTCTTTTCAATAATATTTCCAAATTGGTTAAAACAAAGTCTTGATGTGTAACGTAAAATAAGCAGTATCACAAATATTATCCAATTTACTTTTGCACAAGTCACAGACCATTTGGAGGCACCCATGATTTATCTTGATCATTCACTGCCATTCCAAAGTAGGCTTTATACATCTCACAAAATTTCAAGGATATTTGGAGTTAATAACTTTTTGCTCTTTTCCTTATGAGCTCTCCACAGACATAACAGCATGGATGGACCTCGACATGACTGAAATATTACAAATTAGGATATAAATGTTGTTGCGGATATGTACATTTTAACATTTGAAACATGTAAAATTTATGGAGCGATTATATTACTCTTATTCATATTTCATAAAGTGAAACAGTGAACTAAGTTACTTGTCAAGAGAAAATTAGCATAGGTTGGTAACACTGTTTCGGGTAAAGATTGTGTTCCCCACTATTGTGTGTCTTCACTATCTTTTATTTGCTCAATCCGCTAAATGTATTACGTTTTACGAAAACAATTAACAAGAAATGCATGCAGTGACACAATTCCAATATAACATGATATTTTATTGTTATAAATATATATACACATACCTTTAAATCCTTACAAATAGCCTTAAAACAATCTGCTCAGTGTGACATGTGTTCCTTCTACCGTGAATCTCTCAATCAGTGTTGGTAAGTCCTTCAATCAAATTTAAATGTGACTTAACCCAACCAACATTTTAACATGCACATATAAATTCATTAATATAGGGCTGAATCCATACTTTCGATGCTACTACCTACATAAGCGAAGTTTCATGGAAAAAATACACCTTTTCTACTTACTTTCAAGGTAACAAGACAGAAAATCACTATTATAATTCAAGAACAAAATGAGTGTTGCATAGTCTTATCAGTATTGCGGTCCTATTGTACATAGGGCGACTTGGACCGCGAATATCACTAGACATTGTCCAGAAGGAGAGAGTGTCTTTTAACCTTTAGTAACCACACTGATGAATTTAATCCATCAATACTACCGTTTCTTATAGTAACAAGGTCTCCAAACGGAAGATTTTGTGGGGAATGGAGATATCTGAAACTTGTCGATTCTCCTGAACAGAAGACAGAAGGAAAACAGCACAATAAATTCGATCTATAATTTAACACTTTTAGGTTCTAGTACCTCTTTCTAGTTACTAAAGTAATGTCTCCATTACGCTTTTAGTATTTTGCCTCAAAATTATCCTCATTCCTTATTTGCTCACTTTTGATACCTATCTTCACAGATTATGAAGATTTCCCTCAATCTACAATCACCGAGATTGATACAAAATTAATATAACAATTAGTTATGCCAGATCGACAAAATACCACGAAAGATAAGTGGAAGTAAATGATAATGAAACAGTTTCAGAAATGAGGACTGCGTAGTGTCTTAAAACATTCAAAAAAACAGTTTTGTCCACTGCAAGATTGAGATCAAGGAATGAGAGTTTTTTTTTTTTAAACGAGCGTGTTTCAACCATTATGATAACTTCGTATAATCACTAAAAACTCCTAAGGTTTATACCATACCTCACCCTAAATTCCTTGAAACGTAATATCTACTACTTAATTTTTTAACGATTCTAACTTACAATAACCTCTTACAATTAAGAATATATCCTTAATTAAAATGTTGTTACATGGTAAGCCAATGTTGTTTCCTAATTCCACCACGTACTTTCGCTATACGTCAGCTAGAAGCACATTCCTTGATGAAAGATGCCAGAAGTATGTGATGCATGAAAGTCATAAAATAAAAGTTGAATCGCCCGATCATGAGGAAAGTTCTGTACTGCTCAGATTAATTAATCGTAAGGAGAAACGTCAAGAGAACATTGTGGTAAGGAAGGGTTAAGTGTAGCTATTCATGGAGATTATATAACATTTTTGATAGATAGATGGAAAGGCAATTAAATACGACATGAAGACACAGCGTTTGTTGTCCATTGTTGGATGCTTCCAAATAAGTTGGTAGTGCTTACAGCACAGCACATCTTCTACAGCACAACTCAAAATATTGGGTTCTTTTGTCACATTGATTAGGATTTCATAAGCAAACATTCTGAGAGGATTGGATTCTTGCTAATATATATATATATATATATATATATATACAGTGAAACCTGTCTTTAGCGGAATCGAGCGGGACTCGCAGAAATTTCCGTTAAAGTCAGGTTTCCGCTTAATGGAGGTAGACGCTGTCTTTTTTTAATACATGCTTATAACGGACATACTGAGAAAATATTGTACGTACGTTGTACGTACCTTTTTCAATTACAATGCTTCTTTTTTCTACGAATTAATACACAAAAAGTTTAAAATTAATACAAAATATGCTATGCACATGCTTTCTTTATTTTTGCAGTAGTCAAGCAGAGTTTTCTGTATACATTGCTGCTTAGCTGTTCTACTTTCCGTACACACTTTAGCCTGAGAAACTACACTGAGTAAATCAGAGTCATTTTTCCGTAAGGCAAATTGTTGCAGTTCCTTTAAACTTCTGAAATCATCTTGATACGTCTTTATTCTACACTCTTTTTCGAACTCGGTACCGTATTCCTCTTCTTCTTCCACCTCGTCTTCTCCTTCCGACTTTCCGTTTCATTCTTGATTAAGGTGAGGGGACTACGGACAAATTGTGGGGGTGAATATGGGTAGTGCTTGGGGAAGGTCAACAATGCCCAGAAAAATTTAACAAAAGAACGAACAATTTATCGCAGACATGTAATGTATCTATTTACCCTCTCACAGAATGTCAAAACATTTTCTAAACGCTGTAGTCTGGAACTCTGAATTTTCCGTTAAAAGTTTATTTTGCTTTCCGTTGTCCGCATAACACAGTTTCCGCTTAATGAAGGGACTTTTACACGTTTTACACTCCAAAATTCATAGGACCGTGAAATATTTCCGTTTAAGACAGTTTTCCGTTTAATAAAGGGTCCGTTGAAGGCAGGTTTTACTGTATATGGATATGTATATTTGATCTGATCTTCACTTATGGAACTAATAGAATAATCGGTTAGATGTATAGGTTTAAACTTACAACATGTGATAAATTGCAATCCCTAACTTTAATGTTAATTCTAAAAAAAGAAGAAAAAATAGAAAAGTTTTAATAAAGGTTGTAAAGTTTTTAAATTTTTAACAACGTTTTTTACGAACGTTATCGTAGAACAGACGAACAAACTCAAAATTCCGATCGAGTTGAATGGCAGAAGCTTTACAACATTAGCATCAAATATTCTCCTGTACTTTGGATATTTTGCATGATTTCAGAATGTGAAACGAAGCTTCTCTTTTAGCATTGGTCTGTGTGAGATGTTACCATTTTTATCAATATCGCGCACTCTCATTTTAAAATGTTTAGTGTATTTATCCTAATAACTAAGCATAGCAAAACATGGTTTATTTTATTTTACTGTGCAAGAAACATGCCTAATTTAATTTGATTAGAATTGGTTCGTTTGCTAAATTTCCCAATTATCAACATTTTGTACTCGGATTACCAAGAAATGTGTCGAGAGAGAATTTTCCCAAGAAGAACGAAACCTACTTTGCAAAGTGCGATCACTCTTAAGACACTTTTCCGAGAAGAGGCAGTCTCAATTCTTGTGTCGCAAGAAATTACTGTACATGTTACTGTTATACCCCAAACCATCGTTTCTTCTTTGATGGCGTTACAACTACATATAAACGCTATATTTCAATAAATGTTGGAAATCCTAATCTCAGAGTTTAAAATAATTAACTTTACTTATTCAATTAAATGAGATAAGATTTTCAATGGTTTTTATTGTACGTAATTTCTCTTATCCTATGTCATCCGAAATCCTCACTGTTGCAAACACTGACTCTTTTCTCAAATTTTTCTCTGGAAATAGTAACTGTGTATAATAGTTCAAATTTCCAATTTTAACATCCTTATGTCCAATAACCTAGAGCTGAAAAACTAAATCCTATCATAATGCAAGTTTAACACAAGAATGGCCTGTCTCAATTGATAGTGGATCCTTTAGGACCCATTTGTCTGAGATACATACTGTATATTTTAAAATGGATAATCAAATCGGGAATCCACCTTTCAATGGATTGGTATTGTGTTTTAGTCACGACACAGATCAAATAAAAGATTATTTACTTCTTCAAAAATATTTTTAATGAAGAAAATTCAAAACAGCTTATCTTGTCAATTTCACTGGTTTATAAATGAAGTTATTAATCCTTAATAGAATCTGTAGAGAAAAGCGTATCTCGTTTCAGCAGATATTTGCAATTTCATTTTAGAAGAAAATGTTCTATATATATAAGAAGCCGATTATTCCCAGAATGTACCTCTCGTTCATAAGGCTCGAGGAAGACACGAGCTTACACTTTCAACTAAATATTTCTTGCCCTCTGTTGCTTAATAAACATCACTAGTAATAAACCGGTACTAATGTTTGGTGTTGTGTGGATGTGGGAAATTTTACAGTCACTTCTTACTTTCTTTTCTTTAAGCGTAAATAATATTATGGATAATATATTCTTTCTTCTATTAACAAAAGGCGAATTTAAACTTCGAAGCAAATCATATGATTATACCAAGTGTACGTATATTTTTTTTGGTTTAGCTAAGAGATTTCGCCAGCAACAAGTACGCAGAGAAGTAATTTGACACATACGTCATTTTGTTTGTCTGACATTAAACTACAAACACACATAAGTTGAATCCGCCACAAACTAGCGTCTTTGTTGTATCGTGCAGTGATCATGCTGAAGTTTGTGCCTGATAGAGAACATTTGCAGCACGAAATGCTTCTCTTATCTAATCACAAGGAAAATGCAGTTGAAAGTCATCATGTGCCGGTAGAAACATATGGTAAAGACGCTCCCTCGATTAGAACATGTGAGACATATTTTCGACAATTTAACAGTGGTGATTTTACTGTTAAAGATAGTGAGCGCTCTGGTAGACTTCAAAAGTGCGAAGATGAGCAATTGCTGGAATTATTGTATAATGACCCAACTCAAACTCAAAAGTGTCACAAGAAACAATCAGCAGACGTTTACAGGTAATGGAGAAAATTTATAAACTTGGTAAATGCGTCCCACACGATTTGAATGAAAGTCAAATGGAAAATCGCAAAGTCGCTTGGGAAATGCTTCTTCAATGATATGAAAGAAAATCATTTGTGCATCGAATTGTGATGGGTGACGAAAAATGGGTGTATTTTGAAAACCCGAAGAGGTAAAATATCTGCTCTCACTTGGCGAAGCTAGTCCTTCAACAACTTCAAAGAAGCCGATGGCCAATATTTCGAATAGGTCTAAAACAAATTATGTTTCCCTTGAAAATTAACGTTTTCTTCACCAAAACTTATGGATACACCTGGTAACTATTACTGTTATTCATAATTTAAAATACGAATATAATGCGTCCATATGTATTTCTTTCAAAATTTAAATGTTTAGAAAACACTAAGAATGATATTCCAATTAAATGGGAGAATATTCTCGACACTGATTTTACTAACTTGAGGTTGAAAATAGAAAAAAATATTATTAGGAAATAGGATTTTTCATGCCACATTTTGCTTAACAAAATTATTTGTATATAACGTATTTGCTTTATTGATTCTTGTTATTCCTCTTGTTATTTTTACCAAAACAAAATCCGATGTAGATTGTTGAGTTTAAGAAAAAATTAAATTTGGTATTTTAACACGTTCCTGCCCTCTATGAGTCAAAAAATGAGTGGTTTAAAATTTTCAAAGGAAAATAAAATCAATGCATAGAATCAATATTTGACCTGAAGGAGAACCATTTTCAAGGAGAAGTTAGGAAGACTTTTCATTAGACATGCCATGCACATTGCCAATGCATTACTCATCCATGATTTTGCTATAGGACTTGAAGCAGGCCCGTATCCAGGGGGGTCTAGGGAGGCGGGGTCCCCTAAATTTTTACTGGCCCTCTCTAAAATTTTCACGGTAGGGTCGCCAATGAACTATAATATGGTGATGAACTATAATATTTTTGGATCGGGCCCCCCCTAACTTCCACCGGGCTCCCCCTAAATTTTTGGGCTGGCTACAGGCCTGACTTGAAGTACATGTCAAATAAAAGCAATGTTGATAACTCTTAAGTATGTGAACCAGAATGCAATAGATTATATATAATTTAATAAAGAACATTTGGTGGGGGTGGGGAAATCTCTCTCCCCTCATAAAATGGCACACCAGGGGTTCATTCGCACAGATCCGAAGAGCTGAGAAACATCTATTATGTATTACATTAGACAGAGATGATCTTTACTTACAAGCTGTACCACAGAACATTACATCAAATTCCAGTTGAGGATCCTATTCCCTTAATTAATGTCCGAGCGTATTGAACTGAAGACAATTTTAATCAATATTATGGAAATAAGAAGCATAGAAGTATCTCGGCAACCCTTACCTTGACGTTTAATAAATACGCTAATTCAAGGAAGTTTCTTCGTGGTGACTTAATTATTTTATTATCTAACATAATTTACAATGTCTTTAATACAGAATTTAAAACAGTAATCAAACTCAAACACAACAATAATATTCTTGTAACTGTTAATACCGATACATTTCATGCGCTGTACCAAACAATAGTACCTGAAATTAAACGTAATAATTTCATCAAACCGAGCTCTCAATTGGCAATAGTAGTCAAAAGGCTTAGTCACTATTGTCACCTTTCATACGGGAAATCCGTATACATCATAGTAGAACTACATGTAGTTCAAAGTGTATTAGTTACAAGCTCGAAGTTAAAATACTTTACTCCGACTGTTAAATGAGACATGAGTATTAATTATATTTTCCATTTTCCAAATATACTCCACAACTCCTTCAGTGCCGTGCCGTGAAAAATCAGGGCCCAGGGCGAAAGTATATGATAGCGCCTCCATACATATACTCAAAGTAATTTTTATTCTCGATTCCTTGTTTTTCTCGTATTTTGCGCTCCCCTTACTTCGGCGCTCGCCCTCTCCCAAAGTATTGAACTCCGTCATAAGTTTATTTGCAAACGTATAATTACTTAATTTTTTTTTTTTTTTGCAAAATTTAATTTTTATTATTCAATACACAAGAGTCCACACACGATTATACTAAATTAATGTACTGGATATTGCCTCATAGTGTCAGATTAATTAAAAATGTTGTACTCCCATCGATAGTCGAACTCAGAAGCTTCATTTGTATGTTCATATATTTTATTCGTTGAGACGGATCGACAAATTCAAAATCCATCTTGGGATGAATCTAAAGACTAATTCTTCAAGACAAGGATACACTACGTCCATTTCTACCTCCTCAAAATATGTGTACTATAACCATTACAAAAGAACAGAACCTGGAAGGTATTCGTTAATTTGAAGATGAAGATTTAAGTGTAGAGATTGTAAATGCGCATGTACTCAATTTATGTCACACTCCACCGTGAACTGACATATTCTGGATTCTTTGAACATTTCTTCATATAATTTAGAAAGCGATTAATTAGGCTATGTGTCCACAGGCGTAGTTACGGGATGTGTTGGCTGTTTCAGTCTACATCCTATCAAAATTATATGATTTGTTTCTTCTTTTGTCATGCATTATAAAATTTTCTCACCTGCAATTTTTCAATTCATTGAAGTAAAATTCTCTCTGATTTTTAATATACTTACACCCCAGTAATATGAGGATATAAAAATGTTATAATAAGATGGTGATGGTTAGTCTTCATTTACCTTGTGAACATCGGTATCAACAACTCTACTTCAATTATTTATATTTCTCTGCTCAACCAGATGAACATTTCTAGCTGTGACCAGTGAACATGCCTTAATGTAAGTAGACAATAATAAGTTGGCACTTTCTTTCGAAGGCAATCATGTGAGTTTGTACCGTAGAGGATCGGTAAACAACCCTATCATTGAAGTGTAACCAATAAGGTACAGTGTATCTAGTAACATTTTTTTTAACCTTGGCCCCTGTTCCGATAAATTTAAGAAATCCACTGTATAACATCGGAAATTGTAATCAGTTTGTACTGTATAAATTTCTGTAACCCATGTGTAAATTCCGTTTTATGTTGACCTAAATAAGCAAAATTTGGGCTTTTCAGGATAATTAGATGTGTAGATTCTTAGAAAATAATTTCTTTTCATTTATTCATAATTCCTTCATAATTTTCTCATATATAGGCATATAATTTCAGCAGTTATAAAATATACATTATTATTTCAATGTAATGCATATTTTAACAAGTCGATAAAATTTCTTCGACTTCTATTTATTAAATGACAATGTAAGGATTATCGAGATACTTCCATGCTTCTTACCTCCACAATTGTCGGTATAAGGTCTGGGGAGTAAATGTAGTAGGGGTAGAAAGCTCACCAGATTATGTCCATGCTTGAACAAAAATAGTGACATATGTAGGACATAAGTTGCCAAATCTGCAGAAAGGCAGATTCCTTGGTTGAGAGTATTCGTACCAGAAACATTCGATCCACACCCGCGTATAGTCCATGTATACAAGACTCCAAAAGTGCATTACCACCTGCAATTCCCCTTTTCCTGCAATAGCTGGCAACCCAAAAAGCTCGGCGCTTCGGTTGGTTGCGAATTCGAAAGGCGTTGCACCAAATCTCAATTTTGTAGCAAATATATCAGTGTGGCAAACTGCAAATAAGAGAATAAAACAAATTGTTAAGAATGACAGCTATATTATTGTGACGGAGTTGGATGACATCAAAAGTTACAAAATGATCTTACTTAAGCAGTTCAAACAAGATGAATGGCAAGAAACAGATATAAGAGGAAACCATTTTCTCCTTCCATCCCCGAAGAAGAGTTTCATAAAAGAGAAAAAATATTACATAGTGTAAAGGTTTAATATAAAAGCCAATCCCAAAATTTTCAAAGCTGACACTAGAAAGGCAAGAACAAGTGAACAAAAGTGAATGAAATTGTGCAGAGATATTGCCGACTTAAAATGAGGGAATACCGGTTTTGAATTTTAATGGAGAAAACGGTTAGGTGAGGCACGGACCCCTCCAAACATTTGATCACGAAATATCAAACGTGCTAGTAACAGTATGTCAGATGTGTGTAAAGGACATGAAGAATTGCAACGAAATTTTATGTATGGACAATACGCAAAAAATAAGCGAATACGTTTTTTTATTTTCTCCGGAAAAACAGTTTTAGGGGCAAAAGGCACAACCAAAACTTTTGAAAGTTGACGACCGAAAAGCGAATACAAGTGAATCGAAGTCAATTAAATTGTTCACAGATGTTGTCGACGTAAAATGAGTATACGGGTTTCGTATTTTCCTGAAAAAAGGGTTGGGTGGGGTACGAACCCCTCCAAACCTTTGATCAAGAAATATCAAAAGTGTTAGTAACATTATGTCAGATGTGTGTAAAGGACATGAAGAGTTGCAACATAGCTTTGTGTATGGACAATACGCCCAAAAAATAAACGAATATTGGTTTTTTATGTTCTGCGGAAAAACTGTTTTAGGGGGCAACATCCCACTCCCAAAATTTTGAAAATTGATGACCAAAAGGCAAACACAAATGAATCGAAGTGAACGAAATTATGCACAGATACTGTAGACATAAAATGATGGAATGTGGGTTTCGTATTTTAATGAAAAAAATGGTTGGGTGGTGCACCGACCCCTCAAAACCTTTGATCACGAAAAATCAAAAGTGCTGGTAACAGTATGTCAGAAGTGCTTAAAGGACATGAAGAATTGCAACGAAACTTTACGTATGTATAATACGCAAAAAATAACTAATACTGTTTTCTTATTTTCTGCGGAAAAAACGGGTTAGGGGCAAAAACTCCTACCCGAAATTTTGAAAATTGACGCCCGAAAGGCAAAATGGAGTGAACCGAAGTGAATGAAATTCAGCGCAAATATTGTGGAGATAAAATGAGGGAATACGGGTTTCGTCTTTTCCTGGAGAAAAGGGTTGTGTGGGCCTCGGACCCCTCCAAACATTTGATCACGAAAAATCAATAGTGCTAGAAACAGTATGTCAGATGTGTGTAAAGGATATGAAGAATTGCAACGACACTTTGTGTATGGACAACACGCAAAGAATACACGAATACGGATTTTTTGTTCTGCGTAAAAGCGGTTTCAGGTTGCAAAAATTCCCACCCAAAATTTTTAAAGTTGACACCCGGCTAGCAAAGAGGAAGTGAACCAAGGGATGAAATTGTCCGCAGATATTGCAGACGTAAAATCTGGATAGGGATTTCGTGTTTTCCGAGAAAAAAGGATTGGCTGGTGAACGGATCCCTCCAAACCTTTTGATCACGAAATATTAAAGTGCTAGTAACATGACGTCAGAATTCTGTGAAGGACATGAAGAATTGCAAAGAAACTTTGTGAAGGGACAATACGCAAAAAGTTAACAGATACGTTTTTTTTAATTTTCTACAGAAAAACGGTTTTAGGTGGCAAAAGCTCCCACCCAAAATTCCGAAAGTTGACGTTCGAAAGGCAAATTAAAGTGAACCGAAGTGAATGAAATTCTGCACAGATATTGTATAACATCAAATAAGGATATATGGGTTTCGTATTTTCCTCGAGAGAAAGGTTAGGTGGGCACAGACCCCTCCAAACATTTGATCACGAAATTTCAAAAGGGCTAGTAACAGTTGTCAGATGTGTGTAAAGGACATGAAGAATTGCAGCATAGCTTTGCGTATGGACAATACGAAAAGAAATAAACGAATACGAGTTTTTTATGTTCTGCATAAGAATGGTTTTAGGTTTCAAAAGCCCCCACACAAAATTTTGAAATTTGACGCCCGAATGGAAAGAAGAAATGAACCGAAGTGGATGAAATTGTTCACAGATACTGCAGACGTAAAATGTGGATACCGGTTTGGTGTTTTCCTGGAGAAAACGGTTGAGTGAGGCACCGACCCCTTCAAACCTTTGATCACGAGAAATCAAAAGTGCTAGTAACAGTATGTCAGATGTGTGTAGAGGACATAAAGAATTGCAACATAACTTTGTGTATGAACAATAGGCAAAAATTAAACGATTTTTTTATTTTTGGGAAAGAAACGCTTTTTAGGGCAAAAGCCCCCGACCAAAATTTTGGAATTTGACCCCAAAAGGTAAAAAGAAGTGTACTGAAGTGAATGAAATGTGCACAAATATTGTAGAGGTAAGATGAGGGAATACATGTTTCGTATTTTCCTCAAAGAAAAAAAAACTGTTGAGTGGACCGATGCGTTGAGTGGCACGAGGAGTAAACCGGAGCGAATTAAATTGTATGTAGATATTAGATATGTAATACATTGCCTTTCGTGTGTCACAAGTGTCGTGTCTCCATCCGATTTCTTCAAATTAGGCAAATCAACTACACGCAAAATCAGTATAGCGTATTTTATAGTATTTCAGGAGGCACGTTTAACCCTTAGAATGTTTTTGCGCATAAACAAACAGACGTGTCGATTTATTTCCAGTTTGATCTTGTCTGCCAAATTTGAAGCAAAACTGATAGGGTCACTACAGAAACACGAAAGGGCTTATTTTACATAGGGTCTATATAATATCTACACAAAATCATTTCCTTCGGTCCACTCCTTCCTTCGCTATTATTAACTTCTTTTTCGGATGGGGCCTAGACCCCAACACTGTTTTTCCGCAAAAATTAAAACACGATTCATTTATTGTTTTGCAAATAGTCCCAATTCGAAGTTTCGTTGCAATTTTCCATATTCTTTAGGGACTTCTGACGTATGCTATTTCTATCCTCGTCACCAAAAGTACCTTTACAGAGCCGTGACGCGTATGTGACCGCGCGTTGCTCCAAGAAAGGGATAGTTGTATAAGAATTTGTGGTTAATTTTGAAGAGTTTTTATTTTGACTAGGGAATTAACATAGGTGTAGGGAGTAAAGACACAGATTTGAAGCATCAGTGCACTATCATCTCTGTAAAGATTCGTATTCTCAGCTTTTCTATTTATTGTTTTATATGTTAAGTTAAACATCACAACATGTATCACTTATATCGTAGATCGTATTGTTTTTTTTAATCGTGTCTGTAACGTGTTGTCAAATCATTTATCTCCAGACATGATGAAGAGAGAAGAGAAAGAAATACATCTATAATATAGGTATATGTGACTTATGAAACAAGTGTAGGAATTACGTAGTTAAAGGACACATAAGAGAGCGAAAAGGAGATATAGAAGTCTGAACTTTCAGAAACGTCCTAGATAGGTGAAAATATAGTTAAAAATTGCAAAAGATATAACGTAATTTATCTTTCTTTTCTTATATTCTACTATAATTTTTTCACATCTGAACATCTCTATTAAGAATTACGAGATAAAAGTGAATAGAGAAACATTTCTGTGGCAGATAATGTTAGTGTTGCAGTGTTGCCCAACAACCGAAGTATTTCAAGAAAATATATTATTAGTAGTAGTAAAGAATAGAAAAAATACTTTTTAATATTCGCATATATACACTTTGAATAACATATTTGTTTACTTCTGTAACTCTCCGTTTCGTTAATACGTTTTAAAAAGAGAAAAATAATCCGTCACAGTTTCTAATTTATATTGTGTTGCAGCGAGCATACAACGACCAGATTCCTTCAGCGCGGCAATTGGAGCGAATGTTAAGTCTCCTTTCCCCTATCTCAAAAGTTAAAGGGACTGGTCGTTGCAGTGTTTCTGCAACACAGCACGGTTTCCAGTGAACGAGAAGGTTTTTCACGCTAAATAAGATTTCTGAATTTTATTTCACTAGCAATTAACAAATGGAATTTGTTTTTATGCATTCATATTTTTAAATTACAGGTCCATACTGAAGCAAATCAATATAATGACAATTAAAAAGGTGATTGCAGAATTACAAAATAAGGAAAGAAAATATCTAGTAGAGCAGGAAACAAATGAAAGTAGACCCGCATTTACAAGTTAATACTTAGCTTATATTGATAATGAAGGTTTCTTCCACAGTAATTTGTGATTCAAATATTAATAAGTCAGTATGTATAATCGCCCCCTCCCTCTGTGGATAGTATTTTAGTATATACATGTTTCTTTTATAAAATAAGTATATTCTATACTCTTGATAATTTCAACATAAAACTGTATGATGGGGAACGCCACATTGAATTTGGGACTAGTTAGCAATGCTCAGGGGAGTAGCCACGAGGGAGTCCACCGGGTCCGGACCTCCCAAAAATTTCGAAACTTGACTAACATTTGTAGACTTTCCTAACGAACTATACTTGTTTAACAGAGAAACGGTTGATGTAGGCTAAATATTTTATTTTATGCCTCATCTTGTACTCTCTCTTTTCTTAAAAACAATCAATGTATCATGTTTTTGCTAAGAATATAGGTGACAATAATTAAGAATTACTTATCGTCTTTTCGAATGCAGAATAAGAAAGGCATATATTGCATAGACGTATCGAACCCCTCCCAACACACATTTCTGGGTGTAGAACTGGCAGTGCTCTTTGTTTTGACCTTCTTCGACTTTTATCTTCTGTTAGGTATATATGCTGATCCTAAATCTGTCAGGTTTCGAGGTTTCGTTTCCAGAGCATATGACATTGATAAGCATTGTTTCGCCTCATGTGGACGTATATTGTGTTCATCGTGCATTGCGTAACAACCAAGACGGATGATTAGGAATGTAGTTTTTTTCTTTGACGTACATCTGTGTGTGTTGATGTATGAATATGTGGCATTCGGATTCATATACCAGTACGTCTTTTGTATCAACTGTTTTGGTTTTCAATTATTAGATTTAATTTTATTGTCTGCGTTTTAATTCTGTAAATAACCTACAAATTCTGAATGAATTGTATACCGTGACTTTTGTAAATAACTTACAAAAAGCATTGGCCAGCTTTGAACTGAGGAAAAACTTGCAATTAAGGCTTAGACAAAACAAGCAAAGGATAATTCAGGAGAGTGTTCGAAAAAAATCCAGTTTGAATTTAAGGATGTTTTATGGCAGTAATGTTTTTTGCACTAGATACATTCTAAATTTTACTGGATAAACTGTGAATAAAGTGAGCATTTTTTATAACGCTAATCTCTGTTACGAACTCTCTTAGTCAACGCTGAACAGGAATTCGTATCACTGTCAGGGACTGAGTTTGCTAGAATGAATCGTTCGCAATAATCCAGAAGAAATATTTAATGAATCTACAAATCTTCTGAAATTAATATTAACTATACCTATGGCGTCAGCAAAAGACGAAAAGTATTTTTCTACATGAAAAAGAATTGACACTTTCAAGGAATTGAATGTCCGAAGAAAGGTTATCACCATTGGTTATGCTTTCCATAAAAAAGACCTGACAATAAGAATACCAGAGTTCAGCCAGCATGTATTATACAGATCAATCAGCATGTATTAGACAGATCTCCAATCAAAGAGAGGAGAATGAACTTACTAATTAATTAAGGTGATTAATCGGATAAAATGATCTGCATTTTTTATTTTTTAAAAACAAATTTTATTTAATTTCACATGTCACATAGCATTTGCATCTAAAATTATGCTGATTAGTCAAAGAGTCCACTTTGTATTTTCTGTCTCGTATCGTTCGTATTGCAACACCCGAAACCACAATCCACCGGCCGCCACTGAAACATTTCCATCTGAAGGATTAAATGAGAAAAAATCTTTTGAATCGACTAGTTTCGAACTCACAACCCTTGAACCCATGAGTCAGCGCTCTACCGATTGAACTAACAACTCCTGTTGTAAAAGACTCATTTCTACAACTACCCGTTGATGAATGGAGTGTATTAACCAAGTTGGACGAGATAATTGCTCCATATAGCTATTGCTATAATAATAATAATGAAAATAATAATAATAATAATAATAATAATAATAATAATAATAATAATAATAATAATAATAATAATAATAATAATAATAATAATAATAATAATGCTCTGGGGAACATTCACGTGAGCATCCATGTGTCTAGTGGAGCTCGAGCAAGGCACAATGACGGCCGAGGAGTATCGCACACTGTTTGCAGACTACGTACACCCCTTCATGACAACCATGTTTCCCAACGGTAGTGGCATTTTTCGACAAGAAAATGCACCATGTCACAAGGCCAGGAGTGTGATGAAGTGATTCCAGAAATGTTCAACGATGTTCTATATCTGTTGACGGTGTGCGAATTACAAGGCAGATGAGGGAAATGCCCATTGGTAATACTGGATGTTGCTATAACCAAAGATTTCCTTCTATGTCAAAGAACTATGTGTTGTGTAATTAAAATGCTATAAGTAGTTCTATCTGTAGTGTGTATGAAATAAATTATTAAGAAATGCAAACTATGTGACTTTCCGATTCCAAAAATGGCTTTGGTTCGAATAACATCATAAAACAATTAAAAGAAATTAAATTTTATTATCAAACCAGCATCCTTTCAAACTCAGACAGAAAAAGGTTGACACGTTTGTGTCTTTGTTCGGAACGAGAAAACTCATGAAACAATGGTTAGTCACTGATGAAACTGGTATTAAGAGAACTTGTATTTCTATAAAGGATTTTTATACATACATATAACCACCAACCCTCGGAATGAAATCTTCTGAAACACTGATCTCGATGAATGGTTTAAAATTTTGCTTGAATCTGGAAGACTATCACAAAATATTTAAACTTGAATCGATTGGAAAATGGAAATGAAAGCTGTTTGTAAGAATCATTTTTAAAAATAACTTTAGGTATTCCTTGCTTTTAGGATAGTCCTCATTTAAAATAATAAACGCTGGAATACTTTCGAAGGCAATAATTTATTCCGAGTTTATAAATTTTTAAACAATTTCAAAAACTGTGTTTGCATTTTTGAGACATGAGACGAGACGAGGCATTTCAAGAGACGTCTCGTCTCGGAAACCTAGCCGCCGAACCAGGATATGATCAAGGTAGGGACTAAAGCATAGTTTCCAACTTTATCCAGTATAAATAAAGTAGGATTGAAACCCATTTTATCCAGTGTATACCAGAGCGTCAAGGGAAGGGCGATAATTATTTCACAACTTCACACACGGCACGACCAAGCACTGAATCCATTGAAGTCGTACTACGTAATAATTATCGAGTGTCTGCACTTTTTCTATTAAAACTCATAGTATATTCTATCTTAATATAAATTGTCACTCATGTACTGTATGCTAATGTAACTTATGATAAAAGTGTTTTTTTTAAAACAAAATGAAACGGTTGAGGTGGACTCTGGCGAGTAGAAGACATGCAATTTATTTAATCACCACGTAACCTACTTGGCCACACACTTAGGTTACGCTCTTCACCTTTTTTCCATGCTATCTAAAGTATCGACTAATCTTAAATTCGCATTGCCAATTCGGGTTTTCTAGCAATTATTATGTTGTAACTTAATTTGCATGCAAAATCCTGACATAATTAGCATTTAAGAACTCTACAGTGTGCACTAAAATGATGAGAGAAATATAGTGAAATCTCAGTTTCAAATTTCATGTCTACCTTGAATCCAAATACCTGTGCCGTCATTCCCTTCAATGTTGAAAGGAGACGAAACTTGCAATAGATCTCAATTTTTCGCTTATATAATCTTTAATTCCGACTATTTGTTCATAAAATTTTAAAGAAAAAAAATCAAATGGCATCTTTAAGTTTTACGTCCCACGTTTATGCCGGTTAGGCTAAAGGAGACGGTGATGATGAGAGATGAGTGAAGTGAGAGAACCCCGAGAAAACCCACAAAGTCCACACGGCGCGAGCTGGGATCGAACATGGGATCCCAAGTACCGGAAGTGAACGCTCTACCACTGAGCCACCACGCCTCCAAAATTTTAAAGAAATATTAGTTACTAACAAGTTACACTTCCGATGTGTAACACTTCGATTTTGATAAAATTTTGCAGCTAGATATTACACATGAAACAAACGAATACGTATCTTTTATTTTCTGCGGAAAAACAGTTTTAGGGGGCAAAAGCCCCAACGCAAAATTTTGAAAGTTGAGACACGAAAGGCAAAGAAATTGAACAGAAGTAAACGAAATTTTACACACATATTGCAAACAAAATTACCTTCGTATTTACCTTAAAAAGACGGTTAGGTGGGGCACGGGACCCTCCAAAACTTTCATCAGGAAATATTGATTGTGCTAGTAACAGTATGTCACATGTGTGTAAAGGACATGAAGAATTGCAGCGAAACTTTGTGTAAGAACAATACGCAAAAATAAAGGAATACGGGTTTTTTATATTCTGCGGAAAAACGGTTTTAGGGGCTCAAAAGCCCCCACCCAATTTTTTTTAAAATTGAGGTCCCAAAGGCCAGAGGAATCAAACGAAGTCAATGAAATTGTGCACAGATATTGTAGACATAAAACGAAGGAATACAGGTTCTTTATTTTCTTGAAAAAAAGAAAACCGTTTAGGTGGGACACAGACCCCTCCAAAACTTTGATCGTGAAATATCAAAAGTGCTAATAACAGTATGTCAGAAGTACTTGAAGGACATGAAAAATTGGAACGACACATTGTGTAGGGATAGTATGGAAAAATATACGAATACGGGTTTTCTATTTTCTGTGGAAAAAAGGTTTTAGTGGCAAAAGCTCCCACCCAAAATTATGAAAATTGAGGCCGAATGGCCAGAGGAAGTGAACTGAAGTGAATGAAATTGTGCATAGATACTGTAGACATAAAATTAGGGAATAAGGGTTTCTTATTGTCCTGAAAAAAAAAAGAAACCAGTTTAGATGATACACAGACCCCTCCAAAACTTTGATCGTAAAATATCAAAAGTGCTAATAACGGTATGTCACAAGTGGTTGAAGGACATGAAGAATTGGAACTACACATTGTGTAGGGACAATACGCAAAGAAAAACGAATACGGGTTCTTATTCTGCGGAAAAATGGTTTTAAGGGGGCAATAGCCACACCCAAAATTATGAAATTTGAAGCCCTAAAGGCAAGAAGAACTGCATCGAATTGAATTACATTGTACACAAATGTTGTAGACGTAAAATGAAATAATTTGGTTTCGTATTATCCTGAAAAAAAAAAGCGGTTGACTGAGGCACGGTCCTTCTAAACCGTTGATTACTAAATATCAAAATTGAAAATAAGCATGTCAGACGTTCCTAAAAATATTTCGAATTGCAACGAAACTTTGTATATTCCAAAACAATAAATGAAACGTGTTTCACCTTCAGTGGAAAAACACTGTTGGGGCCTAGGCCCCATCCGAAAAAAAGTAAATATTTCCGTAATAGCGCAGGAAGGACTGGACCGAACCAATGAAATTGTGTGTAGATATTATATACACCCTATGTAAAATAAACCCTTTCGTGTTTTTCAAGTGTTCCTATCCGTTTTGCTTCAAATTTGGCAGATCAAGAGCAAACTGGAAATAAATCGACACGTATTTTTCTTTATGCGCAAAAACATTCTAAGGGTTAAAAGTGCCTTCTGAAATACTATAAAAAACGCTATACTGTTTGTGATTGTAGTTGACCTGAAAAATTTAAAGAAATCGGATGGAAACACGACACATGCGAAACACGAATGGCCATAGTTTACACACCCAATATCTGCATACAATTTCATTCGCTTTTGTCCTCCCCTCTAGCCCCTCAAAGTCTTGGTCCACTCAACAGTTTTTTTTCTTTCAGGAAGAATACGAAACACATATTCCCTCATCTTACCTCTACAATACTTGTGCATATTTAATTCATTTCGATCCATTTCTTTTTGTCTTTCTTGCGTCAACTTTCAAATTTTTGAGTGGGAGCTTTTGTCCCCTAAAACTATTTATCTACAGAAAATAAAAAACGTGTATTCGTTTATGTTTTGCGTATTTTTCATAAAAAATGTTTCGTTCAAATTCTTCATGTCCTTTACCAACATTCGACATACTAGCACTTTTGATATTTCGTGATCAATGGTTTAAGGGGTCCCTTCCCCACCTAACTGTTTCTTACAGGAAGATACGAAACTCGTATTCCCTAAGTTTATATCTGCAATATCTGTGCAAAATTTCATTCACTTTGGTTCACTTCTTCTTACTTTTTGGGAGTCAACTTTAAAAATTTTGGGGTGGGCTCTTTTGCCCCCTAAAACCGTTTTTCCGCAGAAAATAAAAACAACAGTATTCATTTATTTTTGGCGTATTGTCCATACACAAAGTTATGTTGCAATTCTTCATGTCCTTTACACACACATCTGACATGCTGTTACTAGCACTTTCGATATTTCGTGATCAAGGTTTGGTGGGGTCGGTGCCCCAAACAACCCTTTTTTCGCAGGAATATACTAAACCCATATTCCCTCATTTTATGTCTACATTATCTGTGCACCACTTCATTCACTTTGGTTCATTTCTTTCTGCCTTTCGGGCGTCAACATTCAAAAATTTGGGTAGGGGCTCCCCTGAAACAGTTTTATTTTAGAAAATAACAAACAGTATATGTTTATTTTTTGCGTATTGTCCATACACAAAGTTTCGTTGCAAGTCTTCATGTGCTTTACACACATCTGACATACTGTTACTAGTACTTTCGATATTTCATGATCAAAGGTTTGGAGGGATCTTTGCCCACCCAACCCTCTTTTTGCAGGAGTATACGAAACCCGTTTTTTTTTTTTTGTTATTTTACATCTACAATATCTGTGCACAATTTAATTCACTTTGGTTCTTGTTTTTGCCTTTTGGGAGTCAACTTTCAACATTTTGGGTTGGGGCTTTTGCCCCCTAAAACCGTTTTCTGCAGAAAATAAAAAAAAAACTATTCGTTTGTTTTTTCCTATTGTCCATACGTAAAGTTTCGCTGTAATTCTTCATGTTCTTTACACATATTTGACATACTGCTACCAGGACTTTTGATGTTTCGTGATCAAATGTTTGGAGGGGGCCATGCTCCACCCAACCGTTTATTCATTAAAATACGAAACCCATATTCCTTCATTTTACGTTTGCAATATCTGTGCACAATTTCACTCATTTCGGTTAAGTAGTTCTTGCCTTTCGGGTGTCAACTTTTAAAATTTAGATTGGGGCTTTTATATTAAACCTTTGCATTATATAACTCTTTTTTATGAGATTCTTTTTTGGGGGCGAAGGAGAGAAATGGTTTCCTCTGATATTTGTTTCTTGCCATTCATCTTGTTTCAACTGCTTAAGTAAGAACATTTTGTAACTTTTGATGTCATCCAACTCCGTCACTATAATAATAAAATTGTCATTCTTAAAGATTTGTTTTATTCTCTTATTTGCAGGTTGCCACACTGATATATTTGTTACAAAATTGAGGTTTGGTCCAACGCCTTTCGAATTCGCAACCAACCGAAGCGCCGAGCTTTTCGGGTTGCCTGCTATTGCAGGAAAAGGAGAATAGCAGGTGGTAATGCACTTTTGGAGTGGTGTATACAACGGTATGTTGTATATTTCTAATTGTAACAATTATTATTTACTTGGGCTATAATATATTTTAATTTTATACTATTCAGATCCTGCTAAATGAACAAGAAAAAGAAAAAGAAATAATATTGTTATAATGTTAATATATGAAAAGACTATTCAAATGTTTTATGTAATCTAATATCGATGTCGTTGTCATGACAACAGGAAATAGTGTTATTGTGTGAGTTAAGAAGACATCTTAAAATGTTTATGTAGAAGTAAACTGTACACTTCTCTATCATATTTATTAAAATAAGTGTAGGAAAGGTAATTTATGTGTTTTGAATGGCTCAATATTAATGTGAATAAGAACGAGTTATCGTTATACATGTGGGGCTCAACATCTTGATACGCATCTAGCATGTATAATACTTGACTTTTAAGGCGAATGTTTACGAGTCCAAGGTCCCCTTCGGTGCGAGCAAGATAAATAGTGTCGTGCCAAGGCGGAAGAAGTAGCCCCGCCAAAGAAAACACATAAATACAGATTCAATTTGGCGAGCGTAAACAGAAGGAAGGGGAATGGGGAGCGCGTAGTACCAAAGTTTAGGAGCAACGAACTGGTTGAGATATTGAATCTGATGTATTAAATGCAGACCGTGGACCCATTGTAAGTAAACCATCTGCTTAATCTGATTAACGATAGGACGCCAGAAAGCATGCATTTGTTTTCTTGCATCGGTATGAAAAGTTATGCCGATTACTGTTAAAGCATCAACCATTGGAATGTGGGTACGTGAATCAGGCAAGGAGGGTAGAGATAATTCGTGAAATGACAGGAGTTTGGTCTTGTGTTTATTGTATGCCAAGCAGGAGCACTGGGTGAAATCGTGAGTTATGCGGATGGCGGTTAGCATATCTTCGGGCTCAGTTTCAATTAAGTTCACGTCATCCGCAAATCCGAAGGCGTGTAATTAATGATATTCCAGTATACCGGGAAAGGTAATCTGAGCCAGGGCCCGGAGATAGGTATGTAGAACTTTCACAAAGAGGCTCGTCGAGATACTATGTAGTTGCCTTAATCCACTTTACAGAGCAAATGGTTCGGAAAGATTACCATTGATCTGAACTCGACATTGGGGCCGATTGGTAGAGTTGACTTATGATTTGTTGAAATGCAGGCGGAAATCGCCAGGCGTCTAAAGATTGAAGAAGTACCAGCGATTAAAGCAGTCATATGCGGAAGAAAAATCGATGCCAAGGACCCCTCATTAATGCGCCGAGTTTGTACGTACGCTATAAAATCCCATATCGAATGTAACACATAATAGATGTTATATTTGGGGTGGGTGGCTGCCTGGTATCGACTAATATACTTTTGTAATATGGGTTTTAAACGTGCCGTCATAATTTTTGTGAACAGTTTCAAATCGGTAGGCAGTAAAGTGATGGGTCAGTATCTGTACTCCTGTAAGTCTGGGAATTGGCGGATTTCGGGGTGAATATTGTGATTCCGACGTTACCGCAGATTTTGCCTCCCGTTAAATATGTATTAAACAACTTGACTAGGGTATCTGAGAGAAAGGTCCAGTATTGTTTATAGAACGCGTACGGCAGACCTTCATATCCTGGCGCGCCCCTTCGTTTTGTTGCCTGGAGGGCCATCCATATTTCCTGGGAAGTTATGGGGCGCATGAGATCACGACCCTCTTGGATTATACACTCCTTCTGGGTATACAGCTAAGAAGGAACGGGCTGAGGTTTATGACAAAAGTTTGCCAGAATTCCTGTCTCCTCATATTTCTCGTATGGTAATCATGGCTGATTGGAATAACACTGTGACCACCTGCGTAATCAGTTTGGGACTAATCGACAAAAACTGAGTTGTAACATTGGTGTCAGAAGGTCGGGGTTGAACAAATTTATAGTAATACTCTCGAAAAGCGTTTAGGATCTTAATCGAATCACTAGCGATATCACTATTCAGGAGGCAGAAAGATACTATTGTAGCTGTTTCCGTCGGTGCAACAGACGTAAAATTTCGTAAATAGTGACAGTTTCCTGGGCAAGCCTATAATATGTGGTCTCATTAATGAAATAAGGCATGAGTGTGGGAGCCTAGAGATTTTGTAGTCGTAGTTTGAGCTGTTGCAAGGTGCGTTTATTCTGTAGTGAGCGGGCCGCACACTATTCCTGACGTAATGCCTGATAGAAGAATTCAAACATCGTCTGCCGATCGCGTCGCGTTTCGCGTCCTTTGTCTTGGAAGAACAGAGGGATCTTAGGTTTAAGAAATGTTTTCCACCAAGAGGCGAGATCTGGAAAATATTGTTGCGCCAGTTCCAATAGGAATATTGGTAAAATACAAGTGCCAGTAGGAATAACAATACAAGTGGCAATAGAAATATTGTTGTGCCAGTTCCTCGCATTAACCGTCGTGATGAAGTAATGATGTATTCCTCTCCTGTATCCTCTCCTGCTGTGGGCAGACAGGGGTTGATCTGTTTTTATGCGGATCTTGAGCGCTGCACGAGCAGTGAAAGATGATATAATAGTCTCTACGTCAATCATAGTGTGAAACAAGTCAGGAGTGACATATATTTTGTCAATCCTACTTTTCGAATGTGAGGTACAATGAGTATAGATCCTCAGTGAATTGGAAACAATGACTACATCCCTTAAGTGAAAAGCCCGCAAAAATTCCAAAATTGCGGGTCAAGAGGGGGGTTGGAGGAATTGAATCTGCGCTGGTCACAGTGTTATTCCAATCAGCCATGATTACCATACGAGAAATATGAGGAGACAGGAATTCTGGCAAACTTTTGTCATAAACCTCAGCCCGTTCCTTCTTAGCTGTATACCCAGAAGGAGTGTATAATCCACCAACCAGGTGCCCCTGTATGACACAATGAATAACACGTCCGTCAGGGGAGAGTAAGATTGGTATGACCCAATCCTCTTCTAATAAACATCCCTACTCCAGTGCTGGGTCCTAGATTTACCAACATATAATAGTCCAGCATATTGTTAAATGAATCATGTATAAGTTCTTGCACAAACTATATCCGGATTATGGCATGTCAGAAATTGTTTTAAATACGCTTTTTTATTGTCACAACTTACGCGATTTAAATTTACTGTGAGAAAGGATAAAGAGTTTATTACAGTCATATAGAGGAAAATTTCGTAGTATAACACTTCCGTGCAGTGTCGAGATCTATGTAAGTTCGTTCTACTAAAGTTTAATGTGAGTCTTAAAACTGAGAGTGGAAGCAAAAAATAACTTAAAAAATCCATTATAGATGTAAATGTATAGGCTAGGCACTTCAGGTAAAAGGATACACATACGTCGATGGTAGATCTAAACACAACTAACAATCAAGGTGGTGTTAGAAGTGATATTTAGCGCGAGTCCAATCAGCACAGTTGCTCTATTAGAATCGGAGGGCACTTGTATTGTATACACGTGACGAAGAGAAAGAACAAAAAGGATTCACACACAGCACTACTTGGCGTGGTTTCGTATCCATTGACCTTGAAGTCCAATACCTTATGTATCTGTGTCGAACACCTGTTTTGGGTGAATACGTGGATCACGTTAGGAAGACAGAGATACTTGGTTGATTTCCAAGTTAGAAGTCCGTTCTTCCTTCCGGGATAATTTTCGTATTTTTTGTTTAGAAATAACATCGCTTAACTGAAGCTCTTTTGTCTGATGCTGGAGAAAATCGCTTTCAAGGGATTCAAGATTCTCTTCCTGTGTATCTTGCGGGACTTTCCTATCCTGAACTGGTGATGGGTTGGATTCAACCTCCATGGTGTGTGAGGGGATATGCTGCTCAACTCGTATGGCGGAGGCCTCCAATGTAGTCGATAAAGGCAATCGTTTACTTGGAAGTTTGGTAACTTCGTTCGCTTTCTCAATTGACTTGATTGTAAGCGCAGGGAACTCTTCTGGGTCTTGTACCGAGGGTCGATACTCAAGATCATCATCTTGGTCACCAGATTTCGTAGAAATGACCTGTGGGGCTAATTTGAAGTATGTCATAGGAGTCACTTTTCCTCATACGAGGAATGGACGAGGAAGTGGTCGGGATTATACTCGCTCACCCCGGGGTTAAGCCCCTGTTTCAGTCTACAGTTCGCTACTGTGTGCATAGAGCTGTGGCAGCGAAAACATGCAATCGGTTGACCACTATATGATACTCCTACTTTATAACCATGTACTAGAAGTCGGGAAGACACATGAGATGTCAGTTTAATGTGTACATGGCGAGTTCCAGTTTTGAAACCAGGTGGATAAGGAGGGGAGCATTGCTGATCTTCAAGTTTAATCACTGAACCATATGCACTATGAGACTCACTCAATAAGTTATTCAGTGCCTCGATAGGGAACTCAAACACACGAAGCAGGGTGGTTGGATCTGCGGCAGAAATGATTCTGAATAAACTCACTTCCTTATTTGAATGAATGAATGGGACCTCACTAGGGGCAAGAGCTGCAAAGTTATCGTATTCTTGTTGCATTTTGAATTTCAGCAAAATAAAAATTTTCACTATTTAACTGCATGGCATTGATGTGATCAAAAATACCTTGGAAAGTGAAGTTCATCCAATGGTAGATTTCCAGGGAACTGGTCGAACTGCACGAAACTTCTTGTCAAATTCCAGTTTAAATTGAAGATCTTTTTTATATTCCGTATTCACTTCTGCACTGATACACTGACACTACGCACAAACAGCAGTAATTTAGAGTACAGAGTATAACTCCTAATTCAGTAGAATTGCTTCGATATAGAAATGAAAGCAATGAAATACACCTAACATATACATGGTCCACTATACTATAGGCTATAGTACACTGTGTAAGCACCAGGGTATCCGTATTGTTTCGACGGCGGCTTGATGCGAACTGTGACCACTCACCCACCGCGCCACTTATCCACCAAAACTATTACCTAGTTAGAATCGTTTCATGGCAAAATATAAACAAGATACTCAATATAACAAAAACAAACAAATATAAACAAATTATAAATAAAAATATAAACAAGAAAATATAAGCAACTTCTGTGAGTGTCTTAATGACTTACTCGAGATTTCCTTGTTTAACTCAAAAATAAGTTATACAGACGTTCCTCAATGAGAGGAACATCACGAAACGTTCTTGAAGTTGAGACTACGCCATCGGCAGAGCAGTAACTTCTGGGGGTCAGGGGGCAACTGGCCCAAGAAAACTCCCCGTCGTTCGAGGGGGCCCATTTTGATAATAAATTTTCTTACTTCATATATGATACTAACATGAAATTAGAAATTAAGCATCAAATGGGGTCGCTACATTATATAAACAAACAGCACGCAAAAGGTAAATAGAACGAAAGAGTGGTGGACCCATTTCAGTAAAAAAAATGTCTACTATTAGGGGCTCTATAAATAATTTTTTTCGTATGGCTTCGACATTTATCAATATTGTCCTCTTAATTATTTATTCATGTATGCAATGAGCCCAGGGAGTAACTAATGGAACCACAGACCTTGCCGTGCGGCAGGTCCCAAAGGCTTCAAGGGGCCATTAAGATTAAGAGAAAATTGGAAATAGGCTGCTCAATTATTAGAAAAACAACCTTTTCTGCGGGGCCCAAATGAGCTTATTAATACTTGCTCCCATTCCAGAAAAAATCTAAGTTTTGGTGCTTTTCATCGCTTTCAGGGATTGTCCCGATTTACATTACACTTCGTCTTTACCATAACTTCTAATTTATAAAGAAGAAAAGACGAAATAAATTATTTTCCGATTCTTTGAATTGTATCAACACGTGTAGAAATAGACAGCTCTATGTTTATGATCCATAACTAGAAGTTTATTTTCTGATATTCATATGAGGAATTTGCGGCAAATTGAACCGGTGGCACCAGCCGAGTGATCTCGAGCGTTCGGCTTCTGATCATGAGGTGCAATGCATTAGGGGTTCCAATTCCTCTGAAGAGCAAGGTCAGAATTTTAACTGTCCTCAGTATGTCTGTGTTCGTGTCCTTGTAGTGTTCGGAATACGTCCAAAAGACATGAGCTGCCAGTGGCTTACAATACATCGGTTGGGGCGATTTGTTTAAAAAATTGTGAAAGCAGGAAACTCCCATAGCGGCAACCTGGATTCAAATCCCGTCGTAGCAATTATTAGTTTTTCTGAATGGGAAGATAATGTTTATGTAATTGATACTATAATTATATTATGCCTTATGATTATTGTTATTATTATTATTATTATTATTATTATTATTATTATTATTATTATTATTACCACAGAAGGAAAGAAAAAGTAACATAGTCGAAGGTATTCATGGGAACAGAAAAGATATACAGTATGTCAGATGTTTCTTACATTTACACATGAAATCAATAATATTATTACGTTTATCTATTTACAAATACATTTATCATTTCATGACAACAAGAAATGGAATATAAGTATTTGTTAGCTAATAACAGTAATGCATTTTGTTTCGCCCTTTTGTAAGTAGAAAGAAGAGGGGACATCTTAAATAGGATCATTCCCGTGAGTAGCGTTGTAAGTTCGATCACTATTTGCAATTTGTGCCCAGATAGGAACAATTCGTTGGAACTCATTTTAGGCCCATACTACAGCAGTTTAGCCCTTATGTATTCATGAATTCTTGACCAAACACGTTACTTCCCAGACAGTTGCGAATGAAGTTGATACGGATGACGTAAATTTGTGTTGTTGGCATTTCACCAGTGAAGGATGACGTCCCAACTCCTAGACCCACAGAAATTGAATATTTTTCATGTTAGTACACATCAGAAGTATCCGTATTGCAAATTACAAAAATTTGCTGAATTGCCACAGACGGTATCGAACTCGTGTCGCCAACATTATGAATCTAACGCTTAAGCTACTACTCTAAAACATCACTGTTCGGGGATAAGGAAAAATGGAGCTGCAGTGAATTCAGTAATTACACACTTTTACGATTCCAGTGTAATAATGCTGAAACTTTCTGATTTCAGTCACGATAAAATAGTAAAGTATTATGCAGAAAGAATAGTCCAGGGAAGTAAACTTTAAATTGACAACTCATATGTACGGAGGCGCTGCCGTATGCTCTCGCCTCGGGCCCTGATTTTTCACGGCACGGCATTGGACAGATACTCATATTGATTGGAAACTAGTGTTTCAGGTCACTGGATTATTTTTTAAGTTAACTAATTTATTGGTCATTTTCAGTGATTTTTATATATCTCTTTCCCCTCTCTATGTTGCGGGGCACTGCGTTGGAAGTATCATTGTTCATTTCAGCGACCAGGAAAACTATAGGTACGATATTAATATCGGTCATTTTCAAATACTCAAATGTTCAAATCATTTTGTTAAATGATAAAAATTATCCCAGACCGGAATGTCATGTATGTTGAAAGTTTGATTGATTTTTTTTACATATATGTCCCCCGTTTCTCTCCCCTACATTGTGCTGTCACAGGAAAATGACGAAAACATCCCAGATCCGGATCTTATATATGTGGAAAGTTTGATAGATATCGGTCGGGAGGTTCAAGAATTATTAAGTTTGTTTTTCATTTTCATATATTTTCTCTCTTTCTCTCTCCCTCTCGCTCTAAGTTTTAACATCAAAATAAAATAATAGACAACAAATTTCCAGGTTCAAAATTCGCCTATGTTGAAACTTTGATTGAAATCGATCGGGTGATTCAAGAGTTATTAACTCACGAACATGGTCACTTTTTTATATTTATTGATTTTTATACATCTCCCTTACTTCCTCATCCCTACGTTGTTCCGTCAAAGTGAAATGGTAATATCCATCCCAGCTAAGTATATCTATATATTTAATACATGTTATAATGTGATAGGTTAGGGTGTTTTACCTGTGAACACCTTTAGAGTTTTCGAAAGTTTGGTGCTAGTATTCAGCACTATTCCCACAATTTTTGTCATATATTTGAAGTACCATTTCTGGATGATTTTTAAACGTGCTACGTAATTACAATAGCTTTTGTAGGATATAATAAGAACATATCCGTTTAGTTCACAATACATTATGGTCATGTACCTTTGAACAGATCCTCTTCTACCTTTGAACAAAATGATAATTACAACGTTTCTGAGGCAATAATATAAAAAGAAGCCACAAATATTAATAGTTATAAATTGCAATAAATGTTTAGCTATAAAAAGTTCTCCAGAATTGAAATTTTATTAATTTAATTCAAAATGGACGAAAATTGTAACAAAAACTTATGAACAATAAACTTGAGCATATACAACTCTTAACGTAATCTTACCCTACAATCTTAGCAATTCGATATGTAAAATGGCTTTCCAGGATTGTTTGAATGTCATGCATCTACTGCTTGGTATGGCGCAAACCCAGTTTTATTTAATGGCTCTAACTTATTTGAAGTGTGTGGAGGCAGTGCCACCATTGCTATCCCAACTTTCCATGCCCTTTCAATTGCTTGCAAGTTAATATGAGATTCGTGGTTGTCAAGAACAAGCAGAATTCGTCGATTTTTTGTTGGCTTTGTATGACTGATAAAATGATCTAAAAAGTTAGGAAAGCAATTTTCATTTGTCCAACCATTAGGGTTTGCTGCTCCAATCGTTTCACTTGGTACCCCCTTTAGCATTAAATGTTTAATGTTTATCCTGGACAAAATCAGCATAGATGGTACGTGGAACCGATGGCACTTACCCCCTTACCACTGTCACTGTTTTTACAAGTTCTTCTCAAGTTGCTACGCAGATCCCCTTCATTCCTTTATGGGCTACAATACTTCCGCATTCCTCAACGCCTCAGTAAGCCTGTTTCGTCTACAGTATATATCCGTTCTGCTGGGATTGATGCGTAACTACAATGAACCTCTTAAATTTTCTAAGAAGCAATTTACGTTTTTACGATTGAATTTTGTGGATCTTACAATACTAGTTTCTTCTGGCTTCCTCAATGAAAGTTCCTGTTTGTGTCTTTTCAGATATAAGTACATTCACTAATCACCTGCAATTTCATTGAGTTCCCACTGACTTGTTTCTTCCTCTTAGCAACGGCAAAATTGTAAGCTAATTCTTTTGCAGATTGTTTTGCTTAAACCATAGTTTATCTTTGCCCACGCTTTCGGGTACTGTGTAAGCTCTCTCTCTCTCTCTCTTCACTCTCAGAAAACACCATCTTTGTATCGTATCTAACACTGTATGAAAAAGGTTTCGAAGAACTGGACTTTAAGTACATTGTCACATGTTTCTGTAGAGCACCTAACTTTACTTTTCAGATCCTCCACGCTTCACGAAAAGAGATGAGTTTTTTTTTTTTTTTGATACTGTTAGTTACCACAGCAGCAGCTGCCTTCATAACTAAAAAAATCAGTAGACTATCTTTTTCTTACAGTCTTACTTCATGTAATTTTACCTGAAACACATGTAAAAAGTAGCGAATATTTAGAAACTACACAAAATTATATTTAATAACTTTATAACCCAACCTAACGTATATAAAATATGTAAATTGTTTTAACTACTTACATTGTGTAGCTTTAAACAATATTATTTATCGTTCAAAGCTACACGATGCATTAATGTTCATAGGTACAAGAGGGTCACCAAGTTCTCCACTAGCTTAAATAAGAACAGATGTTAAAACTAAAAATATTACTGTATTCACCAATGGTTCTACCCCAAGTTTGGACAAATAAATATCACAAGTTGCGAAAACCGAAGAGCACAAAACACAAAAGGTAACTACAAAGGAACCTTCGTTTTGAGGGTGAAAAAATTAAAAGGAACATTACTCGGCACAACACTCAGTAAACAATAGCGAATCACGTTTGTAGTGATCTTTTTAATTTACTGTTTCAAACGAATTTTAATTACTGCACCTACATAGCTCCGAATTGGAGAAAAAGCACAGGTGTTCAAAGGTCCTATGTTTCGAATGTACAACGCCTTTCCCTAGTAGTGGACCGGTATTAGTGTTTTGGTGTTGAATGAATGTGGGTAATTTAAAATCGCTTCTGACTTTCCTTTCCTTCAAATGTTGCTAAACTTATGGAATTTCATATATTAGAAAAGGCAAAATTAAACTTAAAATTAATTATATAATTATAACGCAAGTTTAAACTTCGAATTAATTATATAATTATAATTATCAATGTTATCAATTATTCAAGGTACGGACGTAGTAAGTCCAATTGTACCTCTTTAAAAATTTATACTGTATTATATCATTATCGAAACGGATGAAAGCATATAATATTCACAAGATTGATTTTACTGAATTGAGGTTGGAAACAGCAAAAATGATTATCAAGAAATATGATTCTTTACATCATATCTTTTCTAAACAAAATTATTTGTATATTGTGTATTTACTTCGTTAATTCATGTTATTTGTACGGTTATTTTTGCTATCACAAAACCTGATACAGAGTGTCTTATTTAAAAGAAACTTAAATTCTTAATTTCAATGCGTTTCGCCCTCTATGAGTTAATAAGTAAGTTTTTAAAATTTCCAAAAAGAAAATTATAATTATTGTGTAGAATCATTTTACATGGTAGAAGAACCAGCTTGAAAGAGAATTTAGAACGACCTTCCTGTAGTAAAATGATTGAAATATTGCAAAATTATGGTAACTATGCATTTATATTGCTGATGCATAATTCTTACATTATTTTGATGTTGGACCTGACGTATATGCGTAAAATGAAAACAGCGCTAACAGCTCTTAAGTATGTTAAACATAATTCAATAGATGATACACACTACATTTCTGAGTGTTTCACATTCATTTAACATTTAAATATTCATTAAACAATACTCCATTTATGGTTATCACTATTAATATAATTTTGAATTTTTGTACTAAAGTGTCTGATGCTCTTTTGTTTGTTTATTTTGAATTTGTCATCACTTTTCATTATTGATGTTATGTAACATGTGAAACAAACTACAAGTTTACACTCAACACGATCATACTACTTTAAAAGCAACTCTCTTGTTCTTGTTGCTGCGGTTTAGCGTTGATTTCCACAAATTTGGTTACAAACCTTCATACCGATTAAGATGGAATCCGAACCATCATAATGAGTTCAGTATTATCCAGCAGGCATTCAAACACTGGGCCCCGCCAGGAGCGTCATTTCAGATTTTTCAAGAGAGTTGCATGATTTCCACCAACAAAACAGTTTCACTTTTTTTTATTACTATACTATTTAGTAAACAAGCATGTGCTTCTTAAACTCGGGTGGTTAGTTGCCCCTGTCCTTCTAAATGACGCCCTGAATGTCATTCGCACACATCCAACATGACTGAGAAGCAATTATTATGAAATACATTAGGCAGAGACGATCCTCACTAATTAGCTGCAGTACAGAACATTACATCAACGTCCGGATCTTGTCTCTTGTTTTGAAGTTTGCACTCCTTCAATAAATGTCCCAGTATATTGATCTGAAAACCACCTTAATTAATCAATATTATATAAGTAAGAAGCAGCGGAGTATCTCGATAATCTTTACATTGTCTTTTACTAAATATATTAATTCGACGAAAGTTTCTTCTTGGTAACTGAATTATTTTATTATCTAACATAATTTATAATGCCATTCAGTACAGAACTTAAGACAGTCATCAAACTCGAACATGACAGTAATAATTTAGTGTTTCATAAGAAGGGAATGTTAGTAGCAATACACTTGATGTGCTACTCTGTACAACAGGATTTGAAGTTAAGTGCAATAGTTTATCAAAGTCAATTCTCATATGGTATTATTGATAAGAAGGTATAGTCACTATTTTCGCCTTTCACACAGGAAATTCATTTGCAATTCGATAAGAACTACTTGTAGTTCGTAATTTATTAGTTACAGCGACGAAGTTAAATATACTTTAGTTCTCTGTTAAATGAGACATAAGTGTATAAATCATAATACCCACTACTCAATGATAGAGCACAACCCCATCACAACAAGTTTGCTTTTGAAAACTTATTATTATTTCCAAAAGTTAGCTTAGCCAATTGTAACCTGCTTCATCCAATACACAAGATTCCACATTCGATCTCTCTTAGTTAACGTATTGGTAATTATTTAAGAAACATCATTTGTACGTACATATATTGTGTTTGTTAAGACAGATTATCAAATTCAGAAACCATCTTGTCTTAAATTTGAAGATCAATGATTCAAGACTGCTACGTCCATTTGTAACACTAAAATTCCTTTTTATTGCTAAAACCATCAGGAATGAATGAACCTTCGATTTAGATGAAGCTATTAATCTTCAGTTAAATAGTATGAAACATTAATTTTGATTTAACACATATTTAGAAATTTCTTTGTTGTAAAAATATTTTATATAATTTAAATAAGCAATAAAAATCTCTTATTCGTTGAATGTGTTTTTCGTCAATATGGTTTGAGCAATGATCAAAATTACATTTTAGGAACTAAGTGCCCCTGCTCTCTACAATTTAATAAATGTTCCAAAATACCGTATTCCAAAATAAAGTATTAATATTGAACCGAAATTAACTGTGATTGTACTTAGCTTGTGTCGAGCAAGGTACCTCTGAGATCTTGTATATTCTGGAGTATTTGGATGCTTCTCATGTGATTTAGGAAGCGATTAATTAAACTATATGATTGTAATATGTCCACAAGCGTAGCTAAGGGGTGTGTTGGCTGTTTCTGTGTATACCCTATCAAAATTGTATGAATATTTTTTTTTTTATTTCTGTTGTCATGCATTCTCAAATTTTGTTACCTGTGATTCTTCAATTTATTGAAGTAACATTTTACCTTGTTTTTAATATACTTACAACCCAGTAATATAAGGATGTGAGAATGTTATAATAAGACAGTGGTGATTAAACTTCATTATCATAGTCTGCTTCGGCATGCAATTTAGAAAATTTTAATGACCTGTGGAAACTGTTTCATCAGGCGAAAGTTACTTCAGAAGCAGTCGGGATAATAACCCCAAAGTTGAAAATTCAAAATTCTTACCCTTATTTCTGTTGAGCAATAGAAGGTCTGCTGTCATTAAAGTACGAACATGTATACTTCGAGAGAAAGCATGCCCATATATTGTATACACAACTGTATTTTACACTATATAGTCTCCCACAAACTGAAACTAAAGACTGTGATATTTCTAAATTAGTGTGATCGGTAGTCTACTACATGGTCATCTTACGTAACAAATTATTATATATTTCTTAATATTATGAAACTATAATAATAATTTACGAAATGTAACTACTTACTTAAAAATGCTGTTTACATGTTAGTATTCTTGTACATTTCTTATTAAATCAGCGATTTTTTAATAAGAATCTCTTAATTCTAAGGGACGTTATAACAAATTTTAACTAGATTACTTTTTGAATTTTAACTATTGTGATTCATTGAAATATTGGAAATATTTATTGAAATGCTCAATAACATTTTTATTTTATATATTAAAAGAAAATGATATGGGAAAGTGGCAAACATAGAAAATCTTTAGCCATAGTTTATACCCATTGACGCGGCCTTCGGGCTTAAGTTTCCTTCGAAATTTTATTAACTTTTTAAAAGTAAATGAAAGACGTCGCAGCGTTTTCACATTTCCATGAGTAAAGTTAGCACAGATTTCCGAAACAAAATCGTAAATACACCAGTGTCTATATCAAACAATTACTTATTGAAGTCCAGAAGTTATCCATTATATTCAAGTACTTAGTGACAAACTTCTGCGTTAGTAATATTTTACTGTACTGCATTGATAACGTATTCGATATTTATCTTTGTAGAAATAGTTCTAAATTATGTACTTTAAAATTATTTCCATAATTTGACGACTCATTCAGTAATGAACAGTTCACTTCTTTTATTTCCAATATTATTAGAAGTAACCTATAAGCCGGAAATAGTAATATATCGTTATAACTATGATTGTAGTTCATTATTCGAGGTACGGACATACTACGTCCACATGTACCTCTTAAAAAATAAATATTAGTTAACTGTAGCCAGGCAACGCTCAAGAACCAATATATGCAGTGATTCTATTAAGATGAAGTCTAAAATACAAGATAGATTTTTTATAAGAAGTAGGAATTTCTATATTAAATCTTTTCTGAAATAAAAATATTTTTATATTATGTATTAGTCGCATTAACTCTTTTATTATATGTGATCTCTTTCTCTAGTTATAATATCAGGTACAGCGTTCTATTTATTAGTCCGTAATTTGCCTAGCTCGTAATTTAATCGTGCCCTGCCATCTATATTACAGAAATCTATCTATATTATAGAATAGGTCATCTATATTGTAGAAATACTAAACATAGACATAATCTTAATGATTCTTGTTGTATATATCAATTCAATGTATTAATTTTACTTCCAGGCGAATACTTTATGCTAGAAACTAAATTAAACCGAAACTGAGCACGTGGGGGTAAATTTTACCCCCAGGTGTGAACGAATTAAGAGATAAAATATCACGCAATTTGATTTTTATTTTTTATTTTCTTGTTATCTCATATTTTATATAAAAATCTCTTTTAAGTGGCTAGTAATACTATATGTAATAGGGTAAATTTGTTTGACAATAAATTTGAACAATAATCACAAAAGTAAAATTGGTAAAATTTACTCCCAAGCGCCTAGTAATATTGAATAGAAGAGCGTGACTGGTTAAGGGTTAATTATCAATGTTCTCCAGTAAAGACTTTTCGATAGTAATTATACTCAAAAACGACAGTGATAGGAAGTAACGTAAAGTTAAGCGTTAACTACTATAATTCCAGAACGTAATTTCAAAGACTTACTCACTTTAACAAATGCTGTCTTCTAATTCATAAAACGGCCTGTCCTATAATATAACCAGTATAGTAAATTTATTTTTATTATTATTATTATCATCAATAATAATAATAATAACAATAATAATAACTTCAATGAACTGACCGGTTATAGGTTGTAACATATTTATATTGAGTGTTTGTATATTGACTCCCAAAAATAGTAGAAGTAAATCATTTTTTTTCAGACGTACTCCATCTAGGATTGAAGAGACATTTAAAGACTGGTTCGAGTGAACCGGATGAATAACAGGACTGACTTTAACCTATACTTTGTTATGAGCCACAAGGCTTACCACAAACCATAAGACATATGACCATTAAGTTACAATTTAAATGAGTGCAACTCCACTTGTTAAGAGATACAACAACTAATTATTTATTTGTCTACAAACCAAAGGATTCTCCATTTCGTACAAATCCACTGTTTCTATGGATACTCATACTAACTTTTATACATTCGGGTGTGTTTTACTATTCCCAAGGATTTACCACGCGACCATAATTATATTATCGAACAACTCTAAAGAAGGACTTAAAGTTATCCGTAAATATTAACTGTTCGGTATGATACTCATTCGCACACATAGATGTCGATGATTTCAATTATTATGTTCTGGCATTTGCCATCTTTCAGTTAAGTTGAGCGACTGCTCTATATGCATCGCTCAGCGACTGTGTTGGGCAAACCTTTGCCTCTAATTGCGAACGGAAATCACCGATGAATCATTACACTGCATATTCCATGTGAATTGTAACTGCAAAATGACTTCTCGTTTTCTAAACCTATTACATGGACAAGTTGAAAGTCACTTACGCTTAATTCCATAATATGTGTTCTTTAATATCATCCCCGTTTTCGAGACTCAGATTGTTAGTCACAAAATACCTCCTCGTGCTGACGCCCTTAAAACTATTAGGGGTCTATGGGTATGCTGTCTGCATACACTATGGCCAGCCTTTTATCTCTGAACACTTATTATTTGGATGATATATATGACGTGTTTTTCAGTCATTATATGCATATATTTCTTCTTTTAAATAGAATGTCTGGTATGTCCATCTGATCTACATTATAGATCAAAATTTTCTGAGGATTTCGTACAAAAGTATGGTACACCACCAATAAAACCATCACAGAATTCTGACCTTTTTAATATCTACTCACGGAGTTGAGCTTATTAGCGACAATGTATATTGAATGCTGTATTTTTTGTATAAAAAAATATATCAACAAATAACGGGCAGAACAAGAGATCTCAAATATTTCTAGCAACAAATTACATAGTTTCTATCGTTATAGAACTATTTTTTCTCTATTTTCTCGAAAAGTATGCCTCAGGATTAACGCACACTCACATGCATTTTATTCTATTAAGCTCTATACCATCTATGGATTCATATACGTATGAATTACAGTATCTTTGCAGAAATTCAACGGATAAATGATAATCATAATTTTGAGGTATATCTAATTAACAATACTCTATACTTCCCTTTACTAGTATGATAATGAAAAGTTTTATGAGAATACCCTGCGGTACTACTTTAATCTTTATAAGTTGCAGTGAGAAAAATGTATTTGCCGTAAGTAAAATCGTATGTTACATTTTCAAACCCTGTAGTTTTTGGACTTAACATACAGCAAATGTATAACTGAAAACACATGTTTTATAATACTTTCCGTATAAGTGTTCCATCTTTACGTACTTTCCGTATGAAACAATATAGGCGGTCAGGATATCACATACAAATGGACGAATATAACATATAGCTGATGTACGTAACATAAGCACCCGGACAAAAAATTAGTCACTCCTGCGCGAGAACAAGGCTGCGTCGGCAAACAGTTACAGATGGCGTATTGATCGAAGCACATGGCCAAACGTGCCTACACTGCCTCGAGGCGATCAGAAGGTATTACTGTGGAGTGACACAGAACCGATCGAAGCGGTGTGTGTGCGGCAAGATGGGGAAGACCGCGGATGTGACGGAGTGGCAAAAAAGGGCATTTTGCAAAGGACGTTGCCTTGTCGGTATCTGTATTTGGAGCCGTATCATTTACGAGTAGAGGATATTGCGGATCATGTTTCTGAAAAGTCAGGCGTTTAAATAGGTTTCAAAATTTTGTTGTATTGCGCTGAGTCTGGAGTTTGTTACAGGTATTCCGCCAAGTAAGGCGTTCTTTGGCGATAACATAATGTTTTACCATTCTCTGAAACTGCTTGTGGAGATGGAAAAAAATATGGATCGTGTTCTTCGGTACTTAGCAAAGTAAGCGTGGGAGCGATCTAGGAGTGAAAGTGCAGATGGAAGTAAATTAGGCAGGAGTGGCTGAGAAGTATGTTTAGGTATTGCGTGTTCGGTGCCATCACTAATTACTTCCGTGAGAGTCTCTGCTAATTGGTTTATGGATTCAAAAGTGGTAAGAGTGGGATTAGTTTCGGCGAGTCTGGTCGAGACGTGAGTTTGATACTTGGTCCAGTTGGAAATTGTATTTCGGAGGTGGAGATACAAGATTTCGGGTGGGAGTGGATTGTTGTATCGTAAGTGAAATCGGAAGATGATCACTCCCAATGGTGCCCAGAACTTCAATAGTAGAGGAAGTCAAAAGGTTATTTGAAAGTATTACTACATCGGGAGTGGTTGCACTTTTGGGGCGTGTGGGTTGTGGAATGCTAATGAATGATGCATTGGTAGTTAGCAGGAAGTCTTGGAAGCGTTCTTTTTGAGCTGCAGTACGAGAATGGTAATTAAGGTCAGCAAGTAGAGCGTATGTCTTAAAATGGAGGTCCAGATATGTAAGGAAACGATATAGCAATGGCTGTGTTGATTGGACATAAATAGCTGCGATTGCGATAGCTCGGTCTGGAAAATAGACGTTGGCAATGACGTGTTCCGGATATTGTTTACGAGTATAATGAGCGGGAGTAAAGGAACGTTTCGGTAGACAACATTTTAGAGCTAAGGCAGCACCGCATCGGGCTACATTCTGTGGTAAATCAGATCGGAGTAGATGATAATTTGGTATATAGCTGTGGTTGCATTTTTTCAGAAATAATTCGTTAAGAGCTATACAGTGGACATCGTGAGTTGTTGCCATCCTTTCCAAAAGTAATCTGTTGGTGGATAGAGAGCGTGTGTTATTGTACATGATACGGATGATACTTTTTCACCGAGTTGGATGATTCATACTGCGGTGCCAGAATGGAAGTGAAAATAGCTGTATAGTCCGTAATAAATTGCTGACATATTTAAATGGAAAATATCAAAGGCCGCCTTTTGGATATGTTCGAGTATTCGCTGGCACTCAAATGGAAATAGATTTTGCTGTACAAGAGTAGTAAAACGAATTACATTTTCGATTGTAGGCGTTGAGAGGATTGAACTTTGAGTACTGGTGGTTGTAGTTGGAATATTTGGATCACTTGAACACCGAACGGAACTACCGTTTCCGGTTTTGTAGGATTTGGTTTTAGTTTACTGGTGCATTTACATGAATAAGTAGGATGCGGGCCGTTACAATTATTCTGTTGGTTGAGTTAAGTACGGTTTTTAACCATGTGAGGTCCTTTAAAGTGAGGAGAAATAACCTGGCTTGTACATTTATGCATAGGGTGATGAATATATTGTAAACATTTGGCGCATCGAAGAGACAGTGGAGGTGGTGTGCGAGAGGGTTCTACTTGGTGGTAACGACGATAAATCCAAACCCCATTCTCCAAAAGAACGTCTATTAATTCTGGATTGTCTGTCAGGAGTCGTATCATATAGGTAGGGCCATCATTGTTCTTAATACGTAAGAGCTTCGTCGGATGTATGTTATCAGCTTGCAGTTCTTCAAGAATTTCTTTCTCTGTATAAGCAGGATCGACGCGACGAATGACAGCTGACAGTAAATGAGCTCGGCGTGAAGGCAGTTGTAGTTTGGTTGTAGATGATTTTAGCTTCAGCATTCGAGTAGTTGGACCAAAAGATGTCCCACTAACTTTAAAGCACAGATGGTTATAGAGGACTTGGTTTGTAGTTTTAAGTATGATGCCATTATCTGTAGGAGTAATGCGATAGATATCCTCACGAATACAATGTCGAAGTAGCTTCTGGAAAAAGTTTTTAGGTTGTCTGAGATCTTGAGGTAAATTGGTAAACAGTATTGCATCAATAGAAGGTGTCGTGTCGGTAGATTGGTATTCCATAGTAGGATCAACTGAAGGACCCTGTGGAGCAGAACGGGTTTTGCCTGGAGATTTAATGCATCACCATAATTCGATTTTTTAGGTGATCGGGAACGATCACGAGAGGCTTGCGAACTAGTCGAAGCAGTGGAAATTCGACGCAATTGGGAGCGTGCTTCCATGTCACGTTCAGAAAAACTCCGTGAAATGCCGGTGACAATTTTAGGATTTGTACGAAAATACAAATGACGTATTACCAGGGGCGTCATTTAGGGGGGCAGGGGGGGCAATTGCCCCCCCCCCCCTGAGTTTTACACATGCGCATATACTATATATATATATATATATATATATATATATATATATATATATATATATATATATATATATATATGTTATATATAACAGATAAAATCTGTTGGAGAAATAATATAATGGTCAACTTGGGATTCAAGAGATGTCTTGAGGTTCGAGACAATTATGGACCACATTCTGTACCAGTCTCCGCAATATTTGAGTATCGCAACGCAAAGAAATTTGAAAACAATCATAACTGCTATGACTATTACCGCAACTAAAACGCTAATTTTGAGTTGTGTTCACTAAAACTGCAAGGGAATAAGGGGGCTATATCATCTGCACCTTGTTTTCATATTGAAAATAGTTTTAGATGACAATGTTGCTTACATGTAATTTCTTTTCTGTACAGTTAGTTAAGTAATCTAGGAAAGTAAGACATCTCATTGCGAGGTGGTCTCGGTAAAATGTCTTATCTGAACGCAACATTAAAAATGTAGAAACCTACAGTATTATAATTTCTTTACTGATTACCGCAAACCAAAATGAAAATTTTGAGGAGTCCGATATGGGAATATGGGCCAAAGTGAGAATTTGAGTTGCAAACTCTTTATGAAAAAGAAATGAGTTACGATTTTGGCAACCCTGAACACTATTGTTTTAATTCGTTGTGCGTAATATGTCAATTGAATGTCAGGACCTCGTGAACTGGATTAGATTTATAAAATAACTACACTCTTAACATTGAGATTTTGAAAATGAAAAGGATCCAGAGTAACATCACGTCATTTCTAGTCAAAAAATCGAAAATCGAAGAGTCAGATAGTATTGCTGATATTTCCGTGAAATCAAAAGCATCTTCTGGAGCAGATCGGAGTACAGGTAAGGACTTTTCCTTTCATTTTCTAATAATTGCCATATTTACGTTTATAATGGATGTGTCCAACCTTTATCCTAATATATATAAATAAAGGTACTATCCTATTTTAATAGGGTTGTATTTTGAAGATGAAAAAGGATGATTTTTTGCCTATAATTTCAAGAACAAAATTCTTTAATACCAAATAGACTTAAGACGGGTTAACTTCCACAGATGACGGCGTCGAAATACAAAATTTACAGAAAAATGAACAGAATCACACGCAATGGAAGCAAAAAATAACGCAAAAAAGTGAAGGATGGCATTTAGAATCTCACCTACTCGTTCAATGGCTTCAGAATCGAGTACTCTGTTTTTGTCTAAATTGTGATAAAGGTAAAAAGCAACGAGTGCTACGGGTTTCTAACCCCATTCGTTCGCTCAACTATATTTTGTGAAGTAAATAATACTGGAGATCTTATATGTGTAAGATTGGGGGAGAAACCAAAAGATACCCGGAGTGAATGATCATTAAAGAAAGAACAAATGAGTAGTAATACGACGTTGAAGAGAGGCTCATGTGGGTCTTGTCCGGGGCCGCCATCTGTGGCAGTTTAGCTTTATAAACTACTGAACTAGTTAAATCATATATTAGTAGTGGAACTAATCATGGAATTTGTACATTTTTACAAATACAAACATTTACCCCATTTCTGTCATTTTGAGATTTACTTTGTTCATCTTTCTTCTGATGACTAGCCCAAGCATATTTCTCTGTAGTTCTTATCTTGTTCAATAATTGGTAGATAGGCATGGAATTTCTTGCAAGTGAATTGTTTATCCTCATCCACCAGTGTACATTCTTATTATTAATTTAAACTTGTGTAAACACATCTTTTCAAAGGAAGTAACAGAAGTCTGGATTTTAGAAGCTAAGTACAGCACTGTCACGTAGGAAGTTTGAGAATATAACACGTTCGCAAAGCGCAAGACTAAGCGTTCTAACACACACACAAAAAGAAACTTAAAAAGTCATTGATGTATTATTGTCTGCTAACGACATCCGACAGGAGAACACAGTCATTTAACCATATTTAATTTCGCCCCGACAAATTTTTAACTTAAAAAAGCGGACATATCCGGGGTAAACCGGACATACCTATATATTATTAAGGCACATTTTAAAAAATATATACGGAAGAAACGTGTACGTAATTACAAAATAGCATTTCATAAGTAATCAAAAATATTATGAAAGGCTTGATAGTAAAAGACTTAAAGGTAATCATTTATTAGACTTGGGTAATTGTTTAGTAATGGGGGCAAAACTAACGAAGACAGAGAACAACATGCCCTGAGCGGCTCTAACCCGCCTTCACTCGCTGGCGCTCGCTCGGCAATACTGTCTGAATTAAATGTTATTAACTTAACCTAATCGAATGTCAATAAAATATTGGAAAAAAATCGATCAAAAAACCAGGCCCCCCGAAAACTAAACAATAGCCAAGACTTGACAGGTCTTTGTATATACATTATTAAACTGATAGTTTTGTGTCTTTTTCTTTTCTTTCAGAAGAAACAGCTTCAGAGACGTCCGAACCTCCAAGACTAATTCTCTCACTAAGCACTGGACCTTTGGAATCTCCCGTTCAACCCGAAAAAAATTTCCCTCAAACCAAGGGTAGAAGATTCTCTAGTCGTTATTATGTTGTTCATGAGTGGATCGAGTATTCCGAATCCGAGGACGCTGTGTATTGCTTTTCATGCCGTCATTTCTGTTCAAAAGCCACAGTTCGACAAGGAGAAACATTAGGAAACCGCACATTTATAGACAAGGGATTCAGGAAATGGAAGGATGCTTCGGCACTTTTCCAGCAACATGAAAACAGCGAAAGACACAAAAATTCAATGGCCGCATGGTCAGAGCTAAAGAGCCGAAGTTCAACGCAGAGGTCAATATCGTCATTAATAGATAGTGAACGAACTTCTGAAGTTGAAGAAAATCGAAGACATGTAAAAACACTTCTCAGAGTGGTTAGTTTCCTAGGTCGCCAAGGTATAGGATTCAGAGGACACGCTGAATCAGAGGACTCTGTGAATAAAGGCAATTTTCTAGAAATGCTAGAAACCCTATGTGAAGAAGACCCTAAACTTAAGGAAAAAATGAGTCGCCGATATGGTCATTACACCTCTCCAGAATATCAGAATGATCTGATATCTGTATTTGCCTCACGAATTGTAAAAAATATCGTTGCAAGAATCAAAGAAGCTGGTTTCTATTCAATTATTGCTGACGAAACTAAAGACTGCTCAAAGGCTAAACAGTTAGCAATTCTGGTTAGATACTGTGATTATAATGATTGGACGGTGAAAGAGAGAGCAAATGGTTTAGTCCACCTAAAAGATTGTAGTGCAGGAAACATTACAAACAATATTTTATCTATTCTTGCAGAACAAGGATTGGACCTTAAAAATTGTGTTGGACAGTGTTATGATGGTGCCAGTGTCATGAGTGGTTGTGCAAGTAGTGTGCAGATTAGAGTGAAAGAGCGAGCACCTCATGCGCTATACGTTCATTGCCATGCTCATCGCCTGAATCTAGTTTTGGTGCATTCTTTGGGTGTTGTTCAGGAAGCTAAAGATTTCTTTTCTACGGTTCAAGCGCTCTACAGCTTCATATCGAATAGTGCTCCACGATATGAGTTATTTTTAGAAGCTCAAAGAGAACTAAATATACTACCCATTTTAAGTCTAGAGAGGTTAGTCCCTACACGATGGTTTTCCTGGTATAATGCAGTGAGGAAAATATTAAAAACATTTCAAGCGATTTTAGTTGTACTTGAAAATACAAAAGACAGAGCTGAAGCTGTTGGCATCCGAGCTCAAATGGGACAACAATGGATATTTATTTTATTCGCAATGGAGCTAATATTAGGAATAACATACTCGCTTTCGCAGCAGCTTCAATCGCAGGATTTAGATTTGATGGCAGCCGGAGGCCTGGTGAAAAGCACCAAAGAAGAGTTGCTCAAAATTAGAAGCAATGAGAAATATGAAGAATTAGTGCATAAAGCCAAGTCATTGGCCAACGCCAGCAACATCGAATGGACTGTGACTAAAAGGCAAAGGACTGTTTCTTCACATCTATCAGATAGTGTAGTCCTCACATCGGTGGGACAAAGTGAAAGAAATACAAAATCCGTGTATTTTAATGTGTTAGATACAGTTATTAATGAGTTCGACCGGAGATTCTCAGAACATCAAGAAATTATGGAAGCAACACATGCATTCCGGAAAGGATATGCCACTTTCCTCGACAGAAAAATATTGGATCCTTTAATTAGTAAGTATCAGACTTTCCTTGATATTAATCTATTAGAGAAACAGCTGCCTTTGGCGAGAAACTTCCTTAATCACACAGACAATTCAAATTCTCCTATTGAACATTTGCAGAACCTGCAGAAACTTCCAGTGGCATATTCAGAAGTTATTGCTCTGTTAAAAATTTTCCTTGCATTGCCAATTTCCACTGCCTCAAATGAACGATTCTTTTCTGTGCTAAAAAGAGTGAAAAACTATCTCCGATCATCAACTTCCGATGACCGACTCTCCTCCCTAATGATCTTAGCTGTAGAGCGGGAAGAGGTTAAGAAAATCTGTCTTGACGAACTTGTTGACGACTTCGCTAAAATGAAACAAAGACGCTACCCATTGTTACATTGAAAGTTCTTATTTCATGTTAAACGAAAGTGCTTAAATTGCAATCAAGTGACTGTAAATTATATTTTACTGTAGTTAAAAGGTAGTAAATAATGGAGATAATTGTATAAAATTATGTATCTATAGTTTTACAGCTTTGTAGTTCATACAATAGAACACAGGTTCGTAGAATTGATAAATATGCTTTTTGTCATGTGTTTTTTATATAGTAGTTCATACAATAGAACACAGGTTGCTAGAATTGATAAATATACTTTTTGTATTATGTAGTTCATACAATAGGACACAGGTTCCTAGAATTGATAAATATGCTTTTTGTCATGTGTTTATGCTTGTTGTCATGGGTTTTTGTATTATGTAGTTCATACAATAGGACACAGGTTCCTAGAATTGATAAATATGCTTTTTGTCGTGTGTTTTTGTACTATTTTTCTTATTTTCAATTATATTGCACTGCATAAGTCTTTTTTATTTCATTGTTTCATAATTAAAACAATTTATTATATATTAGAGATGGGTAAAGATTACATATGGGAAAAGGAATTTAGAAGAGATGGATATTAATTGTTAATTTGTCTGTTCTTTAAATGACAGAATATATTGCAAAAAAGGATCAGTGTATCAATAATGTATGACGACTACTGAAGTATTTAGTAAATTTAGGCATATACTTCTGTGCTTTTCCATTTGTGCTCCACGATATGAACCATTGGTGATATAATATACTTTAATGAATATACAACTAACATATGGATATAGCTTTAAAATGATTTGAAAACGTACTGCACTAAAAGATCAGAGTACAGATGAAAGTTTTTTTCATTTTTCAAAGAAATATTTAAAAAAAAAGAGGAAGCTTACAATCATATGAATGGTGCAAGTACACAGTAGTGGAGATGTATATCTATCCATTCCTCCCTCCCTCTCTCTGTATATATATATATATATATATATATATATATATATATATATATATATATGAAGAATCTTGTTCCCCCCAAGCAAAACTTGAAATGACGCCCCTGCGTATTACTTTTACATATGGCTTCCATATATATTTTTAGGATTAATTAAACCTATCTTCAAGGGACAACTCGAACTAAATATAAAGATTACCTCAACCAGATCGCTAAAATTCCATTCTCTTTGTCTGCGACATATTTTCAACACATGTAAGAAGAGACGTACAAAATGTTGGCGCGAGAAATATATCACGTTACGTACTGACATCTATTAACAATATGTAGAGACGTTGCAAATTCCAATCATTGCTCACTAGACTTCTTTAAAAAACAGTTGTTTCATGTGACCTGTAGAGGACATTAGGACCGAGGAGGTTATACATATTTCGTATAAATAAATATTTCATTAATAACTTTACAATATGACATAACTCATTTGTTCTGAATAAATCCATGATAGGTAGTTTATTCTTGAGGGTGATTTGTTTCGGACCATTTTCTCAGAAAATGACTAAGGCAATTTTGTTCATATGGCTTGAAGAACACACGAACTTATACTGTCATCAAATATATGTCTTCTGCTCTCTGTTGCTTAGTAAAGAATGAAAAAATAATATTAATCCTGAACCGAAATTACTGTTTTGGTGTTGAATGGATGTGGGTAACTTTATCCTCACTTCTGACTTTCTTTTCCTTTAAATGCTAATACAAACTTAGAATTCCTTATATTAAGTAAAGGAAAGAAGTATATGTGGCAATCATTGATCTAGAGTGGGAGTTCGACTGTTGAATTCGGAATTGTTGTTGGAAGCTCTAAATACGGTTCAATTGGAATGGAAAGATTGAAATCTCATAAGGAATTTATATATGAACTAACAACTAAGTGTTAGAATATTGAAGGAAATGACAGAGGAGAATGCAACTGGAAATGGAGTTCGACATTGGCCTGTCTCTCGCCTACAGTATTTAATACATACTTAGAAGAAAGAGTGAAAAGATCCAACGAATTGAAGAGGGTTTTTCAGTAGGAGGTAGAATGATTTGGTCTATATGGTTTGCAGAAGATATAGTGCTTGTTATAAGATCTTAGAGAAAACCAATAAGATGTTAGAAAAGTTGAGGAAGGACTATAAAGAATATGGGATAAAAATACATGTTTGAAATACAAAAGCCATGCTGATTGGAAAGATATTGTCGGTGTCAAATGTTGAAGTAAAAGGGGTGCAAGTAGAACAGGTGACTAGTTTGTGATACCTAGGAAGTATTATTAATGATCCATGGAGTGAAATAAAAGCAAGAAGAATGACGAGAGAAGCTTTTAAGAAAAGGAAAAGTTGTCTTCTGGGATCTTGAATAAAGAGTTGAGAAAAAGACTCAGATGGGTTATTGTATTATGTGGATCAGAAATATGAATATTACGCAAAACTGATTAAACACTACAGGAAGCTTTCGAAATGTGAGTGTGGAAGAGAATGGAGACAATTTTCTGGGTCGAGAGGAAAACGAATGATAGGTAGTTAAAAATGTTGCGGAGGAAAAAAAAACAAATTTTCGCTATTATTAAGAAGAGGAAAAGAAACTGGTTGGATCATTAACTAAGAAGTTGTTTCGTGTCTCATGAGGGACGAACTATAGGGTATGGTGGCAACAAAGAGAAGGAAGAACACATGAGACTACAATTAAAGGAAGACATCAAAACAGAAAAATCCTACGTGAAGAGAAAAGGTTAGCGGAATATCGTGGAGCATGGTATCTTCTCTGTTGCAGCAAGTAACCTGCCAATAATTGCATAATACCTTTTATGATGGTGATGATATTCTGTATACGAGGGTCACGCTATATATTTTGAGATACAAGAAAACTAAAAGGCGTGTGATGCCAATGAGTTTATTTATGTTTAATGTAATCCCCATCTACATCAATGCAGTTTTGTAACCGAAGTTTCCACAACTGAAAGGCTTGAAACCAATCACCTTTGTGAACCCTCTCAAAAAAGTAATGGATTGAATTATCGATCTCCTCCACCATCGAGAAACGTCGACCACGTAAATGTCTTTATAGTTTAAAGGTCAACCAGAAATGACATGATCAAATCAGGATAGTATGGTGGTTTCATTACTCGCTATACCTTTTGGAAATCGTTCAGCGTATGGGGCAACCAACGACTGGCCATTTTCAATTTTTTTTTCATGTGCAGATAATCGTTTAAAATTAAATTGACTATTGCGGAACCAACAGCAAGTGTTGCCTCAATCACTTGATAGGTACATCTTGGACCTTCTTCGATCATGCGTGGCACTTGCTCCATGCTGTCAACAGCCACTACGAACAGAGCCTATCAGCACATGCCTCATCACAAAGTGATATGCATCCTCTTTAAAGTCACTATACCACCGAAACACAGTTGTCCGTGATGGACTTCTATCACCAAATGCGCGTTACAACCGTTCAAGACTTTGTTGTTTACTTAAACCGACTTTGAAATTGAAGTAGACCATCGTGCGCACATGTTCTCTGGACAGCTCAATGTTTCGCTAAGAACTCATCTGTACCACGTGCACTCTGTGACAGCAGCGACTGAACTTAGGTCAGGTCTTTACTCCCAAAGGATGGTGGTTTTTAAAACTGCAATGTTGTCAGCTCTCACACCTCTAGTTTCGTGGCATCTCAAAATATATAGCGTGCCCTACGAATTTAATACAGCCATGAAAATTTTATTCTCGCTATATTTATTTTTCATGCATGTAGTTGAAGAACATACTAACTTACACTTTCATCAATGCTTAATAAATAATGGAAAATGTTAGTAGTGATCGGTACTATTCTGTGTTGAGTATATGAGGGTAGATTTACCGTCATCTTTTCCTTTAACCGCTAATAATATTATAAGCATTTCCTATAGTAACTAAGAAAAGGTAAATTGAAACTTCCAAGCGAATATTATATTATTATTCACTGTTATCCTGTTATTCATCATTCACCGTACGGACATTTGTATCTCTTTAAAAAATTATAAAATTATTCTATAAAAGGAGGATATTCTGAACACTGATTTTACAAATTTAAAGTTGACAATATAGAAGTAACTATTAACAAATAAGATTCTTCATATCACATCTTTTAAGATGAAAATTATTTACACATTATGCATTTAGATCACTATATTTTGTTGTTTATGTCGTTATTTCCAGCATAAAAACATCAGATATAAAGTGCTGCCTTTACAACAAATTTAAATTTGTTAGATTAACGATTTTTTGCCATCTATGAATCAGTAAGTAAATGGTTTGAAATATTCACTGAAAATAATAACACTGATCAGCAAATGCTTTGTCTTAGAACTGAAATTAACAAACAGTGATATATTTTTGCTTCCTAAAGCTGTATCCGTACTCGAAATTTAGGCATTACTCGAGCAGACGACTCTACCAAATTTTCACACATCTATTGCTTTTTCCGGTTTCTTCTTGCACACATGCACTACATGAGGAGCTAATGCATAAACCACGATAATATTACGCTCTTTATCGCAAAATTCTTTGTAATAGAACCGCATATTAACATTACATCCATTGCAAACGTCCATTGCTAACACGAACAGAACAGTTCACTACCATTCAAAATAGATTTCAATATGATATCCACTGACTGACGCCAAAAAAGGCGAAAATCATGTATCCAAACATTTTAGTGGTACGTTTTCAACTTGCTTTCATTGCAAAAGCACCTTTTTGCATGCATAAGTTACATGAACCCGCACTACACGTTTCTTGCACTGTCTCATCAAAACTGTGGATAACAGGAAAACAACTAATACCAGATCTGAAATCACGGTTATCAATACTATTAGATTCACCTACTAGAGTTCTTGAAACAGGGAAAAACTTTTTGTTTGTTGGCTAGTGCAATTACTACATAGAACTAATTTGAGTGTAAGGAGAACAATATTCGAAGAGTATTTACGACGATCTTCCACGAGTAAAACATTTGAAATGTAGTAAAAGCAAAAAAATATACATATTCTCGTTCGTGATGCATTACTCCTGCATGATTTTGCTATATGACCTGACGTATATGTGTGAACAGAAACAATGCAGACAACTTTTAAGTCTGTTAGTAATAGTTGTATAGATAATACATAGTAATATGAATGAGAACTTCGTATATATTTAACATTTACATATTTATTATACAATAATCCTTTTATGGTTTCTAGTGTTAATATAAGTTAGAATTTTTGAACTATAGTCTCTGATGTTTGTTTCTTTCTGTGTTTGTAATTTAACATCCGTTTTGACTATTGAGAATATGTGAAATGTTAAACAAATCACATGTTCACACTCACCATGATTTCAGAATACTAAAAGCAATTGCAGAACATTCCACTTCAAAAGAAGTACTCCTTTGCTTTTAGTGTAAAGACAAGAAAATTATACTTGGCATGCTATTCTGTTTAACTGAAATTATTTTGTATTGTATTTTTTATAAAACGTTTGATTTGGACTTACTTATTATGCACGAATAGCCCTTCAAACATAGATAAACCTTAAAACATTTAACACACGGCCAACATCACAATTCAGTTTTTAGAATCTACGGAGGTCAAACTTATGACTCATCCGCCGTATAGCCCTGGCCTGGCCCCGTGTGATTTTTTTCTGTTCCCCAGGATCAAAGACCGCATGCGTGGGAAGAGATTTTGCAGCCCTGAAGAAGCTGTAGTGGCTTACGAGAATGAACTTTCAACACTTGAAGAAAAAGACTAGCAACATTGCTTAAAAAAGTGGTTTTCGAGGATGCAAGAGTGTATACAGTGTAATGGTGAATACTTTGAGAAAATATAAGTGTTAAATTGATTTTAAGTATGTAAGTTATTTCACATCTCAAAACTTTCGGAGTGACCCCCGTATCCACTTGTCTGAGTTATATATTGTATATTTCAAATTGCATAATCAAATTTGGAGTATTGTGTTTTACTCAAGACACAGACAAAAAAAATTAAATAAAATAAAATAAAATAAAAACGTGAATTTCAACTTCTTAAGAAAAACCTTTTTTCATTAAAAAAAATATTATAGTTCATGTTATTTCTCATTGGTTTGAAAATGAAATTATTGATCCATAATAGGATTTTTAGAACTTACTTCGATTCAGAAGATATTTAAAATTTTATACTAGGAGAACATAATCTATATACATAATTCAACTAAGAAAAGTTTATTATTCCCGGAATGTTTTTTCTTTCGTATAGCGTCAAAAACTAAACTGGCAGTTCCGTAACTAAATGCTTCTTGCTTTCTGTTGCTTAATAAAGTACTCAAAACAATATTGGTACTAACGGTATTACCATTTTGGTGTTGTGTGTGGATGTGGGTGATTTTAGGTCAGTTTTGACTTTCTTTTCCTTTAATTCTTTATACTATATAGGATTTCCTAAATTAAAATAGACGGATTTAAACTCGAAGCAAATTGTATAATTATAATTATCACTGTTTTCATTATTCAAGGTACGGACATAATGCGTCCCTTTGCACCTCTTTAAAAATTTAAATATTTGAAATTATAAATTAGGATGAGAAACAGACAGGAAATGTTCCCAACACCTATTTCACTAACTTGAGGTTGAAAATAAAAAGAAAATGATTATTAAGAAATAGGATTCTTCAGATCGCATGTTTCTGTCCTACATTATCTTTATATTACGTCGTATTTGCTTTGTTACCTTGTGCTATTTGTGTCGTTTTTTCAACATCACAAAATCTGATTCAGATTGCTAAATTAAGGAAACATTCAAATTTATAATTTTGGAGCATTTTGCCCTCTATTAGTTAATAAGTAACTGATTAAAATTTTCGAGGAAAATAATAATTATGGCATTGAATCGCTTTCAGTGTAAGGGGAAATGCAATCTTCCACTAAGAAAACATTTAACATGTTGTAAAAGTTTGGAAACTATGCCTGCGCATTGCCCATGCTTTATTCTTGCATGATTTGCTTTAGGACCTGACATATGTGTGTTAATTTAAAGTAGTGCTGACAACTCTTAAGTACGTTAACAAGAATTCAATAGATAATACATACTGCGGCATATTCCCAAGTGGTCCACATATATTTAACATCTAATTTTTATAATATAATATCCATTTATGGTTTTAATAGTGATATAATCTAGAATTTTCGAATTAAAGTGTCTGATGTTCGTTTATTAGGGTATTTGAAATTTGTCATCCGTTTTCAGTATTGAAGCTATGTGGGATGTGAAAAAATTTACAGGTTTTCACTCACCACAATCTCACTGTATTAAAAGCAACTCTGTTCTTGTTGTTGAAGTTTGGCGTTCGTTTTCAGCAACGAGACAATGTGAGATCATAGCCTGCAGTTTAGGGAGCAATTCGACCCAGTGCAATGTCTTTAATGTTGTCCTATTTAATTCTGAGTCTTATTGTCCGAGAGTATTGAATTGTAGAAGCTGTTTACTAACCAATATTACAAAAGCAGTAAGCATAGAAATATCTTAACAATCCTTACATTGTCTCTTAGTAAATCTATTAATTTGGTGAAATTTCTCCTTGGTGTCTAAATTATTTTATAATCTAACACAATTTACAAATGATTTTGCGTAGATAATTTAAAAGAGTCGTCACACTCGAACACGACAGCAATATGTTGGTGTTTGATAACAATATTTCATCTACCTGAAAATGTTAATATCGATATGCATTACTCCGTACTTCCAACAATACTATTTGAAATCAAATGCAATAGTTTCATCAAAATAAGCTCTCAGTTGAAATTATTAGTCAACAAGCATACTCACTTTTCTGACCTATCATACAGAAATTCTGGTACCATCCGGAAAGAGCAACTTATAGTTCGTAATTAATTAGTTACAGTCACGAACTTAACAAAGTTTCTCCGTTATTTAACAGAGACACGAGTGTATTGATCATAATTTCCATTATCCAACGATTCACAGCAACCCCATCATGACTTAAAATTTGCTTTTGCAACGTATAATTAGTGACAAAAGTTCGCTTTCCTACTTTTAACCTTCTTTTGCCCAATACACAAGAGTTTATATTCGATCTCTCTTAGTTAATGTATTGGCAATTACCTCTGGAAGCATCATTTGTACGTTCATATGTTGTATTCTTTAAGGTGGATTACAATTTAAAAAAAAAAAAAAAACATCTTTTGATAAATTTAAAAACGAATTGTTCAAGACACGAACACACTGTGTCAATTTGTGCCTTTTTAAAAATACATTTTTTTATTACTATAACCATAACAAAAGAATAAAATATTGAAGACATTCCTTAATATTTAGATGGAAATGGAGGTCTAAAAGTTGTGGATGCGCATGTTCTCAATTTGTGTCGCAATAGGTAACCATTTCTAGAAATCTTACATTTTCTAGAGTGTTTGGGCGGTTTTTCATATGATTTTGGATAGCGATTAACCTTTATTTTACCGTTTGTCAGTACACTGCCAGAATAGTAAAACCGTTCTTTCCCGCGTGTCACTGTAGTGACACAGGCGAAAGGTCTACTTTGACCCGCGAACACACCGGTTGAGAACCAACGTTTTTGGTTCCTTTCACTATGGACTATCTCTTCATACAATAAGGCACATCATTTAAAAAAAAAATATATGTGTGCTCGCGGGTCAAAGTAAACCTTTCGCCTGTGTCAGTACAGTGACACGCGGGAAAGAACGGATTTACTATTTTGGCAGTGTAGTGACAGCCGTAAAATAAAGGTTAAGTAAACTATGTGATTGAAATATGTCAACAGGCGTAGTTTTTGGAAGTGTTAGCGGTCTCTGTCCAAATCATTTTAAAATGTATGCTTTTTGTTCTATTGTCATGCATTCCAAAATTTCGTTATCTGTAATTCTTCAGTTCATAGAAATAATATTTTCTCTTATTTTTAAAACATTTAAAACGCAGTAATATGAGGAAGTGTAAATTCTATAATAAGATGGTGGTGGTAAGGTTTTATTTGCCTTGTGCACATTCATCAACGACTTTGCTTCCATCATACTTGTTTGCACAACCATATAAACATTTCTAGCTACGGTCTATGAATATGTATTAATGTAGGAAGACAGTATTAGGTAAACAGTTTCTTTCAAGGGCAGTCATATGAGTTTGTATATCGAGGGTAGCAAAATAGGCCTATCACTAAAGATCTATTCCAATTGCATCCGCACATGGTCGAGAAGATATACTGTATGTAAATAGACAAGCACCACGAAACATTATGACAGTGGATTGCAAAGATTTAGCGCACAAAGTTATGTTATATAATCATTTCTGAAGCTGGAACTAGAGAAAAGTTTACATTGCATGTCGTGCATTAGACTGGGAAAAATAATGCAAAATTTCAATTTAAAATGTGATTGGAGTCCTACAGTCCCCAGTTGTTCTGCCAGGGTTGCTGTTCAGTAATTGATGCCGATAATTGTTATCACTTAAAATTAAACTTTACAGACTTATGTTTCAACTGCTAAAAGAATTCGTTGCCATATGCAACCTACGTAGGGAACATTCTAGTTTACCTTCCTTAAAACATTTAACTTAATATTTAGGATTAAACTTAATTCCACTTTAACTGACTCTTTTTCAATCATACAAAGATTTTAGAGAAGTATTTATGGTTATCTAGTGGGTTATGATTTAAGAATGTCATATTATTATTTTGAAATCAAACAAATATCTTTGGAGGCACTAAATTCAATGGAAAATGGTCTAAGTCAGTCGTGGACTCCGAGACATTAGCAAAGAAATAAAGCATTTTCAAAAACAGTGCGAAAACATCATACATATTATTTCAAAAATATTTTAGAATTTGTAACGGTTAAGAATCACTGTTTGCGCTTCAAGGATTGCAATCAGTTTGAGATGCATTCTGAAGAATTGGAGAAATGTAGACTAACCTCTTGCGCACAGAGTTATGTTATAATCTTCAGTGCTCTTGGATTTTCAAAGGTTTTCAGGGAATGCACATCAAGAATGAAAAAAGAAAACATTTTATTTGAATATTTTCTACTTTGTACTACAAACTAGTGTAATTTCTGTATTTATGACAAAAGTTTGTATGTGCTATTTTAATACGCATTTTGGCATATGATAAATGAATTGTTCAATACTATGTCTCAAAAAACTAATAAATGATATATCTAATCGGTTCATATAGTCCAATATCATTGTGGAGAACCTATTCTGTATACTCTGAGGTTCGCTTGAACAGACCTTCATAAAAAAAAGAAATATGTACCGCCAATCACCAGTATTGCAGTGTTAATTCATACAGAGCAACTACAACCGAGAATATCAGTGAACATTGTCTACAAAGACAGCGCGTCTTTTAATCTCTAATATCCACTCTGATGAATATAGTCTCCCGATACTACCATTCTTCTTTATAGTAATAAGAACGGTGACATTGGGAGAGGTCGTTTACCAAGATCTCCAAACCGAAGACTTCGTGGGGGAGTGAACTGAGACCAGTCGATTCCTCTCAGCCATAGATAGGAGGAGATAATGACAGTAAGTTCGATCTATAATTCTAATCAACTATATCCCTGGATTTCAGTTTGTTGTCACAAAATCGTTCTTTTCCCTTATTTGCTAACTTTTGCTACTTAACTCCCTAAATTACGGAAATTGAACTCAATCTACATGCACTAAAATTGATATAAAATATATAACATTTAGTTATACCAGGTCGGCGAAATACTACGGAAGACAAATGGAAGATAATGATAATGAAACAGTTGGAGAAAAGAAGATTGTGTAGAATCTTAAGAAATTCTGGAACCAGTTTTGTCCAACATAAGATTGAAGTTAAGAAGTGAGTGAGTTGTTTTTATAATTAAACCAGAGAGTTCCAACCATTATGATAACCTCTTATATTCACTTAAATCTCTAATGTCTCTGACATACCATCACCTTAAACTTTCCGGATAAGTCTCCTAGAAACATATCTAGTTCGTAATTTCTTTAATGTTTTTAACCTACAAAAACCCCTTGTAATACGTCCTTAATTTAAATGTTGCTCTCATATTGGAAATATGTGATTGAAATGTCACTTACGTGTCATAAAGAAAAAAATGGATACTATAATACCTCGTAAGTCAATGTAGTCTTCTGTTTGAACCACGTAATTTTGCTATTCCTCTGTTACAACAATAACAGAAGTCTATCATGCATGAAAGTGATAAAATAAGGTTGAATCTCTCGGTCGTCAGGAAAGTTCTGCTTTGCCAGGACGTAATAGTCGGTAGGAGAAACATCAAGACAACACGATGGTGACGAAGGGTTTAGTGTAGCTGTTCATGGAAAGTATAGACCATGCTTTGATAGATATATGGACATGCAATGAAGTACTACATGAAAACACAGCATTTGCTATATTTGTTGGGTGATTCAAGAGACTTTTTAGTGTATTTCGTTGCATGTTAAGCATTGTAACTATCCAAAGTGATAGTTTTGCTTGACGTAGAAAGACATGATGAACTATCCTCACCATAGACAACAGTACCAGGAATTACATCTTCTGCAGCAGCTCTGAAAACTGTCCTGGAAGTTATTCACCACTCAACAGCTGTCATGATAGTTCACAATTCCTTTAGTTGATCCTCAAGTTTTTTGCACTCGTAACTACAACTTGCATAATAATATTAATTTGTTTCTAGACAAATGCAACGTATTTTCCTTACAGTTTGTTATATTTTGAACCAAACGTGTATCAAATTAAAGAAACAATATCCATCTATCTTGTGTTTATGCACTTCACACGCGTTTTTGCACACTATTAGATCTATTTCGCGAAGTATATTTTCATATTCTAATATTAGAATTATTTGAATATTTTAAATTTATTAGTTTAAAAGGCAAGAATAAAGCTATTATTATCAGATTTCGTGTTTGCTTTTCTTTGATTTGGTGCAAGTTTCATGTCAAGATGTGAATAATCATTAAGGTTATGACTTTAGTTTGACATGTTTTACTAGTCCTCCGTTTCCCAAGATGGTTTTCAGATCACAGCATAAACTTTTAGGGACTTTCGGTGTATTGATTAGAATATCATAACAAAATTTCTGCGAAAAAGCTTTCTTATATGATTTTATTCGGTTTAGGCTAACTTTTGATCTTCAGTTACTGGACCAATAGAAAAAATATATAGCATGCACATATTCAAACTTCCACCAAAATTAAATTGCTACTACTAATAGTAAGTTTAATTCTACAAATTGGTAGTAAAGTTTCAGTAAAACTAAATATTTTTGCGAGAGTTATCATGGAAGAGACGAAAAAAACACACAAATTCCGTTAGAGTTGATTATTAAAGCTTCACCAAACTAGCTTCAAATATTCTCCTGTACTTTAAATAATTTGCGTGATTTCACAATGTGTAACGAAATCGTATTTGTGGGAAATTTTTTGAGTTTAGCTCTAGATTACTAGACTAGAAAACTCAAAGATTTCATTTCATTTTTAGACTTATTTTTTTTGCTTTCTAATACTAGACTGGGTGAAAATTAACCCAGATTTTTTGTTGACCTTTTTCTCTAAGTATGATGTTTTACTTTATTTTAAGCTAATAATTATATACTAAGATAGATATATTTATGTTACTCACGGACATTTTTTGGTATATTATGTCAAAGGAAAGCTCTTTAAAACATACATGAATTAAAATCCAATTTCACCACAAAAACATTACTGAGTATTTGTCTGATCACTAATAATAAGACTTTTATGCTTTACCCAAAATGTTTATAAAACTGAAACAAATATTGCAATAAGCTTTTATTGTGTCTATTTTGTTTCTTTCGACATATATTCAAATACTCCTTTTTGACAATAAGAGAAAAAGTGAGTTTGAGAAAACTACGTGACATTGTCTTTATATTGAATACTAGATTGAGTGAAAATTCACCTATTTTTATTCTTTAAAATTTAAAGTGCATATTACGAAAATATTTATTTCTAAAAGTCTATTATTCTTATACAATTAGTGATAAGCCGAATCGAACACAGCGAATTCGATTTATTCGATTCTACCAAGAATTCGGATACCTCGAGTACTACGAACAACAATTCGAATTCTTTTGTATTCGCTTTTGTTAGTTTTTGATGCACTAATTTTTTCACAATTTATTTTCGGAACAAAAAGTTTTGTTGAATATTCCGTACCATGCTATAACCTCATCATGAGAATATCACAAATAACAGCGAATTACACCGTTATCTCCTCTCATTTCCTTGCCTCTAGTCCGAGCAAGGAACGGACTTCCGCTGTTAGTTGACTGTAATGCCAGCAAGCTACAAAGCAGACTGAAGACTAGGATACTTCAGTATTTGAATTCACCTACAGTGTTACCAATTCCGTCAAATTTAGGTTATCTATTTTACTCCATATCTTAATTTAGCTACTAAAAATGATGACTTTTTATTCTTTTACAGGGTTTGTAGACCTCACTTTTTCTGAATATAAAAACGAAAGAAACGATCGCTAACATACAATAGCAAATAATTTTTGACTTTCGCTTTAGTTTTTCTTCATTCAGCCATCATTGACAATATTGTCTCCTTTGCACCTGCGCAAGAGATCGAATTCGGGTAAAGAATTTGATTCTTGAATCGAATACACCGAATACATGAATGCTGTGCCTAAATAATAGTAGAAGTAAGAACTCGATTTATTCATGTGTTCCTATTCGCTTTGACCTACTTGTCAACGTCTCTTACTGTTTGCAACATTATCCCTTATTATCAAGGCAGGAAGGTCCACTCTCGTGCAGCACAAGAAACAACAGTTCAACATCCAACCAATCCACTGCACGCGTGAAAGAACCCTCTTCCTGAGACAGTATCTGTTCATCCTCATTTCTTTCCGTGAATTCGAACTCTTCGAGATCTACTGAGTCCGACTGTCCGAGTTCTCACTTCTCAGTATGAGATGAGAATTTTGTAGAATGAGAAGGTGTGGTTTCAACCTCATTTTGTCTTTAATAGGCTCAAAATATTGTTGCCCTTACTTTCTAATTCTTTATAAAGTCAGCTGTGAAAATTGATAAAGAGAAATCGTGAACAAATAATAAAGAACTCTGTGTGTTTGTGTGTAGGTGGACTTGTATATGTGCGTGTGTATGTGCGATCTGAGAATTCCTACTCTTAGCAATGTTCATTAACACTAGCTGACTTATTTACACTCATTCGTACCAGAAATTCTGTTAATTTCTCTTATATGCATTTCGTTATACGAAACAATTCATAATTGAATACGGTAATCCCTGCATAGGCCTGTAGTCTGAAGATATGTCAATATTCAGGATGCAAGCAACAGCTAAATGTTACGAAACATCAATGATCACTGCTCTTTAACGACGGGATATTGTTTATACAACAACTGATTTCGGTTAAGGGACAATATGAAGTTTATTTTTTGTTACCATTCAGATATTTACCGTTAGAATGGAATGGAAATTTTGGTATATGTATTTGATGACGTAGTCTCAAGATTCAATTACCTGCCGATGCGTAGCAGTTTATGAATTTTTCGTAAAAAATCGAAACACGACAGATTTTAACTTTACTTATCTCACTAAAGTGCTACCAATGACAAGTGACTCATGATAAGCAATCGTTGTTTCGCGTTAGGCGGCGCTACTATATGAAAGTTAGCATTTGCACTTGGAATGTACTATGTACTATCTGCATACGCATTATACACCCTATGTCATAAAACAAATGCACGAACGTTCAAATGACAACACGAATCTAACCTATATATATATATATATATATATATATATATATATATATATATATATATATATATATATATATATATATGTCAAGACGAAATATTATACCAGGTGGCGGTCTTAAACAGAGATTAAATATTAACATTTCGAAGCACATAGTAAATAAATAGCCGAAACACTCTCACTCACACTTCATATTTATTCACTAGATATCACATGCTAATAGTTACACTTATAAATACATATTAGTACATAAAATGGAGACCTGCGTGTCTACAGTAACAAGGATACATATCTTTTTAAAAAACAAACAACAAGAAGAAAGAACACTATTTCGATTGGCTGTGACGTGAAAGGGAGGAAGCGAGGATTAAAGAATTCTTGCATTCAAAACTAAGAATTTATATTTCGTAAACTGAACTTTGGGCAACAAATGGGCTGAGGGGAAAGTAATCATTCTCATGGTCAACACATATTAAATTTTGGAAGCTTCGTATGGACAGGTTACCGGACCTAACAAGTTTACAGTAGGTAAAGGAAAATCTCGAAGGAAAAACCAATCTCTAATTGCAGGTTATAACTCACAAAACCGAAATTCGACATCTGCTTTCACTTTAATCCTGTCCAGAAGAATTCGTCGTCACTAATATGGCGTCGGTAACCTTGGAATCCCTATCTACTATAACTGCTTGTAGTTCCGCTGATTATTTTTTTAAATAATCCTGTCCTATTCTTCGTTTAGACTGCTTTTATTTCATATTGTAAACTATTTTGTCTTTTATCCAGTAGATTTTTACTCGGTCCTGTAAAGATTTAAACAGTTCAGTTGTATACATGTTACCTCGTCGATTTCCATATTACAAAACCTATCTAGAAGTGCGCCAAAAAAGCGCTGAGGTTGCGTCCAATTTCCAATCACACCACAGAAGTTTCGCGCGGCGGCATTACAAAACGAATAGAAAATGGTTAAAACCGGATAAAACCAGATTTTGGTAGGTTATGAGTATCTCATCAGGCTGAATGGGGTCTTAACTGTCCCACCTAATTCCGGATAGGTATTTATTCGTAAGCAATTCTATACAATTGCTAAAATATGGATTTCATTAAATTCATAATATACGGTATATACTTTGTAACTAATCAAATGAGATGCCCATATACCCATATACTGTACGAGAAAATTATGAACGAAACGCTGAATAAATTACAAGTTATTTCCTAAGAACCTACACCCTAATTATTCTGAAATTTAAAACTTATTTTATTTGGGTGCAGACAAAACGGATTTGAGATATACGTTAGCGATTTTTTTTACAGTAGAAACCAATTATGCGTTCTGATATTACAGTGCGAATAAAAATTATCGGAACAGAGAACAAATTTAAAAAAAAATAACACTACGTACACGGTAACTAGTCAGTTACACAGAGAGCAGAGATCTTGATGAAACCTCTAAATCGTGTGCTGTGGTTTAAATGTCAACCATATGAGCTACATGAATGGAATCATTATTCTGATGCAATCCTCGGGTCTTTTAAGTGACCAGATCTGGTCATAGGGGCCGCGGTGGCTCAGTGGTGGAGCGTTCACCTATGGTGCTTGGGGTCCCGGGTTCAAACCCTACTTTCGCTAAGTGAACTTTGTGGTCGACAAACACCGAGTGCCTGGGTTTTCTCGGGGTTCTCCCGTTTCCTCCCACTTTCTTCATTCCACCATTTCATTCATCTCTCATCATCACCGTCTCTTTTAGCCTAACCGGCATAACCGTGGGACGTAAAACTCAAAGATTTCATTTCATTTTTTTCAGATCTGGTCATATCAGAGAAAAAGCATCACGTAGAGGACAGGAAATGTCTGAAGAGAAGTTCGTTGTATCTATACGTTCCTCTTGTACGTACTCATGTTACACACTGCCTTGGAAACTGAGTGATATCCGCCAAAGATCGAGATTAGTTCGTTTGTAGGTGTGTTGTCATACATATGTAGCGTATTCAAGCTAGGTACCCAATTTGAAAAGTATTAATCAATATCTAAAAGCCTTCTGAGTTGCTAGAATGCCGAACAACAGTTATTTTAAAGCTTCTGAGCAAACTGTGAAAGTTGAATATAAACCAAGGAAAGTTGAATATAAACCAACCGAACGGTTCCCAGAAAATTGCGAGAGTACTCAAGATAAGGTAAGAACGCACAAATACAAAGGTTACAAGAGCGACGATGGCTTTTGTAAGATAAATATGGTATCAGAAAATGATATACAAGCATTTCATGATAATGTTTGGGGTCTTGGTAGTGCAGTTTGAAGAAATAATGTTTTTGCAAAAGAACATTGTAGTAAAGTCGGTGTTGTAACGCGCCTCCAAATGCTCCGTCCCGGCCCGCTGGTTATATAAACCAGGACAAATAATGGTTAGCGGGATTTGTAATTTCAATGAATAAAGGATATAATTATAAGTTAGCATTAAAATGTTTCTGTGAGATCCTTATCAGGTTTCGTTCTAAATTTTTGGCTATTTTTAGTATACCTATCGCAATTACTTCTTAAAATAGTATTAATCCTCAATCCTCCAATAAAAAATTGTTAAAATACTAGGTAATACGGATAATTGAAATATCTGATTTTTGACTTGAAAATTTTATAACAAAATTACTAGAAAAATAAATATGAAATACAGAAAGATAATTTCATCAAAATATAACAATTAACAGCTATATTGAAATTCAGAAAATTTATCAGAAACTAACTTGCTTTTGAAAGCCACATAGGTTGAATGGTACTATGAAATTATATAGCAAGAAGTACACTTTTAATGTAACTTTCAATTATTATTCTAATATATATTAGACCTCCTGAATTTTATCAAACCAATTAGAAATCTGTTTTGTTCCTTATGAAATATATTTAAATAAATATATAAAGATAATATATTTTAATCAAAAAATAACACTCACCCAACTTATTAAGTTATGAACAACGATAGTCCACATTCGGGAGGAGTATTTCGGTACGCCTCTTATAACCCTTATATAAATACACACCAAATATCGAAACTTCGAAGCCTCACACGAATAAATAGGTAGATAATTTAATAATTATTATCAACTTCACGTTATTCTTCATTTAGTACTCTATATTTGTAGAACTATTCAACTTTCATTAAGACGGTTATACATTCACATATCAAGACGAGATTAAACTTGCCCAGTTCGACATATCGTTTCGAATGGCTGTTCAGACTACCGGCAGCTTATTCGAAAGTATTTGGTTCGGAAACTTCCACTAGAGGCGCTGGAGTACCCAATGGCTCAGGAACTGTGCTTTCGGAGAAACAGAAATGTATGAATGAGATCCAATATAAAGAAGCAACAATGATCTACAAACTATACCAGCCTAACAAGTAAAGGCACAGTAAGGATATGGAAAGAATTATTTATGTGTTTTCTCAGTGGGAGAAGAGACAAAGTTGGAAAGACTGCTAGAGGCATAATGCTATCTGATGAGACTATCAAAGAAACAAGAGATGGGGCTAGATACAATGAAGTAAAAAGCGTTTTAAATGTAGAGATCTATCACACATTAAATCATTCAAAAGCAGAGAAAAACACTATGGTAGAAACAACACTCCCGGTCTGTGTTACCTTTCAAATAATTTGACCAAAAAAATTAAGATCCTTTTTGAACTTTGTCATATATCACAGTGTAACTTGTTTTAAAAATACAAATAACCGAAAAGAGGCTTGAAATTTATGTTTAGAGAGAATGTTCATGGTCTTTTTTAAGTTTTGAAATGAAGATAATTTTGAATTTGCTATATAGAAAGAATTATACCCAAACATGAAAAAGATTATATTTCTATATTAACTACCATTTACTGTTAACAATACATAATCTTCTAACATGTCTTATCTTACTTTTAAAGTAAATAGTAGTCTTTTTGAATATAATTATTTTTTAAAAAAATCTTAAATTGTTATATTTATTTATTTATTTCCAAAAAAAAAGTGCTAAAGACCAATTTATTTCCAAAAAATGCTATGAAGAATTTTTAACATAAAAAGAAATAGATAAGTGAGTAGATATATGGTTGAAAATACCATACTAACAAATAATGTTACGTGCATTAAAGAAATCGAAAGATTTTATCAGTTTGTGTCCTCAGAAAAGAACAGGAGAATTTGTGATCACAATGAATGGAAATAGCAGGTTTTGCAAACAAGCTTCTCATATAACTGATGTGATTTTTCTCAAGAGTCCTCCCTGCGTGAAGACCTAAGTTTATAGAGAGACTCGAACCATACTAAGCTCAATGGTCTTCAACCAGAAAAAAAAAGGAGTATGTTTAGTACAAGGGGTCCAGAAACACGTAAAACACACAAAATTTACAGGAGAAATGAATGATGCAAGTACTTCGACGTAACATAACGCAACAAAATCTAACCTAACCTACCATAAACTAACTTAAGCTAACCTTAACTAACCTAAACTTACTTAATATTAGTAGAAAATAAGCGAAATTCTATCGTTTTTGGAAAATTATGCGGGACCCCTAAACTAATTTAACATAAACTAACCTAACCTAACATAAACTAAACTAACGTAAGCTAGCCTAAACTAACCTAACGTACATTAAACTAACCGAATGTGAACAGAAGTTACCAAACTTGTAACATTTTTTAGAGAAACGAGCTGAATCCCTCCTGCTAAACATAGGCCAAAAAAAAAAAAAAAGAAAAAAAGAAAGAATGGATTAAGGAGAAATTTCTCCATTTGTGACTTCTTGCTGGGAGGTTAATAAAGTAATACTATTGCCATGATTCTGTAAAATAATTACAGTGATTCTCTAAAGTATGAACTAGTGCTTAGCGATATCCCAGCCTTTACATACAAGTAGTTCAAAAATTATGAATTTCAAATATTTGAACTTTCAATGTTACAATATTAATATACGATAAGTATTTTGTCCACTTCTTTTGTACCCCCAACAATTCTAATTTGACTGTAATAATGTTGTATCTTGATCCAAAGAATCATTTTCTTTTTTTAAATGTGTAATTTCATTCCCATTAATTTCATTTCATTCGACGATGGGCCAACCGTATAGTTATGGCATATGAAAATATTTCCTAGTCCGTGGGATTTTGAATAAAGAAATATTGAGACTAATCGTGATTTATTTCTAATGAAGCATAGAATTATGTGCTACCGGGTGTTTGGTCCGATTCCATTGCAGACGGGCTTTATGATGTCATAATTTCAAAATGGCCGCCAGAATAGATAAAAATATCCCTTTCCGTATCGAACTTGTTTATGGTTCATTTTATGCAAATTTTGAAAAATAATATTTTTTTTCTTTTATTCAGAATGAAGAAAGGTAGTGAAATGTTCATTTTATATTTTTTCTCTCTTACTGTTCCAGAGAGATATAATAGTATTAAATTTCCTCACTTGCATTTTATTCATATCAACTTTCGGCCAAGGCTATAGGCGGAGGTAGAATCCGTAATTTGTACGAAAGGAAGTATGTTATTTTTTTGAGTTCTACTCAAGTGTACAACTCGTTTCATACCAACTAATAGGAGCGAGGTTGCTGATTTGAAAGGATAATTTCTGACAATGGAGAATATTTGAAGGGCTTTTCGCCCCCTTTTTTGGGCTTTCTCTCAGCCCTTATTCAACCGCGTTAGAGCAAATCAGGTGGGTAGTCTTTTAAGTCCCTACAATTTTAAGGTTGTTTCGCCCTATAAATTTTGAAACTGATCCAGTGAAATATACAGGGTGTTGTAATTTTGTTTGTTTCCAATGCCTATCAATCTGATTTCTGGTCTATTTCCCCGCCCTATTTGAATGGATTTACACCAATTTTTTAAAATTATTTTGTATGAGTGTCTAGTTGTGCCCCCTGAACTTGAGACGGATCAGAGGAGAAATCTGCTTATCGTAGTTGCTACAATAAACCAGTTACAACGAATTTTGTTAAATTTGCAACTCCCAATTCTCCCTCACAACGCGATATATACATATATAAACCAGCCGGTCTTCGCACGGCAAACGCACGAATTCTATATTTCAAAATATCTTAAGTTATTAAATCATTTTGAAATCCTATACGATTTCAAAATATCTAAAATCAGCTTGGACTTAACAGGATTATGAGTGCCATTATACACCTCAGCGACCACAACATCTGTGGATTCAGTACGGTGGCTTTCGGTTATTTCGACATGTCACATACCACCTCCGCCTTTCCTTGTAAAAACCGTTGGGATCATTGTTCTCGCTGCATTAACCTATATTTTGGAGGGTGAATACTCTAGTACCAATTCAAAGGACATCTTCAGTGACTCCCTACTTTTTAAGGGATGAGTAAATGGGTATGTAGAGAGCTAGTTGGCTCTGTTGGTCACGAATAGTCACAAATTGTCTCGATGTCGCAAAGTGAGGTGTATTTGAACAGCAGTCGAAAAGCCGATCGACGTTCCCGACAAAGCTGTAGTCGCTTCTCGGTCACCCTGTGCCACTGAAGAGACTTTTGGTGGGGCCCTTCGGGTCTATCCTCATCTAACTCTGTTGCGTAATTCTATGCCGCAAACTACCCATGAAACCACAGAGATCCAGCAAGATACTTACAAGAAATTACCTAACCGGCGCAAAAGCACGAATAGTGTACATTTGTGGGCGGCGTATTTCCGGTGACGGACAGGACCCTCAGGCATTGTGGATATGGGGATAATGAGAAGGCACTCTAGTTTTCGAATATGCAAAAAATAATGTCACAATTGAAGTTGTTACAGTGCCACGGGCTTTGAACAGTCAGACACTGCTGAACGCTCTCTGCTATTTCGACCTATTTTCGCAGTGTTTGGCCGTTCTGAGCTCTAACACTGGATCAACTTAAATGTGTCACCGGGATTTGCATATTTGGACAGCATGCCTTCTCTTTGACCTCATACCTATAATGCACGAGGGACCCGTCAGTCACTGGCGATATGCGCTCTCACAACTAAACAATCTGTGTTTCTGTGCCGCTTCACGTTACTTCTTGTAAAGATCCTGCTGAATATCTGTGGTTTCATGGGTAGTGTGGGGCACAGAATAAAGCAACGCAGAAAAGAGATGTGGATAGACCCAAAGATCTCCACCGGAAGTTTCTTCGGTGGCGCACAGTGACCCGAGAAGAGACTACAACAATATAGGTATCGTCGATCAGTTTTTCGACTCCTGTTCGAACACACATCACTTTGCGACATCGAAACAAACTTATTCATGGCCTACAGAGCCTACTGGTTCTCTACATACTCATATCGACCCTGGTACTCACCAGTCAAGAAAGTAAGGGTTCAACGATGCATTGAGTGGAGATGGCCTTTACTAATGTCAAAAATGAAAATTGCTTGTTGGGTCATTTTTTACTTACCGGTAGTTGTCTTTAGATGGTCTGCAAAATCACTGTTATCTCAGATCTATTCACCACAGTTACACACTTCTGTGCACGGTAAAGTCCGTGTTTTACACATGCAATTTACAACACAACATCATTAACAACAACCACAACGTACTAGTTTCAGTAACCATTCTGGTGCACATAGCATCGTACTAATCAAAGGAAAATACTTGTTTCCAAAGTTCTCAAATCCATACTGTAATGATTCTGGGAGGTTTGGGTATTGCTTTTTAGCATGCATCACTGGAACACTTGATAATGTATTATTAAAATATGTGATGTGAGGGAAGATTTTTGGAGATAAATTTTCACTTTGCACATCTTTTGTTGAAAATATCCACTAGCACAATTCACCCATGTCTGATATTTTTTCCTGACAAGAAAACTTGGCAAATGAATTGCTCGACTAGTTGTTCATGTTCTAATTTAAATTCTCCTAGAGATCCAAGTAATGCCAAAGTCTGAAGAATTTCTTGTTCTGCTGTTTGGAAAGCTTTTCAGAAAGATGGTTTGCCTTTATTCTTGAAGGACTCGCTAATATCACTGCCCAAAAATGCATGAGGAGCTCCTGAACTTTAGTCGGTCCTATACTGGAATAAAGGAGACTGATAACAGTAAACGAGATTTATTAGCACCAAATTCGGTAACGAACATATTCTTTTGCAAAATGTTTCGACCACCTGTGAAAGGATGAAAACGTCTACAACTTCCTCTTGAGTGTTTTGAAGTCATCTAATATCATTTCATCTGATGACTTTCTCTCATTCCTCCAAAGAATTATCAGTTTTTGTTTAATCTTTTGTGCGTGCAATATAGTTTTATTTGCGAGATATGATGTTAGTTCATCCTTAGTTTTTGAATGAGACAAGAGAGATCTTATTTCAATCTTCGACATTGGTAGAGTCTGTAATTTTGTACTTAACAGGTATTTCTTTCCCAGAAAACAGAAAATAACATAAATTAGTTTGAATACAACATAACTGACAAAACTTAAAACTATATCTATGAAACTGTAATATATATATATATATATATATATATATATATATATATATATATATATATATATATATATATATATATATATATATATATATATATATAACATAATGAACTTTTCTCTAGCTGTTCTCATTCAGAACAAAAAAATGTTATTCACAAAATTTGCATAGAATTACCCATAAACGAGGTACAAACGAAAAAAGATATATCTATTCTGGCGCCCATCTTGAAATTGTGACGTCATAAATCCGGTCTGAATGCAATCAGGTAAAACATCTGATAGTAAATGATTTTATGGTTCATTACAAATATATCACGAGTTGTCAAAATACTTCTTCATTCAAAATAGATTCCAGTGCAACATATTAATATATGCCCATTTCTCAGAAACGGTAAGAAATATCAAAAAAATATAATGATGTTTTCTCTTCCTTTTTTCATTCTGAACATAAAAATGTTATGTTCAAAATTTGCATAGAATTTACCATAAACAAGTTACAAACGAAAAAAGATATATCTATTCTGGCGGCCATCTTGAAATTATGACGTCATACAGCCCGTCTGCCATAGAATCAGGCCAAACACCTGGTAACACATGATTATATGCTTTATTTTAAATACATGGCGATAAGTCTCAATATTTCTTCATTCAAAATCCCACGGAATTATACATGCCCTTGGACTAGTAGAAGGTAACTCATTTTCTGGAACAATGAGGAAGATTAGGAACAAGTATTATCATTTTTGCTATTTTATATCCTGAATGCTCTTTCTAAATTAAATTATTTAAGTTTCTCTATCGTGTGTGCGAAACATGCTATCTTAATGCTATTGTGACAAGAGATTTTGGGTTCAAAATTATATTTTCTTACGTGCAAGTCAGTCCTAACTCTGCGATGACAATCAAAAATGGAAAAGCAAAAATGGAATATCTAGGTAGTTTGTTCACTTTCATTAGTGGCAAAATTCGTTAACCATTGTAAATCAATAGAACATCGAAATCATTCCTTACTTGCATATGAAATTATTGATCCTCAGTTAAATTTGTATGAAAAATGAATCTTCATTCAACAGATATTTAGATATTTGTTTTAAGGAAAAATGTTTTAGACAGTTCACATAACATATGAAAGTTTCTTATTTTCTCAATGTGTCTTTCAGTAATATTGTTTGAAGAAAAAAAATGTGCTTTTCGGAACTAAATCTCCCCACTCTCTATCAATTACTAACGTATGATTCAACTATTAAAGGAATTTGTTACCTTGTCTAATTTATATAGATTATATTACAAGCTGAGGCAAAGGTCAAGCACCTCACTTGTATTTTTAAAAGACTTGAGAAAAGATGACGAGGTTTTGGATTTGGTTAATTGGGATTAGAGCAAACCAAAGGGTGTCATTTGGCTTATGGTGTCCTCTTGAAATTAGGTACTATATTTCTAATAGGTAGGGGCATGAGATACATGATTTTAGCCTAAAAGTTTATAAGAAATACCAATCTAAAGTTTTTTTCATCTAACATTAAAAAGTAGCGAAATTTTCTGAAGTAAACATTGAATATTGAATTATGTAATGTATTTGATTTGTCTTTTTAGGTGATGTTATTTGGCTCCCACCGCCAACAAAGGAGTGAAATTGTTCTGGAGGGTTGTACATGCAATGTCAGAGCCATCGCGGATGATTTAAATGTCAGGCATCCTGAGAGGGACAACTTGCATATACCACGGTGTCACGTATTTTGAAGAAATTTCAAGTTTCTGGATCTGTACACGAAAAACAATAAAGCGAAAGCCCGAGGGTCGCAACGGCAGTTATAGCAAACTTGGTGAAAAGCCCAAAACTCAGTACCAGACGTTTAGCTGCAGTTTCAGGTGTAAGTCAGACATCGATACTCCGTGTCTTGCACACAAACAAGTGCTATCCGCACAGTGGCATCCAAACTCCAACTACAACAATACCTAACGAAGGATGACTCTGATAGGAGAATATAATTTGCAGAATGGTCTTTGACGAAGTGTAACGAAGATCAAACGTTTAATGCATTCTTTAATAATGAGGTTCTGTTCTATATGAACGGTGAGGTCAGTAAACAGAATAACCATTATTGCTCAGATACAAAACCGGCACGAACAGATGCCGCAAGGATAATTGATGCGAAAAAGGTTATAGTATTGTGTGGGATATTCAACACTCGTATCATCGGACTGTTCGTCATCCATGGGGACCTAAATGGTGACATATACGTTGACATGTTCCAAAACAGATATTCCTATCTCTGCTGAACCCAGAAGGTAACTTCCTTCTCTTTTCCTAGGTGGTGCGCTTCCTCACTATACATTGTGTGTGAGGAAGTTGTTGAAAGCATAGTTCCCAGGCCACTGCATTGGTCGCCTACGGCTAATTGAGTTGCCATCCCTTTCACCAGATAATATACAATTAGACGTTTGTCTGTGGGGTCATCCCAAAGCAGTCAGGCATGCTTGTGATGGTAGGACGCTAGAAGTGTTACTACATGTCCATCAAGACTGAAAAAAAAAGTCTTCAATTATACGAAGCACATTGAGGATATCTTGTAGGACCCTGCATGCAATACTTACAAAACATTCATTGCTGATTAAAGATTCGTATTTCTGACGAAATTCTAGCCTAAAAACACGTATTCCACGCTCCCTTCTAATTTTAAATATTGGATCTGAGTTAGAAACGACAGATCTTTGGATGGTCGCTACGACGAAAAATTGCACCATCTCCTGATCTATCTTCCCAATTACCCACATTCAAAGTTTCTTCATCTTTCCTCATACCCTTTCTAAAGTAATAATTGCCGTCCCTCTTCCCAATATCTGTCTAATTTCCAAAAATCCTTGATTAGTTGGATTTTGCATGACAAGATTTATACCCTGGCGACATTTTAAGTTTCCAGCTTAAGCGATTTGACCTGGGCGTCGCTTAGTTAGCCAGTCAGGACATCTTTATATATAGAAATATCCTTGCTCTTCACCCATTCGTTTCTTCAAATTAATTTACTTCTGATATCATACAGAATACTTCACTGCTGGGAACAAGTCATCGTATTTTTGTACTTTACACTTGTTTCCTTTACATCACATTTTCATCCACCTTTCCCATTGTCTCTCACACACACATCCTTGTCCTTTACTGGAACAGAGTCACAGAAAGCTGTAACACTCCGTGGGATGGCCCTTCTCTACACTACACCTGTTCTCATTTTATTAGGTATACGAGGTTTGACTCATTTGTTTATAGTTTTCTGCGAATTGAGCTCCTCGGTTACAATATAGGTAGTCCTGCTGTCAATTAACAACCTGTATTAGATGTGGATTGGGTTTTGAATTTAACGTCCCTTTCAGTAGCGAGGTTATATGAGATTTGGACCTACTGATTAACGTGGAATCCGAACCACATAGGCTCCCGGTGGGAATCGAAACAAGGTCTCCCGCGCCAAAGGCGCGTACGCCTGTATTAGATGTATTTGAAAAGAGAAACTGGTTGGGGATTTGGCTGAGAAGAAAATGTATCATAAGGTACGTGCTAAAGAGTTGGTAAGAGGAAAGAGAGGGACGAAGTGAAAGACATTACATTTGATGCACGGTATGAAAATAGAAAGATCATATGTGAAGACAAAATGGTTAGAAGAAGACCGTGGCACATCGAAGCTTTTTAGAAGCAGCAAAGTCATCTGCCATTAATAACAGAATACGTATAATGATGGTGACGGTGGTGATGTATCTTTTATGACACATAAGGAAACGTACGTATTTCTCAAGTGGTTGATTACGTGTATCCAAAAGAAGATATTCTATGACAAAAATATGAGAAAAAGATCGTAGTCAAAGCGAGAACAAGCTCCACTGTCTGTGGTAAAGCCGACACTGACGCCCAGAAAGTTATGCTGTGCGTTTGGTAAGAGGGCATCGAGCATCACATACTACCGAAGGACAGAATGATAAGTACGTATTTGCACAATTAGTGCGAATGCACCTAGTAATTCAAACGAAATGACCAGAATTGGTCAAAATAAACAGAGTCATATATCATGTCGACAACGCCAGACCGTGTATAGCTTTAAGGACTCGTCATAAATTGAGGGAAATATTGGCTGGTAGGTTCTAATGCATACACTGTATAGCTTGGAATTGTCATTGTCACATTATCGTTTGTTTCAGTGTCTGAAGAACTTCTTAAATGGCGTTATGTTTGCTTCAAGAGAGGCTAGTAAAAACCACGTGTCGCAATTTTTTTACCAGAGAAAATATAAATTCTATTGACATGGGATTACAGATTTGCAAAAAAGAAAAAAATGGCAAAGAATCGTCGAATGAAATGGTGCATGTTTGGTTTCGTAATGTTATTGTTAAGTTACAACCGCTGTATTCTTAATATCGACTTCCAAACTTTCAAATCATATTAGACAACTTGATATATTTCTTTTTTTTTATGTCTCTGGAAGGGGTACAACTAATTGAATCTTAGCTATTGGAGCATTGTCCCTCCGAGAAAAATTAGTGTTACTTTCGAGACCAGAAATTTCTCGTTTCATCTCGTTTTCGTTACGAAAACGCCACAAGAACGAAAAAAGAGACCATTCTTAGATTGGAGACGAGAAGAAAAACATAAAAATTCTGGTGTCAATTTCGATAGGAGAGGAAAGATTTTATGGGTCTCGCTGGGGATACTATTTCACTCAAATCTAACTTGTAAGATCGCAAAGACTCCTTTAATGTTACGTGATTAGTAGTATAGAAACTAAAAAGTAATAAAGTGCTTGCAATATGGTGTAAATGTTGTTATATCTCAACTCATGGGCCATAAATGTTATAGGAAAGAGACGAGAAAGAAGTATTGTAGAATAGAGACGAGATGTGACTTCGTACATATTTTACCAGAACAAGACAAGGAAACCTTATTTCTCGTCCGATCTCGTCGGTAACAACATATTCTATTTGCAGTTTTGTTTCCGAAAATTCCAAATTTTAAGAGCAAAAAAATTAAAAACTGGTAGATACTTAATACATTTTTCCAAAACAGAATACATTTCAAAAAGTATTCTTAAATGTGTTTTAAATATTTTCCAACATAACATATGGACCAGATATGTAAGTATTTATGTACGTAAATATTTAACTGATTTTCGTTTATTGTAAAACACGTTTGGTAAGGTTAGGTAAGAAATTCAAAAATTTGAAAAGCAAACAGATTATGTTCAATGCTCTATCTCGTGATGAGCTTTTTAATCTTATTTAATTATTTGTCGCAAGTAACAGCTGAGGTTCAGAGGGTTACGTTATCTTTGGAGTCTATGACGTTCAGTTTTCAGACGATTTTATTGCAGGTCATTGGTTGGGCAACTTACCTTTAAGTCAGTGAAACCAAGAAATCATTTCATTTTTCACTTCCAGCATTCCACACACTGCTACATAGTCTATTCGATAGTGAAAAATTATTGACTACAATATTTTATTTCTTCTAAATAAATTTGTGTTAACTTCTTTACCATAACAACTATCTTAAAAGACTTTAAAATAACAACTATTTCAAATAAATAATTACATGAAAATATACTTACTTAGTTAGTCCAGTTTTCGTCTACCACTTGGATGTCGAGGATTTTCAGATAGCTCGTGACTTGCTTCCGTCCCCGCCATATCCTTCACTATTCACCATGGCATGTCATGTCTCTTGAAAATTCGCTTCTACAGCCTATTTCGAAGTTTGTCTTGGCCTCCTTGTTGATCTTTTCTCCCCACATTTGTTTTAGAAATGTTTCCTCTTTCATCCTGATGATAGGCCCTAGAAATCGGAGTTGAGCATCTCCAATATCATTAGTTTAGCTTTCAATGTTTCATTCCTAATTCTACCCTTTGTTTTTACCGCGACTACCCAAGTAAAAAAGTGAGCAAACTTTACAAATAGTACGTATGTCCAAGGGCGCCCATGTTGTGGTTTCCAAGGGGAGCAAGTATAAGCGACGTTTCAAATATAGTTTCAAATTTTGCTGTAACCAATGTAAAAATTATATTCGGTTTTCGAAATTCCCAAGTACAATTTCCTCTTAGGGGGGCAAGCGCCCTAACTTTCCCCCTGATGGGCGCCCTTGCGTATGTCGTTGTTCCAAAGATTACAAAAAAACAAATGACAATCTCATATTGAATGGTATATAGGCCTACTTACATAAACAAAATATATTTAAAAGTACCATCAGTACAAAAACTCTCAATTAGGCTATTTGGCCAACAAATTACACACTTTCTATTTATAGAATATTTTCCCTCCAATTTCCTCGAAAAACATGCCTGAGAATTTCCCCATACTCAAAGACATTTTGTTGTATAGAGCTGTATTCCATCTATTAGATTAATATACGTATGACTTATCTTTGCACCAAATGAACGTATAAGTGTTAATAATAATTTTGAGGTATATCTCATTAACATTGCTGTGTACTTTCGTTTGCTAGTGGGATAATACAGTGCTTTATAAGAGTATTCTTTAGTATTATTTTCATATTTATTAGTCTCATGACTGTAAAAATTTTTAGAATGGCAAAAACACTAGTCGCTCTCGATTATCCTGAAAACTACTAATAAGGGATTACACCAGGCGGGCACCCAGAATGTTTGTTGTGAGGGCAGGCCCATATCCAAGGGGGATCTAGGGGGCCGGACCTCCTAAATATTTCCTGCCCCCAAAATGTTTTCAGGGTGGGCTTGCAAATGAACTATAATACGGTGATGAACTATAATTTGGTTGGATCGGGCCCCTCAAACTTCTATATCCCCCCCCTACATTTTTGGGCTGGATACTGGGGTGCAAGCTTAAAGGAGGATCCAATAGTACAAGCCACTGCGTCTACGTAGTATTTAGCGGCTATTATTTTGAATTTGAAAAGACCTCCAGAAAAGACTTCGAAAAGACTAATTATAAAATACTTTCACCTATATTTTAAGAAAAATATGATAGAACTAAATTGTTTCTATAAGAGAAAGAGTACATATAAAGTGTATGTTCAAATTTCATGCTACACCAATGGTATCCCTGTTAAACAAGCATAGTTTTCTTTTCTTTTTTGAACTTTACGAAAGTTCACAGATGAATGCTTAGTTAGGAATTTTTGGTAGTGGGGATCTGGGTCCGGTGGACACACCCCGTGGGTGCGCCACTAGTTTACACAAACCCGCATAATTTTGTTCTACTGTATGAGGTCTATCTCTTGATATATATCAAATTTGTTGACTTTAAAACCATACACATGTAATATCTGACGTCCAACATACCATTAACTGTGAGCGTAATACACTCCTCAGTTATCTAGGAGATATCAAGTTGTCTGTAACGGTTACATTAGAATTAAGTTGAAAATACATACATGCTTAATACGAAGATATACTAATTTGTAAACTACATTTTTTGCGTCAAATACTTTGTATATTGAAAATTAATGTTATTAAGATAACTTTTTAATTATTCATGCTAATTTTATCATTAGAAAAGCACATGCAGCTTGCCCTCTGTAAGTTAATAAAGTAGTTAGAGATTTAAATAAAATTAGGAAATCGAAATATTCCACGTACAAATCAACTTGGATGGAAAGGAAAATGACCATCGAACAGAACTTAGGATGATATTCTATGAATAATATTTCAGAAAACTAAAATTACGAAACAACCACTTGCTTAACACGCTTATGATTTGCAATATGAAATATACTTAACATTTTACTGTACTGCAGTGATAACGTATTGAAAATCCATCATTGTTGAAGAAATTCTAAAGTAATTATTTTAAAGTTATTTCTATAATTTTACGAGTGATTCGTTAATGTAAGGTTCATTCCTTTTATTTCCAATATTTTGAGAAGGTACCTATAAATAAAAAATAGCAACATACTCTATATCATTATAATTATGATTGTAGTTCATTATTCGAGGGGAGGACATAATACTTCCATTTATACCTCTTAAAAAAATTTAAGTATCCAACAGTTTTTCGCTGAAAACCTCAATATTTTCTGCAGGAGGAGGAGGAGGATGAATTTGGCGTTTGAGGAATTGAAGTGTCGGGCTATTGCCCTTGCCTTCTATTTGTTCTTCTTTTTGGACTTGTTGTGTAGGTGTCGTATTTGTTTTGAAGAACCGCCACTGTCGCTGGTTCTTGTTGGATGAGTCAGGAAGTGCAGTTGCTTACGGTGGTCTTGGCATGCGGTACATCTGGCGATGTGGTTGGCGGGTGCCGATTTCCCTCAGGTGTGGATCATCTGAATGACGGATTTGCTGCCAGAGTTTTGTTGATCGCTGATGTCGGAGTTCACTGAGGAGTGCGAGGTCTAAGTCTTCATGGACTTGGGCCGTGCTGGTGTCCCAGGGGTGACCGGAGATGGCTTTGGCGGATCTGTTTTGGACCACCTGTAGATGTCGTAGATGGGCCGGTGCTGCGTGTTCCCAGCTGGTGTGTGCATACATGAGTAACGGCTGGATACTCATGCGGAAGAGGTGCAGACATGTTTCAATGGTGAACTGGTTGTTCAGTAGAAGGGGGAGGAGGGCTCTGAGTCTGTTGGTTCCCTTCTTGGCTGTGTTACGCAGGTGGGCCTCGAAGGTCAACTTTTTGTCGAGGAGCACACCCAGGTATTTGGCATTGGGTTGTGGTTGGAGGGCAGTTCCTTGGAGGGTGATTATGATGGGGCGTTGTCGTCTATTCTTTGTGAAGTCCACCAATGTCGTCTTGGTGGAGTTGATCTTGATCCTCCATTGGCGGGTCCAGTTGTGGAGAAGTCAATGTGTCTCTGCAGGTAGAGTTGTGCGTAACGGTAATTGGTATGGCTTGCAAAGATTGCCGTGTCATCCGCGAACGTGGCGACCATGGTGTTCGTGGTGGTTGGCAGGTCGTACGTGTACACATTGTACAGTATTGGTGATAGGCAGGATGCCTGGGGTACTCCTGCCTGGATGGCTTCTGGTTCTGCGAGATGACCGGCGTGGTGGACTCTGAAGGTTCTTCCTGCTAGAAACTATTGGATGAGCTTGGTGAGGTATGGAGGGAAGCCCGTCTGGTGAAGTTTGTGCAGGAGTCCATTGTGCCAGACTTTGTCGAAGGCCTTCTCGATGTCTAGGAAGATTCCGATTGTGTGGCCTCCGACGTTGAACTGGTGTGTGATTCTATCTACAACTCTTACGAGTTGCAGGGTGGTGCTGTGGCCAGGACGAAATCCAAATTGGTGTGGGGGGAAGATCCTCCGGGCGTCGATGTGATCTTGCATTCGTCGCTTTATCAGTCTCTCCACAATCTTGCTCAAGTGTGAGAGCAGACTAATTGGTCGATAGTTTTTGGGTTCCGTTCTGGCTGTTCCTGGTTTGTGGATGAACACTATTCGGGCTTCATTCCAAGCTTGTGGGAAGTGGCCTGTGGTGAACATCGCGTTTGCAATCCTGCAGAGGAGCACAATGACCTTCCGGGGTGCGTGTTTGATGGCAGGTGGGGTGATGCGATCTGGGCCTGCTGCACGGTGCGTTGAGATCTTCTGTATTGTTCTGCGGACTTCTCTTGGTGTCGTCAGGGCTGTGACTGGAGGAGGAGCTTCCTGTTCTAGTGTTTGTAGTGTCCGGTTTACTGCTGCGTTGGTGTCTGCATCCGGCGGTCCAGGGTGGTATTGGAACACCGTGCTGAGGTGGTGTGCGAACTGCATGGCTTGCTCGTCTGGATCGTAGAGCAAGCCGTTGGGTCCTTGAATTGGTTGGGTGCGTGGGATGGTGGTGGGTTTGGTGTGGACTGTGACCAGACGCCAGAAATCACGGGAGGGGGTTTCGATTGTCTGGAGGTGTTGGTTCCATTGTTGGATTTTTTGGAGGAAGGAGTCTCTTCTTTATGCGGGTACTCAGGGAATTCCACAGTCTTCTCCACTGAGGGTGTCGGGTGCGTTGCCATTGTCGGCGGACCCAACGTTTGAGGCGAACCAGGACTTCCGTTCTGAGGTCGTATGGTTTCGGCTCCTGTTGAGGTTGGTGTGTTGTGGTGGCTATCCTGTATGCTGACTGCATCGAAGCTGTTAGAGAGGTCACTGCGGCATCTATTGCGGCTGGGTCGTGTACAGGTAGTCGTTGATTGACCATTGCCGCTAGATGTTGGGTGTACATGTCCCAGTCGGTCTCCTGAATTTTTGGTAGTTGTTTGGTGGGGACATGGATTCGTAGCGAGGCGGTGAAGATTATCGATAGGTGGTCTGACTGGAGGTCGGTGATGACTTCGGGGCCGTCTACAATGGCAACGTTTTGGGAGAGGGTCATGTCCAGCACGTACGGGAGTCCTCCATTCCTGGGATAGCAGGTAGGTTCCGTTGGAGCGGCTGGGATGAAGTTCCTCGTGGTTAGGGCTCTGTGAAGCAGGCGGCCGTTGTGGTTTGTCCTCCTGCTGTTCCAGGCTGGATGCTTGCTGTTGAGGTCACCGGCAATGAGGATCCGGTGCCCCAATTGTTGCAGAGTGTCGAGGTCGGGCGGGTGGAGATTGTGGGCGTGGGGGCGGTATGCTGCGATCACGTGCAGTGGTCCGTCCGGGGAGTAGATGGTCACTCCTGTTGCTTCCAATGATGTGAGAACTGGGAGTTGGAGCTGGTCGTGGGCTATTTGCCTCTTTATGAGGACTGCCGTTCCTCCTAGTCTTCCGGGGTGGCGGTCTGTGCGGTGCATGATGTAGTTCCGGATACAGAAGTGATCGGTTGGTTTCAGATGGGTCTCGTTGATTAGGGCCACATCGATGTTTTCTCTGGTGAGGAAATCTTGGAGATCGATCTCCTGATCCAGTATTCCATCTGCGTTCCAGCTCGCCAGTCTGATGTTACGGACCACTGCGTGATTAGTCCGTACCATCATCAAGGAGTCCAGCGGCGACTTCCAGGGCTGTCGTGAAGCGTGAGAGTGGATCCTTTGCGGCCATGACTTTTTGGAGTCCCGTCTTGAGCTTCGTGATGAAGGTACGGACATTTAGACCTTTGAGCAGGTCGAGGAATTCCCTGAGGGTCGTGGCTAGGGAGGATTCTTCTTCTGCTTCTTCTGGTTCTGGGGCTTTGGGTGGGCGGGAGGACTTGTTTCGGGGGCCTGGGGTGAGTTTTCCCTTGTCTTGATCACGCCTGGAGGTGGAGGGCTTTTGGGGTGGGCTGTCGGTTGTGTTGTCACTGAGCTTGGTGGTTGGTGGCTCTTCCTTGTCCTGGGAGGGCTTTTTCTGGGGGGGTTGGGTTCCTGGGTGTGCTCCGGGGTGGAGGTCTTCTGGTCTTGGTTGCTTGGAGGTGGGGGATCGAATGTCCGGTTGTGCCGTTTTGCCTTTTCTTGTTTCAGGTAGGCACATCCCTTGTAATTGGCTGGGTGGGGTCCCTTGCAGTTCACACAGGTGGCGGGGGTGTCGCGGGTCTTCTTTGCGCAGTCTGTGGTTGCGTGTGGGCCACCACACTTCACGCATCTTGCTGTGGCTCTACAGGTTTGCGCTGAGTGCCCTACCCTCTGGCACCTGAAGCACTGGAGGAGGTCCGTTCCTCGGTAGAGTTCCACCTCAACTCTATAGTTGAGGACATAACGGACCTCGTATATTCCTGATGATTGATTGGTTTTTGGCAACTGGACCAGGAATAGAGGGAAAAGGGGCCTATCTCCTTTGGCATCCGGGCGGCCCTTCATCTGGTGGATTGCTTCAATGTCGAGACCTTGGGACTGGAGGTCTTCCTGAATGTCCTTGGGGTCGCAGTCAATGGGTAGCTTCCTCAACACTACCTTCAGTGAACGTCGTGTTCTGAGGAGCTCTGTTGAGTACGAGCGTCCTGTTTGGTTGAGGTACGCTTCGATCTTCGCGAAGTCTTCAACAGTGGCACAGTGCATTTTGATGTAGTCGGCTGTTTTGAAATATTTTGGGGGGACGGAACACGTGGCTGACAAGGTTTTTGTGAAGATGCCTTTGTTCACCACATCGTAGATGTATATAGGGGGGATTTTCCGGGCTGCGAGCCTGGGGAGGCGGGGTGTTTGGGCTCCTCCTTCTGAAGTGACTTCCATTTCTTCGGCTCCTGAGTTATCCTCGGGGGGGGGACATCTTGGTCAGCTTTTCTTCCATGTGGGGTTGGGTCCCTCAGGGGTTGAAAGCGGTTGTTCACTGGGAACAGTACTGGCAGTAGTGATGGTTCCTGTGGCTTGGCTGGGTTCCGGGGGACTTGGAAACCTGGGGGGATGTCATTGGCTGTGGGGGGCGTAGGCGGGTCCACTGGGCTCTGCATCTGATCTGTTGCACTGCTTGTTAGTTGGCTTGTGGTGAGGAATGATGGGCTGGGCCAGTCTGGGTTTTCGGGGGGAGGCTGGGGGGAAGGCCTCTGGCGGGGGGTTGTCTGGACGTCTGATCGGGGTTTGAATTCTTCTGGGATGGGGACTGGGCGCCGGCGGGTCCTTTGTCCAGTGGGGTGAAGCGTACTTCCTTGTGTTTCTTCGCAGTTTCATTGTTTTGTGGGGGTGCCTCTTCCTGATGACCGATGCCGGGGGGAACATCTTGTGGGCACGCCGTGAGGTCTTGGCTTTGAAGATCTTCAACGAAATTATTGCGGCTGTTTTGTGTGCTGTAATGTTCACTACACACTAGTGTCCCTAATAAGGGCCGGATTGCTCTGGGTTTCTAGTTTGTTTATAAGGTGGGGGGCTAGAGCCCGCTCGTATTGCTAATTGCACTGGGACACTGATTGCACTTTATGTAATTGCACTCTGGATTTACAGCATACTGTTTATCTTTGATATGAGATTGTAATTATGTATTCGTTATGACACTTTACAATTAGTTGGATGGAAAGTGTTTATTTTCTGCAGTGATTCTATTAATATAAAGTTCGAAATACAAGAAAGATTTACATTAAAAAGTAAAGACTTCCATATTATATCTTTTCTTAGGAAAATTATTTTTGTATTATGTATCAGTCTCAATAACTCGTTTATTATATGTGGGCTGTCTCTTTAATTACAATAAAAGAAGATACAGTGTTCCATTATTAAAAATTTAAATTTGTAAAATGGTTATTTCCTGCCCTCTATTTGTTAAAGAATGTAAATAAAAATTTAACACTTGAACGATGTCAAATATCACTATGTATATAGAGCAATTTCAATGTTAGAAGAACTGAATTCTAATTAAATTTAGAATGATTTTTCATAAGTAAAAATTGCAAAATGATGCAAAGTTTCGGAAACTACTTGTGTAACCTCACTGAATTACTCATGATTCAAACACACATCTTATCATTCTGCGTATTTCTGTTAAAAATTGTAGTGTTCATTAAAATTACAGATCTTAAATACATTTTAATAAACCATGTGGATAGTGTAGGTTTACCTACCTTCTATTCCAGACTACTAATAAAAACTGATCAAAGAAAGAAGAAAGATTGAGAATAGACAGAAAGAAAAATGAATGAATCCTATGATACTGCTAAATTTCTATCATAAAGAGCCTACATTAAAAGTCCAAATTATTTCATAATGAGATGTTACAAATTTTTTAAAGGAAAATCGGATGTTGGTTCCTTATAGACGTAGCAAATCTTCCATATTTTGAACTTGAAAAAACGAATTGAATTATAGGATGGAAAAGAATTTTATGTGAAATTAATATAAGTAAAATCTCTCTTGAAATAAGCAAAACAGAGGACCATTTTCTAATCATTTCTCAACATTCGTCTGTTCGGAACATCCACTCTCGATTTCACCTATTGAAGATATAACGTTGTTATTCACAATAAAAAAGAACACGCTAGAGTTGAAAGGGATCATCGCAGTGGCATGGTGATTCGATTGAGATTCGGTAACCGACAGGAAAGGAACGAGACTACTTATTTTTATTATATAAAGTGTGTTTGTGTGTGTGTGAGAGAGAGAGAGTGAGAAGAGAAAGATGCAGCATATGATAAGGAAACGCCGATAAAGGTGGATAAAGAGAGAGAAAGAGAGACGAATATAATTATGAAAACTATTTCCTATTACTCTATATGATGAAGACTGCACACACTGTTTATTCGGATTCTCGCCAGTGATGCCTTGTAACTTCTCCAAACAACTTGCAATGAGAAAATGTACCTGATGGGGATTCGAACCGATATTAACCGTTACCAAATCTAGGACAGTACAAATACACGTCACGGTTATTCTAACGGAAATATTTTTAAAAATTATAGTGTTCCTTACTAAGAACAATAAAATGAAAAGTGGATATTACAGACCAATTAAGTGTTTCGAATTGTCCTAGTAGCCGCATATTTATTATTTGGCCTTTCCCAACCAACATTTGTAAATTGTCTTTATCATGATACAGGTGACGCCGTGGCTCAGTGCTAGAACGTTTATCTCCGGTCCTTGGGGTACCTAGTACGATTCCAGTTTGCTTTGTGTTAACTTTATGTTAGACAAACACCGTGTGCGTGGCCTTTCTCGGGGTTACCCGTTTCCTCCCATTTTTTTTCATTCCACCAGTTAATTTATCTCCGCTTCCTTTAGCCTCATCAGCATAACCGTGGGACGTAAAACTAAAAAATTTCATGTCTATCATGATACAGGTGTTTGCTTCCATATTCTTACGGTTTCCTCGTTTAGTATAAGAAGTCACTTTTCGATTCTTGACGATCACTTTGTGAAAAAAGATATCGTATTCACCAGGATTCGAACTTACGTTTTGAACCTATACCACTCGTGAGCCGTTACCCCTACCCTACCCTGCCACTTGAACTCAAATCTTACTAGGCGCAGTGGCTCAGTGGTGGAGCGTTCACCTCCGGTGCTTGGGGTCCCTGGTTTGATCTCAGCTCGCGCCGTGTGAGTTTTGTGGTGGACAAACACCGTGCTCGTGAGTTTTCTCGGTAATAATAATAATAAATATTCAGTTTCAGTCAGTAGTTGTGATTTCAACGAATAATATTATCAGTGTGCGGAGTCAATCTAACGAACATTCTTTGAAGATTTGGCAGTTGTTCCATTTACTCTTATGCTTCCAGAAAATCCACGTACGTGTTTTTTCTCAGCCATATGGTCTGTATGACATTAGATAGAATCGATCTTATTATACATAAATGTCGCAACCAGTATTACACTTGTTATTGTCGAATAACACAATCTTGTGTGCAATGTTACAAAGATATTTATTTAGTTCTTGTGCACATGGATATAGGTTTAAGTCCATTGGGAGCTATAGACACAGTTGTTCTTAACATATTTTAACCAAAATTCTAAGTTTTCTCGTTAGAAGCTCAGCTGTTCGTTTTAGTTTTTCGTAGTAATTATTATTAATAAAGTTTTATACCGATAATTTTTGTCCTTGTGTATTGTTTTTATTCTTTTACTTATTTTGAAATTATATCCAAATAGATGCGACCATAATTACTGTCATTTTGAATGTAAACGCCATTTAGAATTGATAAAGAACAAACATTTAACGTTCTCACTTTGCTGCGAAAATTAGCTGTAAGAAGTGGAAGTGTTGGGGTTGGAACGCATGCTCACAATAGGGGCAATATATAACTTAAATACATTGCGTTTTATTAAGGGTAATCTTCATGGCTAAGCGCTTTTGGGCAGTTGTTTGTACTATTTTTGATGTCCATGAGTATGGGTTCGAACCTACATACCTCCGCCTTTGTTTTTTACTTTTCTTCAGCTACGTTGAAACGTTATATTTTTTCTTTATCAACTGTAAAGGGCGTTTACATTCAAAATAACGGTAAGTATGGTCGTACTCATTCGGATATATTATAAAAATTAAGAAAAACTGAGAATACCTAAAGGCAAAATCAATAACCGGTACTAAATATTATCAATAATAATTACTACGAAAGATTAAAAGGAATAGCTGCGCTTCTAACGACGGGGCTTACACTTATGGCTAAAGTATTTTAAGAACGACTGTATTGTATAGTCTCCAACGGACTTGAACCTATGTCCATGCACACAAGACGTAAGTAAATATTTTTGTAACGCTGAACACAAGCTTGAGTTATTCGACAATAACATGTGTACTACTGGTCACGACTTTTTTAGTATACATAAGTTCGATCCCATCTAATTTTATACGGACTTTATGGTGGATAAACACCACATGCTTTGGTTATTCTGGAAACGGAAGGGCAAATGAAAACAGTGCTAATCTTCAAAGAACGTTCGTTAGATTGACTCCTCATATTAATATTATTATTTGTTAATATTTCTGTAATTTTTCCTGGATTGTATGTTATTTCGTTTATTAGTGGGCACTAATTTCTCTACAGGTCGTCGAATAAATGAATTTTAGCATGCAGTTTGTTGTAAATAACCTTACACAAAGAAGCCGCTTCGTTCCAAACTGCAGAACTGAACTTTGTAAGATTTGACTTACAGTTTCAGGTGTCTGGGTAGGGTAGGGGTTAATGTTCTGGACTCGCCAGTAGTATAGATTTATAAGGTAGGTTCCAATCCTGGTCAAGACAAAGGACTATTTTTGGAAAGTGATCGTGAAGAACCGAAGTGTGACTTATCATATACTAAACGAGCAATCCGTAAGAATGTGGAAGTAAACACCTGTATCATGATAGAGACGATCTGCAAATGTTGGTTTGGAAAGGGCAAATAATAACTATGGGGCCTACTAGGACAATTCGAAACACTTAACTGGTCTGTGGTATGCACTCTTCATGTTATTGTTCTTAGAAAGAAACACTATAACTTTTTTAAATATGTTTCGAGTAGAGTTAACGTTGGTGTATTGGTTCCGTCCTAGACTTGCAAATGGAAAACTTCGGTTTGTATCCCCATCAGGTACTAACTTTTTTCACAAAACATTCGCTACCAATGTTGGTTACGGAATTTGAAAGGCTAGAATCCGAATAAACATGTATGCAGTTTTCATCATACAGCGTAAGGATAAGTAGTATTCATATTTATGTGTTTAAGTTTCTCTCGACATCAACTTATGAATCCCGTTTCGTTTCATTTTTATTCTTTCACTTTATTGACACTAATAAATGTATATTTTGAAATTAGAATTCTGGTCATTCTGTTGCTGATTTTATTATCTGAGAAAGGAAAGAAGGAAAGACAGAGGGTCTCTCTTCCATACACGATTGTGGGATAAGAAGATATATATTGGATGGCCTAACTGAAAGGAGTTAACTGTCTCGTAACTGAAAGGAGTTAACTGTCTCGTTTTGAATGCGGAGTGCATAAGTTCAGTAATTCACCATGAATATACTTAATCAGATGTGTTTTTGTAAGGAGGAAATAACAACATGAAATGTGAAATCTCTTTTAACATACTGTCGAGATTTGAGAGTCGAAAATTTTTACAATTTTCGGTACCGATTACCTCGAAACCCTGGAAGCGAGAATTAACCCGGGATAGGGTACTTATATATTAAAAATGACAATCTCAGCAAAATGTAGACGTCTTTTAGTGTGAGAGCAAAAATAAATTAAATTTCTCATTTCTATTTCTATTAATCTTGTAGTTCTGAGTCCGCGTTAAAATTACTGACGGAAATAATGACAATGAACTATGATTATTTTGTAGAACATTCCACTTTATTTTCACAAGAATTTCATTTTCTGATTTGCTAGGTTGTGAAAAATTATAGTGCTTGCTGCTATATTCTTTAAAGTATGTTTACTGTCGCTGATTTCTGATGACAATCAGAAACAGAATTAAAACATAAATATTAAAGGGTTAATATAACTACTTTTATGTTAACAATTTATTGGCTTAAAATATTTGTTCGGGTTCACCAACTTCCCCTCAAACTTAAGTGTGGAAATGGAACAATATTTTTAGATTTTGATTATTGATTTTAGCATTTTTCAAGCATCATCATTTTTCGGATCGAGGAATGTGTCATATGTCGACATATCGAGAACGTTGATATGCTTATTGAGACATATCAACATTCCATATCACAAATATATCAACATCGATATATCCACATCCTAAATTTTCTATATCGATCTTGAGGGGATGCATAGGGTGCTCGTAAGACTTGCGAATGATGACGAAACAAAACAATTTTTCAATAATGTCTTCTAATGATAATTTATGTATTACCAAAAATAGCAATGTAAATAAATCCACTGTAATTTTTTAGGCGCCAAAACGTTTCTCATCCTGAAAGAAGAGGAAGAGAACCTGTGAAAAACAAGTGGTTCAAACTTTGACATAAAGTTTATCATAAGAAAGTTTTTCGTTCCTCTCTCTTGAAGATTTCCATCCCATTTGGCCTTTGAGACCGCTCATTGACAAAAAATTCACACATGACCGCTACATGCAGACATGCTCTTAGACAGAATCAGTGACTTGGAAAATAAACGAATGTTCAATAATAATAATAATAATAATAATAATAATAATAATAATAATAATAATAATAATAATAATAATAATAATAATAATAATAATAATAATAATAATATTAATAATAATAATAATAATAATTATTATTATTATTATTTTATTATTATAACAATTGGGCTTACAGGTAGGGTTCCTTGTCTTTGTTTTGCATGGGGGGCCCGCAAGTCTACTACGCCAAAGATGTCCCTTAGTCTGTGTTTGTCTTTCTTTCCGTTTCCTGTGGATGTTTTTGTAGTCCTGTCAGGCGTTTATATTAAACCTTTACATTATGTAAATTATTTTCATTTTTAAGAGAATTTTTTTTGAAAAGGGAAAGAAATTGCATTCCTCTCATATATATTTCTTAGCACTCATCTTGCTTGAACTGCTTAAATAAGAATATTTTTTAACTTTTTAAATCATCAATTTCCCTCACAATAATAAAACTGTCATTCTTAACAATTTATTTTATTATGTTATTTGCAGTTTGGCACACTGATATATTTGTAACAAAACTGAGGTTTTAGCTCAATGCCTTTCTTATTCTTAACTAACAAAAGGACTCAGTTTCTTGGGTTGACTACTATTGCAGGAAAAGGGGAATTTCAGGTGGTAATGCACTTTTGGAGTCGTACATACAACATACATTCATTTGTACAATAGGATATTTTCCTTCGAGATTTTTCTGGTTTATCCTTTACACAATGCGGTAACATGCTTAATTTACCAACTTGTACTAATTATTATTATAAAATGTTGTTCCTATTTAATTTATCATTATTAACGCATATACTGTACACAACAATTGCAAAAACAAAGTTAAATGAAATAAGATTTGTAATTTTACACTCCATGGGTTACGTCCGTGAGGCTCAAGGAGACGGATGATTGATGAAAATGAGCACTTATAGGATGTGGAGGCAAATGTAGGAAAAAACGAAAAACCTTCCAGGAACCGCACGGACACTATGGTTCTCACAACAATCCCGTGTGGCTAGGGTCTAAGCAGAGACCACCATAAAAGGAGTATGCGTTGTAAAATAAGGCCTATGTTTAGCAGAAGGGGTCCAGCTCTTTTCTCTAAAAAATGTAACAATTTTGGTAATTTCTGTTCACATTCGGTTAGTTTAGGGTAGGGTTGGTTAGTTTAAGTTAGGGTAGGCTAGTTTAGTTACGTTAGGTTACTTTAGTTTATGTTATATTAGTGTAGGAGTTCCGCATAATTTTCCAAAAAAAATGACAGAATTTCACTTATTCCTACTAATATTACGTTAGTTTAGGTTAGTTCAGGTTAGCTTACGTTAGTTTATGTTAGGTTAGGTTAGACTTGGTTATTATGTTACGTCTAAGTACTTGCATCACTGATTTCTCCTGTAAATTTTGTGTTTTTTACGTGCTTCTGGACCCCTTGTACTAAACATACCCCTAAAATAAAATATGATATGCAGTGAGAAATGTATTTTAAACATGCTCTCATATATAAGCTGATGTAAACATGTCCACGCACAGAATTTAAGATACGCCACTGGGGCTGAAACTCATAAACATAGATTTTGTGTAAACGTATTACAGCTTTTTCTTTATTTTGAAGGTTTCTAGGCTAATGTTTAATTTTTCCCACCTATCTTTTCTCTATATTTCTAGCTATCTCTTGAGAACCATAAATAACAATTTTACATGTTACACCTGACTTAGGAGTAAAAATTTACTGTAATGTAAAATAGGTGGGTCTATGATTTTAGTCATTTAACAGAAACAGAAATTTGCGAATTACATATTATTTTTTTAGGTGGGAAGTAATTCATATTTTCATTCTTAATAAGCGTACAACCGAAGATGTGTTTTGCAATTATGTAAGAGCTTGCAATATTTATTTGCGGACAATTTTTATGAACTCTCGTTAAATTATTGTTAAATATTTGCTGAAAAAGCGTCTTAGGAAGTAAGTCTGTATGCATGAATATGAATGGGTGCTGGATCTGTCGGATTTAGTTTTAAGCAGGGAAAGAAATGCTTATTTGTAGGTTATTCCAGATTCATACTGAATATGAGATTCCCGCAATTCCCTTGTTGGTGGGTCACTTATTCCACGTCATAGATTGAAAGAAAGGTTTAGGCGCTTCAGAAAAATGACAGGTTTCCGATTAATTAATTAATCATTATTTTGAAAATAATTTTAAAAAGTTACACTATCATTGTCGCGAAGGGCATTCTTAACTTCAACAATATTTATGGAATATATTAAAGATAATTCTGTCGTGGATATATAACTTAAGCTTTGACATGGTAGAATCTGGTTATAGAATTAACATGTACATAGATATGAGTTTGTGGACTTTTAAAATTAAATGTGATTGTCTTATGTCTTAGCAACTTAATATTTCCGTCTTAATGTTTCTATTCACAGAATTACTTCTATATTTGAATAATTCCGTAACTATACAGACTTCGTCTGTTAGGAATTACTTAATTACGTAGTTACTATTTGGTGAGAAATTCTTAGGAACAATAGCAAAACATATCACAATATACATGTATACAAGTATCCTGTTATTTAAGAGTTTAAAAGGGAAGTTAATTTTTGACAAAATTTTAATGAAATACTATAATAATAGCAGTGCAAGAAAGCCATATTAAATGGAAGGACAATCATCTTTGAATAAATTGAGAATGACATTCCATGACTTAAATTTGTGAAATATTACAGAAATAGAGAAATTAGTTATGCATGCGCATGGTTAATGAATTATTTGATAAGCTGACTTTAGCACATTATAATTCAGTCAAATTAGAATTTTCCTGGGGAAAATTTCCAATAATGTGTTTTTTATGTTTTCATAGTGTATTTCTAAACATCGCTAAAGTTCCTATCGATTTGACCCGTGTTTAGATTTATAACGTATCAAAATAAAAAGAAAAATAGCTATTCAAAAATTTGTAACCCAAAACAATTTGCTGCTAGGCTGGTATTTACTTTACTTTTCTTTCGTAAAGGTAAAAGTCTGTGAGAAATTTCATTGTGAATTTTGAATAAGTGTATAGTAGTACATCCATATAATTGGTAGTAGCTACATAGAGCACAATGAAAATATTGTAAACCTTATTTATGTATGAGCATAATAGTCAAATAGGGTGAGAGTGGTGGTTTAACGATAGAACTCACCTATTCCTAGCTTGATCCAAGAAAACATGAGTTTGTGGTAGACCATATTATATTGTAATATCTCATGTGATGTTGTAAACAAACAATTCTACATGTTAGTGTTTACAAACATCACCACATGTTTCGGCAAGAAGACTTCACACCAGATGGGCCTACAATCACTTGCAGACGACGGCTTCTAGCCCCTCCCACGGAACAGAAGACGACATCGGAGCAGCAGCGCTACCGCTACCCAAGGAACCCTATAAATTGGGTGGACAAAGGGAATTCGGTACCAGTTATTGGAACATTAGGAGTAACCTAATCCCAGGGCCTCTAGTCTGCTTCTGGACTACGCCTATCCTTTCTCCTGGATTAGCCTGCTACGGGGCTCTGTCTGGGATCCTAACCTCCGGCCCTTAGCCTGCTACGGGGCTCTGTTGACCACTTAACCAGTCCCTACTTTCTAACCCGAGCATTGGTTCCCTATTTCCCCTCTGCTTAGCCTGCCATGGGACTCTATGGAGATCCTGTCTGTGACCTTACGGTCAATGACAAAATATAACTAACACTGTATATTAGAGAAAATATTAGTGTAGTATTTTGTAAAAATACTTTTATAGTGGAGAAGTTTTCTAATAAAATCTTGTAGTGGGAGACGATTCCGGACACTCTTCTTATTAAATGCTCTACTTATACCTATATGGGACAAGTTTTACAATATACTCGTACCTGTTTTACTAGGAATGATTCCATATCAGTGCTAGATCCTGGGGAAAACCTATACATCGTCTGAAAGCTCTTGCCATGAACAGTAAGTAACCGTTTTCGAGTCACGGGCAAATCCGCAACCTGACCCTATAAAGGGACCACTTTGTTGTTGTGTGTGACCCTATGTATGGCATATTGGACAGAAGTAAATATGAATCTTACACGAATAGAAACTAGTCTTTGCACTATGTTTATTTCAGACAACTATTACACACTTCTTTCCCAAAGAAAATCATAATCCGATATGGCTTATCAGTTCGACCTGCCTTTAAAGTATTTAATAATAATTTTGCATGTTCTTAATTTTTGTCTTTAGACCAGTCAATCTGCAAATTAAGAGATGCTTTTACAGGAGGATTACGTGTACGTAAAAACAATAAGAAGTATAAGTGCATTTAAAGTACACTCCAATATAAAATCATATTCCAAGCAATTGTTTGATCCCTACTGACACGGGATGTACAGGGTATGTAACATCGAACTTTCAGAATTACACGAAAATGTATTAGGTTATAAATCGCTCTTCCAAAAACAGTGGTATAAGTTATTCTCATGAAGTACGCAACTATTTTTTTGTAGCGCCATTCGATGGTAGCATACAGTACCTGAATGAAAAAGCACTTAATCTAGTTGCGTGAATAGTATAGCTGCAGTAGGAGGCCTTCTTTTGGAGTGTTTGGAAGTAGGTTAGATTATAAATAGTATATGTCGGTTTCATCAGGCGAATTAATCCCATGAATGTTAAATTGTAAGGGCTAAGTTACAACTTGTTGAATATGGAAACGTAATCAGAGACGAGGATATGGAGTTCGTGAGTACGTTATATAGCAAAATAATTCACAAATACAAAAGAGATGACACAGAAATGCACGAAGATACACTTGATAGTTATAGGGATATTGAAGGACAGGAAGAGTGCGTACCTGAAGTTGGTCCGCCTAGTAGTACAAAGACTTTTATCTCCAGAGCAACAGGAAACTTCTGGAGAACGTGAGTACGAGCTATGTCCATCCAAAAACTCGAGAGCCATTATATTAGAAGATATTGTTTACAACATACTGGAGAACATTTATGAAGGCTGTTGCAATCATAGTTCAGTCTATAGCAAACTTACGAGGAGCTATAAATGCATTCGAAGTAAATCAAATTGCATTGTAATATTAGGTTATACGAGTAGCAAAAGCTAAGATCAAACTCACTTCTAAGGAAACAGGCTGCCACTCAAGACCATAAAAGCGTATGTAATGTCACGATTTGATAGAGGCTATTCACTATTGGCATCTGTAAATTTGGGCTCTAGAAGCTTCGAAACTGGTTGACGTAGATAATTACATTGCTTGGATCACTTTTATCAACAAACTGAGGCTAAATATGTAATTTCTTCCAGGCGTATTACTGCGTTCATCACAGGTAAGAACATGTAAGAAGACCATAGGATTTGTCAGAAGCCACAAGAGTTTGTGAATAATGTAAACAAATATGAAACAAGCTGGAGTGTGGAGAAAGAAAATGTTTGGAACAGTGACCAAAGTCATTTTAATTATTAACTGTCTTCATTGTCAACACTATCTCCCAGAGGCAAGAAAACTACACTTGCTGTGTTTGAGTCTTTTCATAGGTCCAAGGGTGCCCATGTTGTGGTTCCCAAGGGGCGGCAAGTATAAGCGACGTTTCAAAAATAGTTTCAAATTTTGCTGTCACTAATGTAAAAATTGTATTGGATTTTCGATATTCTGAAGTACAAATTCCTCTAGGGGGAAAGCGCCCCAACTTGCCCGCCCTGATGGGCGCCTTGCATAGGTCTATACACAGATATACAATTGGTGTCGATTCATCAGCGAATAGCGAATTAGCTAGCAAGCTCTAAATTTGTTTAAAGAGCCACAAGCCGCTTTTGATCCAAATATTTCAAAGAAATTTGAAACAACTTGTCCATGAAGCATCCATGTGGAGGCATGCAAAATTGGCAAAATGATGAAAGAGAATTTAAGAAGAACTTTTTAAACTACGTCTTTGGTGAACAATTATGTGACGATGTGAAAAATCTATTGCTGTGTTATTCCTAGCCAGACCATAAAGAATATGGTGTTGTTTGATTCAAGTTTTATGAAGAAGGATTTTAGGCTCAAAATATTGCCACCTAAGACAACAAAATATTGTCAACCTCTTGTTGTATACTTCTTTAGGAAACATAAACTTTACTTGAGAAGGATCGTTCATTTTGTGAGACTACAATGTGAAAAAACACATGTAAAGTTATACGATGATCATTTCATAATCGGACTTCACTCTGTGCTATAAATTAACTTTCTGCACCGAAGTAGAAGCCTATGCTACAATATGCCAGGCAAAAGGGAGATTATGATCTTGACATTACAAATGTCATTGTTTGAAAATGTGATTAGTGTAGTGTTTGATATTGAACTGCTTGAATGCAGAAGTGCTGTTGAATGTGAAAAAGTGACTTTAGTCAGATGTACCTTTGTTTTGTTCCGCTTTGCTTTGACCAGTTCATTTAAATCGTACTCCTGCTCTTTGAGGACTGAATAGAGAGGGAACACTATCAGGTCAGTAGAAAAGGTTTATAGTTCAAATTGCAAAACTACTTTAAGCAAAGGGAAATATACCAATCGGTCCCGATACTGCAATATGTGTGTTTTTGGTCGTTTTATCGATATTTTGTTTCTTCGTGATACCAAAGCTCCCGTCTTAGACCGTGGATAGTTGATTATTCAAAGGTCTTTCGTGGTACGATGCGCAGTTTTTTATGCGAATGGTTCATTTACTGTTTTTGGGATGGGGGGGGGGGAATTCGGACTACTAAACTAGAAAAGAAAAATTAACAAAGTATGAAACAGAAAGAAACGAGAAAAGAACAGAGTTAAAAATTAAAAAGAAAACAACAGCAAGCTTTTGGTTTCTCTTTCTTATTAGGATATTTGTATTACTTGCAATACATGGTAGCAATTGAGCGGGATATGCTGGAGAAAGGGAATTTGGAATTTCTAGAGAAGTTAGAGTTCTCAAAATTTCTGCTAGTTGTCAGGAAAATTTAAAGCTTTCGAAAGCATAGTGCCGTTCTGAAACAGCGTAGACATTTTTTTATCAATTTTTCGCGAACACGTTATTTCAAAAACAGTTTTCTACTGCTTTAACCTGTAATTTGGAAGAGACAGTAATTGACGGAATGATGAAAACAAAAAGTTCTGTGAAAAGAAAGTTCTGTAAACTTTTCATTCAACAGAGATAGAACGCAGATATATAAAAAATATTGTACAAGACATTATTGAATATCTATTTTTATAATCGTTGAAGTCATAAAAAAGGAAAATTGTAATATTTGAATGAACAATGGAAGGAGAATAAATATTGTAAAATTTTTTTCAATACTTTCTTTTAATTCTTTTGCTCGAGATTTCTTCTCAGCTTATTATTAAAATATATTAAATTATCCTCATTGTATTCTCCTAATAAACCAATATATGTTGCCAGTAAAATAGTTTAGATTGATCGAGCTTCTGGTGTGGTAACCACAGTATTTCATGTCCGCCTCCGCCTCCCCCGTTTACGAAATGCAGGCTAAACGAACCAATAAATGTTGCCAGTAAAATAATTTAGAATGATCGAGCGCCTGGTGTGATGACCACAGTATTTCATGTCGCTGACTTCTCCCCCTTACGAAATGCTGGCTACGTCCTTGTCCTGAGTACAGTTTTTGGATATCTTTTATGTACATGTTTATATCTTACGCACGAGTATTGAGTGAAAACTGCATGCAATTATCGCATGATATGTACGTAATCTAAATTTATGTAACCTCTCTGCGACGGATGCCTTTCATTTAGAGAAGTAAAGAAGATAACTGCGCACTTCAGGATAATTGCTGAAACGTGGGCATCCTTTTAGATTCTCTCAATTAAAAAGCAACATAACGATAGTCACTTCAAATTTGAAAATGTCGATCATATTCCAATATGGCGGATATTCAAGCTTAGAACAATGCTTATTATATAGCAGAACTAATACATTGACCGATTTCAAAGATCTTCCTACGGATTGCTATGATTTTAACAGTGTTGAGGTCAAATCAATACTTATAGAATATCATAATCAAAATGACCGCAACTTTTGAAGATTGCGGATTTTAGAAACCTAAAGAAAAGCTTATTACAATACAGAATTCATACACAAAACCGATTTCAAAGATCTTCGTATTTAATAGTACTTTCTTAGAAGTAAAGGTGTGAAATTCATTTTAAAAAATAGAGACCTTTTGTTTTTCATGATGGCGGATATTTTAGACAGAAAAGGTTATTATCATATAACAAAATAAATACACTGCGGCGATTTTGAAGTTCTTCGTATGAAACACTACATTATTAGTAGTACTGGTTCCAAACTTGTAAATGTAGAAATGTTTACTTTCAAGACGTTCGATATTGTTTCAAGATGGTGGATGTTTCGAGAGAATTAATACATTAAGTTGATTTTAAATTTATTTCCTATCGAATATTACGCATTTGGTGCTTTTGATAAAATTGCTGATAATTCCGCTGGTACAATTATTAAGTGTCAGCCAACTTTATCTTTATTATATTTCATTATCTGTACTGATACCATACTTCTTTGCGCCAACAACATCGCAAGCTATGCACTATGGTTTTTCATCCCACTCAAAATCAGAGTGACACTAAGACGGTAACACCCCAGCTAGCAAAACAGTTGAAAAGTGAACTATTTGTTCCTCACAAATGACAATCATTGATTTTTTCGAACAAGACCTAAATAGTCTACCCCAGCTCTTCAATACGTCCATTTAGACAGCCCCCTTAATTCATCAAAATCTCTCAAAAATGGTGCTAATCGTTTGTGCATCACTTGTGCAATAATGTGTAACACAAGTTGTCGCTTCCGCAACAATGAACAATGAAGTAGAACAAAAACGAAGTGGTGACTGTGTAAATGGTACCAACCCCACTTTGTCAAAATCAGTCGAAAATGGTGTCAATCATTTGTGCAACAATGAATAATGAGCTAGAAAAAAAAAACAAAGTAGGGAGGCTGCCTAAATGGTAGCCTTCACGTTACCAAAATCGGTTGAAAATGATATCAATCGTTTGGGCATCATTCGAGCAGAAATACGCAACAAACATTTTGGTTTGTACAACAATAAATAATGAGCTAGGACAAAAACCAATTATGAGCTGTCTGAACGGTAGTCCCGAACTTGTTAAAAAAAAATCAAAACTGATGTCCGTCGAGTTGGCCGGGACATTTGAAGGTGGCAAATATTTAAAGACATTAATCGTTTGTGCTTCGTTCGTGCTGAAATGTGCTCTAGTTTTAGTGTTTGTAAAATAAGACTAACAACATTATTTACATTTCAAAAATCCCGGCCAACTTGAATTATATATTTGTCTAATGAGTAAATTTTAATAGTTTGATCATTTGCGCAATGTTTGTGCGTGAAAGTGCTCGATATTCATTACTATCGGAATGAATTAAATGATGTTAATACATTTTGAAATGCCCGGGCCACCTTGACGTCAGGTTTCCGGGAGACTTTCCGAAAATGGTGTTTTCAATATATCGAAGAATTCTTCAACGTTTGTGCTCGAAAGTGCTTGATGTTTATAGTTTATGCAGTTAAACTAAGCTTTTTTTTTAGATACGTGACGAGAAAGAAGATGGTAACATTCATAACCTCAGATGCGTGAACTTGGCTCCCCGACTTGGAGCACAAACGTTGAGATTAGAGTCATTAGTTAGTGCTTCATTTGTGCACGAAACCCCATCGCTTGTGCTTTATTAGTTCTGGAGATATATGCGAAATATTGGTAGGGGTCGAAGTTCACCCTTCCCGACCGACTTTAAGCACGAACGATGAAAGTATTGCCGTTCATTATGTATCGATTGTGCTTGTTAGTGTGCTCGTTTGTGTTTCAATAGTTCCTGGTGAGTTATAAGCGAAACACGGGAAAAAATTCGAAACTGGACACATTTTTTTATATTTCTTTTGAACTAAAATGCTTGCATTTCTCCCACATTTTAAGCGAAAACAATGGGATTAGTGTCATCGGTTAGTACATAGTGTGTGCTCGTTTGTGCACCGAACCGCCTTATTTGTGCTTTTTTGCGGAGATATAAGCAACAGCCCCTACCAGTTTTTCACTCATATCTCTGAAATTAATAATACAGACGATAGGGTTTCGTGCACAAGGGAGGACAAGGCATGCACTAAGCAACGGCTCTAATACCATCTTTTGTGCTTCACATGTGGGAGAAATGCAAGCATTTTATTTCAAAAGAAATAGCAAAAATTTGTATCCAGTTTCCAACTCTGTTTTCAGATTTTGGCTTATAAGTCAGGAAATATTGAAGCAAAAACGATGCAGTTTTGTGCACAAAGGAGCACAAACGATCGACTAGCGAATGATGCTATTTTCAATGTTTGTGGTTGAAGTCGGGGGCTAGAGTGAACTTGGCCCCAAACCAGTTTTTCGCTTATACCTCCGGAACTAATAAAGCACAAATGTGGGGTTTTGCGCACAAACGAGCATAACCCAAACCTTAACCAAGGACAATAATCTCATCATTTGTACTCCAAGTAGGTTGACTAAGCTCATGCACCTGTGATTTTAATGTTATCATTTTGTTCTTCATTATATAACTAACAACGTCGTTAGTTAAACTGCTTAAACATGACCTGGCGTGAAGTTGGCCGGGGTCTTTGAGATGTAAATAACGTCGTTAATCTTATTTTAAAAATATTAAAACTAGAGCACATTTCAGCACTAACAAATAAAAAACGATTAATGTCTTTAAATATATATCATCTTCAAATGAGCCGGCCAAATAGACGGACATCATTTTCGACATATTTTTTAAAGTTGGAACTAGAGTTTAGACAGCCCATAATTGTATTTGTTCTGGCACATTATTCATTGTTGCACAAATGAAAATTTGTGTTGTACGCACAAACGATTGACACCGTTATCGACCTCTTTTGACAAGGTGAGGACTACCGTTTAGAAGGCCTCACTTTGATTTGTTCTAGCTCATTGTTCATTTTTGCACAAACGAAAATTTGTGTTGCACATTTCTCCACAAATAATTAACACTATTTCTGTGTGATTTGGCAAGGGGCGGGGGCTTCGTTTAGACAGCTCCCACTTTGCTTTTGTTCAAAGGTCATTGTTCACTATTGCTTAAACGAAAATTTGTGTTTCACATTTCTGCACATATAATACACAAACGATTAGAGTAGAGGGGGTCAAGAGTACGTGGGGGGTAAGGATACGATTCCCTAAAATCAGGTGAATATATTTGCGTATGACAATAATGCGTCACGTTAAGTTTGATGCTAATGGCGTCTAGAACCTAAACAAGTTAGAGTGTGCTGCGGCAAACTACATGCTTTCTAGGTAATTATTTATGTTTTTCTAATAGCTTGATATAATATTGGGACATACGTAGTTAATGAATAACTTACACAATTTTTTAACGATTTCAAAGTACTATAAAGCGTTAGTTTCTAACATATCCATTGTTTGACAGGATGGAGTAAATTGCCTTTTTTCCAACAGTTGGCTGTACAACATCACGGGAAAGTCAATTGTGTAGTGAGGGGGCAAGGGTACGCAGATACCGACGGGGCAAGGGTACGCGTGCGTACTCTTGCCCCTTCTGTTCTATGAAAAAGAATCAAATTTGATTTAGATCTAACAATCAAAAAATAATGTAGATTCTGTTGTAATAGAGATTGACGGCAAGCTTTACGAATACTGGTTTCCATATGTAGCCTCTAACGTTAAGAATTCTAAAGAATCCTGATATTTTCTTATGTACGAGGGATAAAATTTTATTCTAAATACCACTTCTTACATAAAATATCTAAGGTGGCGTTTGAGTTTTCGAAACAGATAAACGTGTGAGATAGTTAAATCTGCAGTTATTGAATATTTTATTCAGGTTTCAGAAATACTACGCTTTGTCCTCTTTTATCTTAAATGTCAGTAGTTTTCAGTAATAAATTTCAATAGACCTTATGCAGAGCCGTTCTAACGCGTGATTAGTGCCATACTAAAAAGTTCGACTACCATATGTTTCCTGTACTAGTCAGTCCTTTAGTAATCATACGTTAAAATGACTCTGCATAAGGCGGTACCAGTCCAATGATTGGTATGGGATCCTATAAAGATATATGAAGCTAACCAAACCTAACATTTGACAATATGTATCTTCATCAAAGATAGGTCGAGAAGTTTTCAAGTTATCCTCGTAGGTAACAAGCATTCTGTAACTGATGGAATAAGCCGAATTTGGAAATATTCTTTTTATAAAGGGTCTAAATAATATCTGATTTTTATGTATCCTATGCATTCCCATTACTGATATAAGGAGAATTAAGGATTTTTCTTTTCTTTTTTTAAATGAGAATCTGCAACGTCTTTACGCACAATAAATCCAGTAGGCCTATTTACTGAAGAAATGTAGAACGAATTAGTGGAATATATCACATTACTGGATCAATTCTTCTATGACTTAACTTTAAAAGATCTAAGAAGAATGGCATACAATTTTGCTGAACGTAACTAGTTGCCCCATATCCTTTAGCCATGCGAGTCGAATGGCAGGAAGAGATTGGACAGAGTCTTTCCGTCGTAGACATTTAACTATTGCTTTGCGACAGCCTTCAAAGGCTGGTCTGGGGAGAGCTTGTGGGTTTATCAAGTTGAATTTTTTTCTTTTAATTGTCTAAAAGATCTTGTAAGAGAAAACGGCTTTTCTCTACGGGATATCTACAATAGGTACGAAACTGGCATAAATACGGTTCCTCATAAAATTCCAAAAGTCGACTAAAAATCAGTTGTGAATAAAACTGTATCTAGTGATTTTGGAGTTAACATAACAGCTGTTTCCTGGTGAGTGTATTTGGTTCCTTTATTCCCCAGATATTTCCCAGAAAACGAATGAAACAAGAATTATTCGATGGCTCGCCGCCGGGTTCCGTGGGAATATCTAATTCTGATTCATCAACTCGCAGCTTTTCTTAGAATGGTTATATTACTTACACCAACATGTGCGATCACATTCGGTTACGAAAAAGGTATTGTTACTTGTTGACAATCAGACCTCTCACATTTCAATCGAGACGATTGATTTCTGCAGGCAAAATGGGATAGTGATGTTGAGTTTTCCACCGCATACCAGCTATAATTTGAAACCATTAGATCGCTCCTGTTTTTGACCCACTGAAATCCTGGTATTCAGCAGTGTGTGATAAATGGATGATGAATCATTTATCCCGCCTAATTCCAAGTTGCGAGTTTGTTTACTGAGGCTTACTACAAAGCTGCAACTATTGGTATCCAGCTTTCAAGAATCTGGAGTTGTCCCACTGAATCCAGATGTGTTCACTGAAGAAGATTTTCTTCCCTCTATTGTGGATGTGGTAGACTTAAATGTAGAATCCAGCTCTGAAGATGGAAGCATTCCTGAAGCAACAAATCAAGCATCAGACCTGAATAGAGCCCATAATCGTTTATCGGATGATTCACTGGAAGTGAAAAGGGGTCCATGCGGCGCATCCAGATCAAGCACTGCTTTGCCAGTTGCTCGTCCTCCTCCATCTGCTACCAAACCTTCAATCAGTAACGCTAGATCCTCACTAGAAATAAGAAAGAGCTAATGCGGACTATCCACTTCAAACACTCTTCTGCCGGTTGCTCGTTCTCATTCATCTGTTACCAAATCTTCAACCAGTAAAGCTAGATCCTCATTAGAAACAAGCATGAGCTCATGCGGACTGTCCACTTCAAACACTCTTCAGCCGATTGCTCGTTCCCATTCATTTTTTACCAAACCTTCAACCAGTAACGCTGGATTCTCAGTAGAAGCAAGCAGGAGCTCATGCAGATTGTCCACATCAAACACTTCTCTGCCGGCTGCTCGTTCATCTGTTACCAAACCTCCAACCAGTAAACCTGGATCTTCACTGGAGGTAAGCAGGGGCCCATGTAGACCGTCCACATCATGCACTCCTTTGGTGGTTGTCAGTTCTCCGCCGACTGCCACCAAGCTCACAACCAAAAATCTTGATCTTCTCGAGGTCAATCAGAGATCCTGACATCCTCTCTTTTCAAGCAGAACTTACTTCTGAAACGGCGCCCTCCAAAGAGCAAAGGCAAACATCAACTTGCTCCAAGAAAGCTACAACCGAAGGTAACTCCTCAGGTCAGTGAGGAAGTAGTGTACGAGTGTTCATTATGCAATATCATCTACAGTGATCCACTAATAGAAGACTGGATCAAGTGCGCAAGATGCCATGAATGGTGGCATGAACAATGCACATCATATGAAGGAGTAGGTACCTTCATGTGTGATAATTGTTAATACTTATTTTGGGTGCGTACTCTTGCACCTTTGATTTCGTACTCTTGCCCCACATATAGGGGCAAGAGTACGAATTTGAATGTTTTCATTTTATGCATTATAGTTTCTCCAAGGACAGAGGTATATGGAAGTTGAGTTCACATTTCGTAAAGGAGAGTTCAAGTTTTGTGTTCCATGTAAAAGTTTTCCGTTGTAACTATTTTTTACCAAAATATATAAGTTTAATTGAAATTTGCGTACTCTTGCCCCCCTTTCCTATAACACCGTTTTCGACAGATTTTGACAAGGTGCGAGGACTACAGTTTAGACAGCCCCAGTTTGTTTTATTTCTAGCTCATTGTTCATTGTTGTACAAACGTAAATTTGTGTTGCACATTTCTGCACAAATGATGCGCAAACGATTGAAACATTTTCGACTTATTTTGACAAGTTGCGGGGAGCTACCGTTTAGACAGCGTAACCATTTTGTTTGTGTTCTAGCTTATTGTTCATTGTTGCACAAATAAAAATTTCTATTGAGCATTTCTGAACAAACGATACAAAAAAGATTGACTCCATTTTCGATCGATTTTCACAAGGGGGGCCACCGTTTAGACAGCCCAACCACTTTGTGTTTGTTCTAGTTCGTTATTCATGGTTGCAATACAAAAACAAAAACGTGTGTTGCACATTTCTGCACAAACGATTGACAAAATGTTCGACCTATTTTGACAATGTAGATGGCTAACGTTTAGGCAGCGCCACCACATTCTTTTTGCTCTAGCTCATTTTTTACTGTTGCATAAACGAAAATTAGTGTTGCACATTTCTGCACACAAATGGTGCACAAACGATTTACACCATTTCCGACCGATTTTGACAAGGTGCAGGTAGCTATCCTTTAGATATCCCCCCACTTGGTTTTTGTTCTAGCTCATTGTTCACTGTTGCATAATCCAAAATTTGTGTTGCACATTTTTGTACAAACTATGCAGAAACGATTGACACCATTTTCGAACTATTTTGACAAAGTGGGAGGGCTAGAATTTAGATAGCCCCACTTTGTTTTTGTTCTTCCTCATTGTTCGTTGTGGCACAAACGTAAATTTGTGTTGCACATATCTGCTGAAATGATGCATAAGTGGTTGACACCATTTTTGTGTGATTTTGGTGAGGTGGGAGTCGGCTGTGCAAATAGACGTCTCCTCAATGCATAACGTGCGTAAAGAAGATTGCAAGCTATCCTACAAAGTGTTCACCTACTGTCAACTACAGAGTGCGATTTGAAAGTATTCTTTCTTTACGAGAATCAGACATTTCCAGCTATCAAATTTGATTATCGTTCTCACTATAAAATTATTTTCTACTTTTTGTATAATAAGCTTTCTTTATTCATTTGTTTTTATTTTTCTTTCTCATCTCAGTATTTATTTTATATTTTCATCCAGTGTTAAGAATTGTAATAAATTCTGTTCGATATTTATCATTACAGGGACTACACTCTGTTTTACACACCATCTTAAAACCTTTTGGAGAATGATACAATGATATGTTGTATTTTTAATTATATTCTTTGGGCAAAATGTCTGATCTTGTATATAAAATATGCACTAGACAGCTGGATTAAGAAGAAAAAGAAAAGATATATTATAAAATCAATAACTAATATAGTACCATGGAAAAACAACATATTTCTTGTGATTTGGCACTACGTAATTTTGCTTTTTGGTAAATTATTATAGCCTAGATGGTCTTCAGCATGAACAGGATTTGGATGTACTGAAAGAATCCATATCAAGATCTTTTATATCAGTGACAGTGATAAAGGCCTACTGCGTAAGATGTACTGCACTCTTGAAGATCGTTGAACACAATATCTTGCAAAAAATGGAGGACAGTTTGAACAATACAACTAAAGTTTGTAATTTGTTTCTGTATCCATAATGTAACTATCTGTTACAGTTACATTTAAATTTTTTGTGTGAGTAAACTGATTTTTGCTCCATCGTGTTTATATGTGTTTAAACAGAATATATGCATTAAAAATCTGGCCCCTTCAAATGTCAAGTGCTTTGTAGTATATTTTCCTTGTGTTATGTTGAAAATATATATATTTCTATGTAATTGTATTTCTTCGATTCATTGATTGATTATTTAAAGCGTATTGGGAACGTAAGCACCGAATTTAAAAATATATAAATCAAATATAAGATCAACAAATTAAGAGAACAAATCAAATTCAACAAAAGTAAAACAGAAAAAGTCGCGAAGAAGATAATGCAATAAAGTTTAAATTATATATAGCAAAAGTAATATTAAAAGAATAATTATGAGAGGAACTTATAACAGGAGAAATCTTTTTTTAAAAAAAACTTAGTGCATGTTAACCATTTCATTCGCACAAACAAACCTAAGAATATAGATACTAAAAACCGCAGTATCCTCAAAACCTAATTTAGATCTTTATTTAGCCTAAATGTTCTCTTCGAGTTGAATATTTTGAATGTTTTACGAGAATCTGCCGAGCACGCAGTGCAACGACACAATCTTCCAAATACGCACGGTTAGCAACATGCATTAAATAGGAATGTGTGAAATCTGTGTATACAATATTCAAGTCTATCAGGATCAATTCATCTTGAAGACTAGAAGCCAAATGCCCAAAAGAACTGTAACTGAGTGGAACTTACTATCTATTCCAGGCAACCTGATAGGGAACTCCCCTCCCTCCCACCACTTACAAGTAAAGAAGGGGAAAGCAAGTCGTTGACCTTCACAGTGAGTGAAGCTTTTCTATTAAACAGAATCGTGTAAACTAAATTCGTACGTCGATTCACTCGCACCTGAAGTTGAGAAAGCACTCCTGTTCCGTTTAGCTATAAATCTCGATTAACAAACAATTACTATTTCTAATTTTTGTCTTTAAGAAAAGTGTTGCTTATTATTTATGTACCAAAATTTTGGCTTTATTCGTATTTATTAAATTGCATTTCTAGAAATAAGAACTAATTCGTTATAAAGTTAATTTCCATTATTATTTCATTTGAGAATCAGTATGATTTGTCTTTTCGTGTGCATTTATAAATGTTGATTTTATAGAGGATTTGAAGTCAATGCAAATAAGCACACATTTATTGCATTGACGTCCAGGTTGGGGGCGTGATGGCCTCGCGGTAGAGCGTTCACCTCTGGTGCACGTGATCCCCGTTTCGATCCCAGATCGCGCCAAGTGGGCTTTGTGGTGGACAAACATAATTTTTGTGGGTTTTCTGGGAGTTCTGCCGTTTCATCCTACTTTCTTCTTTTCACAGTTTCATTCATTCACCTTTAGCCTATCCAGCATAACTGCGGGACGTAAAACCCAAAGATTTCATTTCCAAACTTCTGTTACTCCCCCTCCCCCTCAACGGTCGTCAGTACTCTTGACAACTCCCTATTTTATGAAAATAGTCAAGTAACAATTCAAAAGTCAATTTCCTCTGTTATCAATGGACTATACTTAAGGCCGACGAAAGGGCCAGGCGAGGCTTGCAACCGCACAAGGAGCCAAATTTAGGACATTTTAGGATTTGAGAAACGCCAAATTTACTATAATGGTTAAGCTCCCATAATTATAATTTTGCTTGCAAAGAGTGTGGCATCTGGAGTTACTACTTCGGGTCAGGCTTTAATCAATCTAGGATTGTCTTTCTAAGTCCACCATAACAATTCTTCCGTCCTTAATAAACTCCTAATACTTCAATGTTGATTAATATTGTATGTGTGATGCTTCACCGTAAATTTAGCACCGAGAAAAAAAAAAAAAACTTTGCCGTCGTCTTATTTTCATTGGATCAGGTGCATGTACAGTGCATAAAATTTTTCTTCATGTTGTTTTCAATGTAAGAACATCTGTTTATAAGAGAGTAAACGAGATTTTTTTTAAAAAAAATTTCAAGTTTTACCAGGGTTGCCAATAGTCCCGATTCTGTCCTGACTGTACCGATTTCTTACTTATCTGTCCCACGTTCCGACCGGACACTCGTCGGGGTGCATATTGCCCCGATTTATCGACTTTCAAAGTTAATTAATATTTTACTGGGCCATTTTTTTTTTACAAAGGAATAACTTATTGTTTTACACGCAGAGTTTTATGTATAGAATCAATGTAATAAATTTGTTTTTTAATTTGACTCATGAAAATAGTAGTTAGTAGCTCGTCTGTAATCTACAGTTATTCCCTGAGTTGATAATGCACCAGATTATGATGATAGTATATTCCATGCAGTGCTAAAAATATTGTTTTTGCAATTTCTACATAAAAGCGACTGCTACCGCAATAGCAGTAACTCTAGCGCTCATTTGAGCGGGTGCCGGCCACGCTAACTATGGCGGATACCGTCTGTCTGCCAAATCTGATACCAGGGTCGGCGTCTTCTGCTTCAATTTCCGGCGGCGTCTTCTGTCGGCGTCTTCTGTTTCGCAATCGTATTGTTTATCTTAATCTGTACTGTTCAGTTTTATTCTGTTCTTCGACGTTATTTTTTACATACAATGATCGATGATGTTGAAGATAACATCAATAATGGACCATATACGTCGAAATTTTGGGAGGAAGAGGGGCTCCAAAACCGATTCTCCCGTCCTGATTTTCTCTTAAGAAAAGTTGACAACCCTGGGTTCTGCTGTTATCATTCTTAATCTTCTGGTAGTATATCCATACCTATTGTACTTGGTTTTGGGTTGTATATTATGAAATTATTGTATCAATATAGTAAACACCCACTTAATTACCAACTCTGCCATCACTTGCCATTCCACACAACCCCAAATGCCAAAAGAAGAAAAATAAACAATACAACTGTTCAATAAAATGTTCATTGCACCAACAAATGTGTTACTTTCCTCACTAATACAGGTAAATGTAATTAAGTGTTTTAAAATATGTAGTGTTATTATGAAAGTTACAATTTACTGTTTAGACATACTTAGATACACTCTATATTTCCGTGTGCGGGGGCTGATGGTGGAAGACGGCTGATGGTGGGGGAAAAACTTCTTCTTTTTCCTATCAGGTTATGTGGAACAGAGAATAATTTTCTTTGCCTAGTTTCATTCCGTTTGCCAGTCAGAGGGCATCCGTTGGAGGAAATAACTGCTGAAATTAGAACAGGGAACAGAGTCCTGAATCATAATATCTTCCAATGCGGCGTTCTTAGCTGCTGTGTTAGCACGCTCGTTTTACTGACACCCAGCGCAAAACGACAACACAAACCTTCTCTTGTAGCTGTTTGCGTTTACTGAAGACGTTCTGCAGACTTATGATAACGAATTGAAAATCAGTACAGATACAGATATATGATGAGATCTGAAGAGCATATAAGAGGACAAATTTGATTATTATTAGTTTAGCAGTAAATATTAAACAGGCTGGACTCTTTTATGTGACAGCCAAGGAAATTATCTTCTTTGGAACCTTCCATATACATCACATTAAAATCGTTGCGCTGTTCTAGTAACTCTTCAAACTTACGCTGGAAATTCTGGATTTTTGTGTCTCCGAAATATCGAGCCTGGGTAGAGTTGAGTTGAGTTGATTTTGCTTATAACATACTCTTCAGTAACGAGGCTCTAGGAGACGTGGACCTACTGAATAACGTGGAATCCGAACTACATGAGCTCCCACTGGAAATTGCTCACACGAAAGAAGCGCGTACCCTAGCCCTTTGGCCACAAAGGAGCTCGAACCAAGGTCGAGTAAACAAGAATGGTAAAGAGCAGAACTATATAGCAATTTAAGACACTCAAATTAGTCAACGAAGAGCCTTTTGTAAGCTCGAAGCTACAATGGGTGTGGACCCCGAGGCTGTGATGCAAATCGTTATTAATTCATGCAAATCCCGAAACGGGAAGTTGATGGGTCCGTCATAACGCACATAGTTTGTTTAATTTCTGAGAAGTCCTTCACGGTAATAGACTAACAGTGGTTCATTTCGTTCTGCATAAATTGTGGAAACGGGACTATTGCAAAAGGTAGAAGTAGTTAGCCGAATTCCCATTTCATGGAAAGCGTCAAGTTGTTTCAGCAGAGAGGAACGAGCAAAGGAATACGTAGACAACCATAGACTTATTTGGACAGTTAGACTACGATGTAATAGTAAGTGAACTGTGCGAACAGCAGCTTAGGTGCGTTCAAAATGTACAAGAAGCAAATTCAGGGAGAAAATATCTTTTCTCAATTACACGATACGTCTTTTACTGTTCGACACAAGCATATTATTTCCTTGGAGATGGTCGTACAATTTGAAGTGAAGCATACTATTAAAACTTTGTGCATGTTATTTATTCATGGCACGGACATATTTGATCCATTTGTATCTTTATAAAAATTTAATATAAACTGAACTTGGAACTGTCGATTTCTTTAAATCATTCCGTTAATTCCAAGCTGTTAATATTCACTATTACGAAATTAAATCTTCATATAACATCTTTTTCAAATAGAATTACTTGAATAGTAAAAATTGAGAATAATCTCAATAAAATTCAACACTTCACTCTTTTATTGTTTCTGCTGCTTTTCTTATCATTACAAAATCAGAAACAGACCTTTACATTTAAGACAAATTTAAGTTTGTAATTTTAACGAGTTTCGTCCTCTATGAGTTAGTAACGGAAAGATATGGCTTACAATATTTGTGTAAAAATAATAACTAACACTGCATAGAAAACAATTTGTGTGAACTGAAAGCGATATTCGCAAAGAGGTTGGGACGACTTTTGAAATGTTGGAAAATTACGGAAACTATTGTTCCAAAATGTTAGCGAATCAATTACCGTATGACTTTTGCTTTAATATATCATTTTCCAATTTTTCTCATCTTGCGGGCCCCTCGCAGCACCTGTTAATTCTCCACGACACCTAGCGAAATAAAAAATAAACTATTAAATTTTATTTTATATATATTATAAAAATAAGATGATAATTCACATTTTGCAAAACTTAATGTGTTCTTTATGACAATATAGTCCTGCTATAAGTGAAAATATTCCAGAAATACGGACATAATTTAGGATTAATATTATAAATTCATTCACGTAATGTGATAAGTGATTCATCTTTCAGCGTTGGTTGATAATTATGACATTTCTTTTTTTACCTTTTATATTCTATTCTTCTCATTGGATTGAAGTCTAGGTGATATATCTACAATGCAAATACGGAAACTGTGGGCAATATAATAAGGAAAGTATAATAATAACGAAATTTCCCGCAGGACCTTTTTCATTTTCTGGTGTTCCCGTCGGGAGTACGAGGGGCACATATTGGGTAACACTGCTTTAGGACATTACATCAAAATGTCAAACAGATTAGTAGTTACAATCCTCATTTATATATCTGTTTTCCAGTAGCGTACGAACACCTTCGCAACGGGTAACAATAAACACTTTTTTTTTTTAATTTATTTTTTACAAGGAATGCTATCCAACTCCTCGACGAGTATCGCATTGTAACTTGTACAAGTTTAAGGACACGTTTAAATATGAAAACATGCGGACTCCTACGATTCGCTACGTTGTAAAATCTTAATTATAATGATCGTTCCCCATAGCCTCTGAAAGTTATACACTCTGCTCATACATCCTTAGATGGAATATGAATCAGATACACTGGAACTTGTTTTCAATGCGACACTCGCTGAGGAGTTGGATAGCTTCCCTTGTTAGATTTTAGGGGCGTTGTTATTCTGGAAACAATTTAATTTCTATGGATGGCATCACTGAACATTCTTCAGGTTCATATTTTCTGTTGTAGAATAACATTATCTATGACTGCGATAATTTGCTTTTCATTACCTCGTTTCACTTATGAATAAACAAGTAAAAGTAAAATGGTATTTTTTTTAGTAAGTCAGGCTCTTAAAGCAAATACACCAAGTGATCTCAGAAAAATTATAGGGGGGGATTTAGGATTCAGATTTCTAGGCTTTTGGCATTTAATACCATTTAGCCCTTCACGATTTGAGGGATGACGTCCCTCGGTAAGCAGACAATCCGGGGAAAGGGAAGGAAGAAATGATTGGGGAAGGAAGGAAACGGCCTGGGACCTATAAGTTAGGTACCATCCCGGCATTTGCCTAGAGTGAATGAAGAAAACCCAGGAAAACTTCATTGAGGGTCGCTAGCCTGAAAAAGCTTGTTACATTTTTTCGACCGAGTAACCCCACCAGGAATCGAACCCGGCACCGCTTGCACCGAAGGCGAGAGCGTTAGCTACTACGCTACGCGGGGCCACTCAGAAAAATTATAGTATAACTTCATCATTTCAAAACGAATTCTTTTAAACGAAAATGAATATGGTATATACTTGGTCTTTTTTTACATTGCTAGCTAAGGCTAGCTACCTCTGAGAGGGTTACGCCCTCTTTTAGGGAAGTGATTTGAAAGGATTGTTGGTTTTTAGGTCGGTGGTTGGTCTAATTGCTTTATTTATTTAGTTCATAGCAGTAATGGTCATAAGGAACTTTGCGTTCCTTAACATTAGGTGGAGAATAAACATAAATACATATATTCAACATAAAACATACATACATAACTGTTATGAAAGTAGGTGAACAATGATCTACTAAATATTACATGAGGAACACTACACAATATACAATAAACACGATCGGCAGAATAGAAGATAAGTGATAATAAAGTAGAGGTACAGTTATATAATTGATGGGGATGAAGTATGAGATGAGGTGCAAACACAGGACAACACATAGGAAAATGTTAGCGGACGAATGCTGTTATCTTCTTGCCTAGGGGAACTCTAGGCTATAATGAGAGACATGATGAACCCAAGTTAGTATGAGAATATTACTGTGCATGAAATGATGGAAAAGTGAAAGGTAAATGAGCATGAGTGACGTAATCGTTCAGAAGCAAGAGTGAGGGATCATCAGGAGGAAGAGTGTAATGGTATAACATAAACAAAAGAGATAATGGAGTGTGAAGATAACGAGTAGGTAGGATGTAGTGCTAAATAGTGCATTGTGTCGAAAAGTAGTGGATGTTGGATTTGAAATCGGCGGCGTATATAAGAGAGTCGAAGGGATTCAAGATGGTACTGCAGGGCGGGAAAAGTAATGCGCTGATATAATTCTCGTGTGGGGCTAGGTAATGTGATGCGATAAGCATGGCGTTCGAGACATGGCGTTCGAGAATAAGAAGTTTGTGGTAGAATTTTTCTGATGCGGCAATCCAAGCTGTGAAACCATAGGTGAGAGTAGGGCGAAGAAAGACTTTGTAGGTGTTTAAGACTGTGTGTGATTTGAGACCCCAGGTCGTTCCAGCGAGACGTTTAAGCAGGTTGAGACGATTGTAAGCTTTAGTTTAAATTGTTTTAAGGTGTTGCATCCAGGTGAGGTGTGTGTCAAACGTAATGCCTAAGTATGTGATTGCCTTTGTAGCTTGCAGAACAACCTGATCTACGTGGAGAGATAGGCAACGTCGATTTCTGCGGACTTTGATTGTTTTCTTTGGTGGGATGAAGATGATAGCCTGTGTTTTTGTAGCATTGATGGTGGGTTTCCAGTGTCGGCACCAATCCAGAAGTCAGAGATGGCTGTTTGTAAGATCTTATTTATATGCTGGATGGATGTTCCTAGAGCGAGAAAAGCAGTATCATCTGCATACTGGAAAGAATAAATGTTGTCTGGAAGGTGTGGCATGTCAGCTACAAACAGAATGTATAACAAAGGTGAAAGGGCAGAACCCTGTGGAACTCCTGACAGTAAGAAGATAGGATGAGATAAATGTTCGTTAATGGCAACATAGGTGTTACGACCTGAGAGGAAGTTAAAGATAAGTCGTATGTATGTTGGAGGAAGTTGGAGCCTAATCAGTTTATAAATAAGACCGAGATGCCACACTTTATCGAGAGCTTTCTCGAGAACGAATAGGACTAAACATGATGGTTTCACTCTATTATAATGCGTAGTGATAAGGGTTGTGAGACGTAAGAGTTGATCGTTTATAGAGAAACAAGGACGGAAGCCTGCTTGAGTGAGAGGAATGATATTTCTGGTGTTGAGGTAAGTATGAAGCCGTTTAACGAGAATGCGTTCGAGAATTTTGCTAAATGTGCTTGTGAGCTGGATTGGCCTGTAAGAGGAGATCTCATGATGAGGCTTATGTGGTTTTGGAAACATAAGAGTTTTAGATGTTTTCCATGGTAGAGGAAAGTAACCTGTACTCAGTACAAAGGTGAAGGGATGGGCGATGAGAACGAGTAATGTAGGTGGACACTCTCTGATCTGGCGATAGGTAATATTATCAAAGCCAGGCGCCGTGTTTCGTTTACGTTTGACAGTATCTGTAACCTCTTCAACAGTGATAGGTGAAGTAATAGCTTGGTTTAACTGAGTTCATGCATGGTGTTCTGTTGCAAGAATGTAGAGGTGTCAGCACAGTCTGCAACATGGGGTGTAGTTCCAGGTGGCGGCGGGGTGAAGATGTTCTGCAGATGGTCTGCGAAAGCATTTGCCTTCTCCGTATCTGTTTGAGCAGAAGAATTGCTGATCAGAATTGGGTAGGGTGTTTTTGTGAACTTGCCGCACAAAGCGTTAAACTTTTTCCAGAATTTGGTAGGATAACGAGTGTGAACTTAGCAGGACCACTTTTGAAAATTATAAATATTTGCACACCATACGTTTGTACTGCGTTTATACCGGTTTGTAAAGTAAAAATTTTCGTTTGTACCGGTCTCAAATTCGAAAAAATCGAAAAATAAAGTGGTCCTGCTAAGTTCACGTGAACTTAGCAGGACCACTGATAAATTTCTATAAATTTGATGATTTTTCTGTACGATTCGTTTGTACTGCGTTTGTACCGGATTGTACCGTAAAAATTTTCGTTTGTACCGGTCTCAAATTCGAAAAAATCGAAAAATAAAGTGGTCCTGCTAAGTCACGTGAACATAGCAGGACCAGAATACAAATTTCTGCAAATCTTAAGATTTCTCTGTTTGAATCGTTTTTTCTACGTTTGTACCGGATTGTACCGTAAAAATTTTCGTTTGTACCGGTCCCAAATTCGAAAAAATCGAAAAATAAAGTGGTCCTGCTAAGTTCACGTGAACTTAGCAGGACCACTGATAAATTTCTACAAATTTGATGATTTTTCTGTACGATTCGTTTGTACTGCGTTTGTACCGGATTGTACCGTAAAAATTTTCGTTTGTACCGGTCTCAAATTCGAAAAAATCGAATAATAAAGTGGTCCTGCTAAGTTCACGTGAATATAGCAGGACCACTGATAAATTTCTACGAATTTGATGATTTTTCACTATGAATCGCTTGTACTGCGTTTGTATCGGATTGTACCGTAAAAATTTTCGTTTGTACCGGTCTCAAATTCGAAAAAATCGAAAAATAAAGTGGTCCTGCTAAGTTCACGTGAATATAGCAGGACCAGAATACAAATTTCTACAAATCTTAACATTTTTCTGTCTGAATCGTTCGTTCTACGTTTGTACCGGATTGTACCGTAAAAATTTTCGTTTGTACCGGTCTCAAATTCGAAAAAATCGAAAAATAAAGTGGTTCTGCTAAGTTCACGTGAATATAGCAGGACCACTGATAAATTTCTACAAATTTGAGGATTTTTCTGTTTGAATCGTTTGTTCTACGTTTGTACCGGATTGTACCGTAAAAATTTTCGTTTGTACCGGTCTCAAATTCGAAAAAATCGAAAAATAAAGTGGTCCTGCTAAGTTCACGTGAACTTAGCAGGACCACTGATAAATTTCTACAAATTTGATGATTTTTCTGTACGATTCGTTTGTACTGCGTTTGTACCGGATTGTACCGTAAAAATTTTCTTTTGTACCGGTCTCAAATTCGAAAAACTCGAAAAATAAAGTGGTCCTGCTAAGTTCACGTGAATATAGCAGGACCACTGATAAATTTCTACAAATTTGAGGATTTTTCTGTTTGAATCGTTTGTTCTACGTTTGTACCGGATTGTACCGTAAAAATTTTCGTTTGTACCGGTCTCAAATTCGAAAAACTCGAAAAATAAAGTGGTCCTGCTAAGTTCACGTGAATATAGCAGGACCAGAATACAAATTTCTACAAATCTTAACATTTTTCTGTTTGAATCGTTTGTTCTACGTTTGTACCGGATTGTACCGTAAAAATTTTCTTTTGTACCGGTCTCAAATTCGAAAAAATCGAAAAATAAAGTGGTTCTGCTAAGTTCACGTGAATATAGCAGGACCACTGATAAATTTCTACAAATTTGAGGATTTTTCTGTTTGAATCGTTTGTTCTACGTTTGTACCGGATTGTACCGTAAAAATTTTCGTTTGTACCGGTCTCAAATTCGAAAAAATCGAAAATTAAAGTGGTCCTGCTAAGTTCACGTGAATATAGCAGGACCAGAATACAAATTTCTAGAAATCTTAACATTTTTCTCTTTGAATCGTTTGTACTGCGTTTGTACCGGATTGTACCGTAAAAATTTTCGTTTGTACCGGTCTCAAATTCGAAAAACTCGAAAAATAAAGTGGTCCTGCTAAGTTCACGTGAATATAGCAGGACCAGAATACAAATTTCTAGTAATCTGAAGGTTTTTCCTTAACAATGCGTTGTACTGTGTTTGTTCTGGATAGTACCGTAAGAAGTATTTTTTTTTCCGGCGTGAAATTCGAAAAAATCGGAAAGTAAAGTGTTCTGCTAAGACAAAATGAGACATTCGTGGAATAGTTTTGGAACAATATTCATTATATTCTATTGCATTATCTGTTGCTAAAACGCTAGGAGTCAAACTATGGTACTAATTTAAAGATTAATTAATAATGTGTCGCTCGTGATTGAGCGGAATCTTTTGACTGCTTTTTGGGATAAGCGAGTGAGTCGTCTCTGACTAGGAATGATCGACGATTTTTTATAAGTGGTGTTTCTTCGTGATGCGTGTATTTTCAGGAGTCGTAGTTTTTAAGGAGACGTGGTTCTTCGGAAGTTATGGTCTTTGGCAGTCAGGTTTCATTAGGAGTACAGTTTTGAAGGATACACGGTTGTTTGGGATTGACAATATTTGTAGCATATGAATCTCGTACAGTTAGAAACAATATTAAGTATAGCTTGGAGCTTTTATTCTTTATACTGGTACCTCCAACCTATACTTTATATTGTTTCTGACTGTATGTTGCTCATTCGCGAATCGCATCTTGCTTCTCGTTCTTCGTTGGCCCAATCAGTTGCTGTTTTGGAAAGGTGGTTTCACTGATTCGTGCGCCTTCTCAGCAGTGTAGCCAGATTAGGCTACAAGAAGCGGATTGGGCAATTTTTGATTCCAAAAGTTCCTACAAAAATTTCAAATTGGACGACCCGTTACGTTTTCGGCTACTTGCAATTATCTGTCAGTTTAACTCTTAAGAATACGCTATTTTCTTATTTTCACAAACTTATATTATACAATAAAACTTTTGTTTGTTTAGTATCCTATTCACAAGGAATAATAGTTTTACTGAAACTAACACGTTTGATACTAGCTCAATTCTTGTTTTAGTAGACTTTAACCTCAAGATCTGACAACATCAGTCTTTTGTTGACTTTGTGCTGTAGCAGTATCACTGACCGTGTTTCTGTCTAAGTTAATGCCCAACCTAATAGTTGTATGGAGCTGTGTAAACGTGAACGTCGGAAGGTTAATTATGTTACTGCATTATCCATATTAACATAAAAAGTAATTGAAGTTACAATAGAAAGTTCATAAATTCATGGGTCCCAGATAACACAAAATTAGCAAATGAATGGAAGAAGTGATCTGACGTAGTATATATATATGTTGGGAGCAATGTTCGAAAACGGCCATTGGCCGAAGAAAGTGATCAATTCTAAGTTTGGACAGATGCAATTATCCAAAGTACGAAGAAGTCTATCATTTCGGGGTTTGGTCGCTTAATAGTATCCAAAGCTAGGTTTGGATAATTACAGTTCATCCAAAGCTCAATTTAGTTATTTCCAGTTGTTCTTGCGAGATGTCATTGCAATTTTTTATTCGTGGCGCATGCGCATTCGGAGAATATAGGGAGGGTAAAGCAGAAGTCAGTCTTCAGTCAGGCGGTAGCTTTATGTGTTAACGTGTATGCTTTCTTTGCCACTCACAATTGTTTATTCGTTGAAGTGAAATTGAAGACCGTGCACAACAATGAGTATGGTTGCAGCAGAAGACTTCAAAGCAAAACTAGACGACTACGTTCGAGCTAGTACAGCAGATAATACGTTCTTGTTATCTCCAGAGAAGTACAATGAATTGCTGTTGGAGGTGAAGGCTTCGCAAGAGAAAAAGAAAAGAGGTGAGTCACTGACGTCACTGGACTATCGTCGCCTGAAGAGATATGATGTTTTAAGTATTGGTGGGGTTGAGAAACTTATCGAAAAACGTAAAGATGGTGATAGTGTTATTAGGTATTTCTGTCACACCGGAGAATTATACAGTGTCATTCATAAAGCTCACATTGACACTGGCCACAAACGTTTGAGATGCTTGGACAAAGAACTTAAGCTAAAGTACTGTAATGTAACACGAGAGATCATCAATATTTATCTCAAATTGTGTGGGCAGTGTCAGTTGAAAAAGAAGCAAAAGTGCAAAGGACTGACTGTTAAACCTATTCTCAGTAATCTGCTTAATTCTAGGGGTCAGGTTGATCTTATCGACATGCAGAGTGAACCGGACAAAGGATACAAGTTCATATTAAATTATCAGGATCATCTCACAAAGTTTCTGTTTTTGCGCCCATTAAAGACAAAAAGAGCATCAGAAGTTGCTTATCATCTGATGGATATATTTTGCATTATTGGTGCACCTTGTATTCTTCAAAGTGATAACGGACGTGAGTTCGCAGCTGAAGTTACAAGTGAGCTGGCCTCAGTGTTTGGGTCGAAAATAGTGCACGGCAAGCCGCGCCACTCTCAGTCTCAAGGAAGTGTTGAGAGAGCGAACCAAGATGTTCGAGACATTCTTATTACATGGATGGCAGAAAATAGCTGTTCGTCTTGGGCTGAGGGTCTTCGTTTTGTCCAGATGAAGAAAAACAGGTCCTTCCATAGGGGCATTAACCGGAGCCCCTACGAGGCTTTGTTTGGCGTTCCCATGAGAAATGGACTTTCGGATTCATCTCTTCCATGTGATTTATTACGAGACTTGACCAATGAGGAAGATCTACAAGAAATATTGGCTCGTGATCCACATTGTGACACCATGCAGGAAGGGGAAGGCTCAGGACAGGATGTACAGAATTCATTGACTCGTGATCCACACTGTGACACCATGCAGGAAGAGGAAGGTTCAGGACAGGATGTACAGAATTTATTGACTCGTGATCCACACTGTGACACCATGCAGGAAGAGGAAGGCTCAGGACAGGATGTACAGTATTCATTGACTCGTGATGTACAAGAAGACACTTCAGGACAGGACGCACAGCATTCATTCGTTCGTGATTCCCTTAATAATCTTCGGCAGGAAAGAGAGACTTTTCCAGAATTTCCAGCTTCTTTAGAGACCATCAACACTGCAATTGTGGAAGCAAATGAATCTCCATGTCCGTGCGCAAATCAAGAAAAAAGATGCAACATCTGCACAAGAAGTGAGAGTATACGAGAGGCACGTGAGGGATCCAAAATACATTTAAAGCGACAAGCAAATGAAATGTTAATGGCGTCAAGTAAAAAATTCCCTCGTGCAGACGTAGGACAAACTGTTCTAATCAAAATCCCAGAATTGGACAGAGGCAGAGCTGCTCCGAGGAACGTCATGGCTGTGGTTATGGGGAGAAACGATAACGATCTCTACCAGTTGGGGACTTCTTCGGGAATTATTAGAAAGCTGTACGCGCGCAATGAGTTCCAGTTCGCAGATGAACAGTTTCTTCAGATCAGTGATGTTCCGCAGAGAGACATTTCACTTAGAAGTGTAGCTGAAGCAGAAACACACTCCAGGCAGGGGTTTATTAAGTGCGGCTGCAGGAACTTCTGTTTGAACAAAAAATGTAATTGTGTAAAGAAGGGTGTAAAGTGTAACTCAAAGTGTCATTCCTCAAGTGCGTGTAGGAACAAGTAACTGGACAGTTGACCTATTACAATGTACTTGAAGAGCCTGTATATGTGGCGAATCTGCATTTCAGTTATTCCATTTTATAACTGTAAGTTCATTATATTTTTTCGCACTTACAGCTTAAAATTTTCAGCACACGTTTTTCAAATTCTTCACTGTTTCATTGTGTTAATAACTGAACTTAAAACATTTAACGCACTTTGCTGTTAATGCTTAATTAATTATTGTACTTATTTTTATATGGTGCATATTTTCTAAAAGTCTTCTAAAAAAGAAAGTAAGCTGAATTAGAAGGAATTAATACGAAGAACTATTTTTATTCATATACGAATTTCATACTTCTTATTTGACAGAATTTTGTGATATACATTTTCATTTCTTAAACATTGAAAAATAAAAATCTTGTAAAATGTGTAAAATGTGAAAAAATTAATAAATTTTTTTCTTATTTTCCTTTCTAAATTGAGCTTTGGATGAACTGTAATTATCCAAACCTAGCTTTGGATACTATTAAGCGACCAAACCCCGAAATGATAGACTTCTTCGTACTTTGGATAATTGCATCTGTCCAAACTTAGAATTGATCACTTTCTTCGGCCAATGGCCGTTTTCGAACATTGCTCCCAACATATATATATATATATATATATATATATATATATATATATATATATATATATATATATATATATATATATATATGTGTGTGTGTGTGTGTGTGTGTGTGATTAGTAAAATTGTATAGTTCGAAATAATTCATTTTTATGTTTGGGCTACATATAGTTGAAATTCGCTGGCAACACTGTTCCTTAGTCGAGTTTAGCAAGTGTGTTGCCATATATATGCGTACCTCTGGCATGAATAAATCAAAAACAGTACCAAACGTTTAGCACTGATTTAACAATTGTACTCACAATGATATTTGACATGTAAAGTGTAAAGCAAATTTCTTCAAATTTTAACTATCAATTAAAATTGAATTTGCAGAATAGGGGAGTCAGTCAAGTAAGTAAAAGCCAGGAAGAGCCGGTTCTTATCTTTTCCCTCTTATCTTCTCTTGTAATCGCACGTAGATAATTGGCTATTCGTTTGTGAAATTAAACAATAAGAAGAACAAAATGTGCACAGTGCATTCGCAGTACTGATAAGAATAAGTAGTCGTTCTGCATTTGTGTGTGAGTCAATTGGGCACTATTGGTGTTAAATAAAGGTATGTATTACGCAATTCTTAAGAAGGAATATGTTAAAATGAGAATATATAATTCAAATAAATTCTTAATCATTTTAAACATGTACAACATTGATGAGGTTCGGGCCTGGTATGGGTTTTATCATTTCACTTTGATGGTGCAACTTAGGAGAGAGAGAGAGAGAGAGAGAGAGAGAGAGAGAGATAGGTATATGTATATGTCTTTGGAAGTGTGACTGTTCATCTCAGCAACTTCGAAAACTACGGATTCGATACTAATAGAAAAAAATATCGGTCGATGACCGATTTTAATATCGAATCCAAAATTTCCGGTGTTGCTGAGATGAATAGTGACACTTCCGATGTTGTTTAAATCCAAATTCAGCCCCGAAACTTGGGGGAGGGGGGAGATTAAATTCAAGACACTAATATCGGTCATTTTTATCTTAATTTTTGGGGTCGCTGAGATGAACAGTAACTTCCGATGCCATTTAAATTCAAATTCAGCCCTCATTAGTACTTCCAAGAGATGGTAACATGTAAAAATAATTGAAAATGAAAGATATCAATGTCGAATTCATGGTTTTCTGGTTCGTAGTTTTAATGCCCTTTATGTTCAAAATGAAACTATTCTCCCCGTGCGAAAAACGGGCATTCTGTTAGTAGGCTATTACATTATTGATACAATAACTCTATTAAATAAAAAATGAGAAGAATCTTGTTTGTGATCGCATCACGGGAAAACAGTTGAACCATTTAAGATGAATTTTTATATAGAGTTATCACCTACCACGAACTCGGTTTTTATGATGAAACTTTGATTAAAATGATTATCGTAAGGGGGTAGCGGTGGCCTATATTTTTAAAAAGGAATTTAGGTTCTTACGATGTGTAAATTTAGGAATATAAAATATGGAATGTAAAATCTTTACTAAATAAACGGACCCATATCCTTGCTTTTGAGAATTCCCTTTGACTGGGAAAAGGGAGCATTTTCTGTAATTTCTTTGTTCACGTTAAGAGCGATGTTGCCGGTTGTATGTGATCGTATCATGGGGAAACGATTTAACAGTTTGTAATGAATTTCTGAACATACAAATTTATATACCTTGTACTGAGTTTTTATCATATTATTTTAATTAAAGGGGCATTTTAAAGAGTTACGAGGGTTCAAAAATTTATGTAAAAAAAAAAAAAAAAACTACTTCATGAGCCCATCAAATTAGGAAGATGAAACTCGGGTGTATAAACTCCTCATTTTTTAAAAATGTAGACATGTGTCTCAATGTTATTGAAAATTTGTTTTTTAAGGGGAGGAGATGGAGGATTTCTATAATTCTTTTCACGTTGAAATCGATATTGTCTGTGGCCGCATCTCGGGCAAATGGTTGAGCATTTTGGGACATAAAGTAAAATTTTGGACATAATTGGCAGATCTAATTATCTTGGGCTATTTTTCTTAATCATGTTTCTTTAATTAAAGGAGATAATCTAAGGGTTTAGAAGGGTTTCAAATATTATGTGAAAAATTCAGTGTCTTACGAACCCGTCAAGGTAGGAAGATGAAACTCAGCTTAAAAAAATAAATAAATAACTCATTCAAGATAAGGGAACACGTGTTTCGCGGTTTCAGGTTTATTTAATGGGTCATTTTCTATACATTTTTCTTCAGAGACGTTGTCTGTTGTTTGTTATAGCATCATGAGGAAACTGTTTGAAATTAATTTCGAAAAATAGTTACTGCCTGTCTCAAGCTGAGATTTTATTATGTCACTATTATTGAAGGACGTATTCTAAAGAATTAGGCTCTCAAAATTTCGAATCTTGAACCACACGTATGAAAGGCATGACTAGGTCAATAGAGAGGAGTGGAGTTTGCAGACTAAGGGAGGACCTATGATATTCCTTATATTTATATTAGTATAGGCTTAGATACAATTTTGCGAGTACCAATGCAATCGTACTGTAAACAATTGAAATTTAGAATCGCAATAGAAAATGCAGTATGCATTATCGTAATAAAAATGTGTTATGCTTTATTCTATGTTGTATTATACAGGTAAAATACTAATTGATTAGTAATTATTTACAGAAATGTAATAACCCAAATGAAGTTTTATAATATTACTAGCAAAATGCCCGTTTTTCACACGTGGAGAGTATGTTTCATACTGGCACCAATCAATTCACGGACCCCAGAAACTATAAATTCGATACTAATATTGATCATTTTAAATTATATTTACCTGTCACCATCCCCCTTTAGGAGTTATAATGAAGGCTGAATTTGGATTTAAACGACATCAGAAGTGTCACTGTTCTATGCCCAAACTTCGTCTGTGTTGAAAATTTGAACGAGATCGATCGGTTGTTCAAGAGTTATTAAGTCACAAATATTATCACTTTCATTTTTATATAACCTATATACTTTTAACAGGGGTGGGAAATACGCGCACATCAATGCAAGCTACTAGACTTTGGTATTTTAAAGCAAACTACAATATATATAGTATAGTAGTTCTTAATAATGTTTATTACCTTACACACTACTATGTAGAAATGTAAAGTCAAATCATATTTTACAACACAGAAATTACACACGTATTAATAGTAGTTGCTTTTATTTAATCTAAATATTATTTTTATTTTCCATTTGAATTGCATTTCTTTGTATGTTACATCCAGGGTTGCCAACGTCCCGATTCTGTCGGGACCGCACCGATTTCTGACTCATTTGCCCCGCGTCCCGACCGGACACTCGTCGGGACACATATTGTCCCGATTTATTGATTTTCAAAGTTAATTAATATTTTACTGGGCCATTCTTTTACACCCGCAGTTTTATATATAGAATCAATTTAACAAATTTGTGTTTTAGTTTGACTCATGAAAAAATAGTTAGCAGCTCGTCTTTAGTTTATAGTTATTCCCTAATTGTTTGAGTTGATCCAGTCAATTATGATGGTAGTATATTCCATGAAGCGCTAAAATTATTGTTTTTTGCAGCCTCTAGATAAAAGCGAATGCTACCGCAGTGGCAGTAATACTAGAGCTCACTTCAGCGGGTGGCCGCCACGCTAACTACAACTTATTTGTTTGTGATAAAAATCAAACTTTCTATATAGTTTTCTTTTTAAGCATTGTTTATTTTAAATAAGTTACAATTCTTTTTGTTTGAATTTGTTGTATGATGATATCCAAAGAATAAGACTTAAGACTTGATTTCAGTAACACTTTCTGTGAATAATTCGTTAACAATGTTATGCACTCATTTGTTATAAAAAAATCTATATAGTTTTCTCTCTAAACTTTGTTTATAATAAATAAATTGCAGTTGTTTTATTGCATATATTGCTTATATCTATATTGCTTATGAACAGTGGATGGGAAAATAAAAAAAAAGTGCGCATTAAGTTCGTGTTATTCAGCTGATTATTTACATTGTTTTCAACGACTTGCCGTACGTATAGTCGTCTCCGGGGAGTGGGGAAAGGGGGCTCCAGCACAGATTGTCCCGTCCGAATTTTTTTCTTAAGAAAAGTTGGCAACCCTGGTTACATCTGTTAATTACAATTTGCATTAGTCTAAAATTGTAATTTCCTGTGACTTTATTTAAAGTTAAATTTGTTAATAAAAACAGGATTGTAATCTAAAAATTGGAGTTGTACCTTATAAAATTTGTGGGAGCACGGTGGCTCAGTGGTAGAACGTTCACTTCTGGTGCATGCGGTCTCTGTTTCAATTCCAGCTCGCAATAAGTTGACTTTATGATGGATAAACACCGTCTGCGAGGGTTTTCTTACGGTTCTCTCGGTTCCTCCCACTTGATTCGTTTCATTTGTTTTATAAAATTGGTGTTATGTAACGCATTTAGTCTGATAATACCACTTTATTTTTTAATCTCCCTCTCTCCAGTTTGTAAAATTATAAGTGAGTCATGAGCCGTTCAAATGAACCGATTCATTTTAGTGAGCGAACCATTGAGCGATGACTGAGAGGTTGAATCGTTTGCCCATCACTAAGATTAATCACAGGCAAACCTTCATATGTATCAAATTAAAGCTTGAAATGTGCATTTGCCGAAAACTATTCATACTGCGAAAATCTTAATTAATCATCATTAATTAATAACCTTTTTCAAATTGAAAATCAAGTAACAGCCCAAAGATGGCAGCACATGTAATTTGGCCAAGAGTACTAAGAAATTATAATACTATCAAGATATAAATTCAGACGTTCTCTGTTTTGTCACTTCCATTTATACGTTATAAACAAGTATCTTCATATATCCAGAATCTTCATAGCAATCACATTCAGTGTGTATCATTTATATATTCAGTAACTTTGATATAATTATTCGGAAATTACAATTAATGTTTAAATTAATATATGTTCAATTGTTTTTACCAACGATTATCCAAGGAGTTGAAGTGATCAAAAACCCAGTGTTGGTGTTATGACTTACGTAATGTATCCCCCTGACAGACTAAAGTCCATTCTAAAAATAATACGTACTTATAGAGCCACCCGTGCTAAGCAAGGGGAGAGTCCCGAGAGAAGCAATGGACTATCAAAGGGGTTGGGGCTGCAGAGTGGCCCAGGGGGTGTCCACATTCTAAAAATAAAAATACTTTTTAAGCCACAAATTGGAAGCGAGAGGAGAGTACCGAGCGAAGCGATGGACGACTTAGGGGGTTGATGCTATATTCCCTTAGCTAATAAAGGTCTAAGGTTGCCTTCACACGATGTCACCGAGTGACGTGACTGAGTTGCCACTGCATGTAAAAAGAAATATAAATCAGGCAACCGCCGGCAGACACAGGTTTCTAGTTCTTTTCTGTTTTTTTCCCTTTTATTGTCCATATTATGTATGGTGTTGCCAGGACACATAGAAATATATGGAACACGCAGAAACACACGTATAGCTATTCCTTGTTCGAGATTTCAGTGTCCACTCAAATAAAGTTGAATTAGTTATTTTTTTGGACGGAGCCGGAGAGATGGGCTTCTCCTGGTAAAAAAAAAAATGGGCAATTTTCAATTATGGAGGCTGCTCGATTTTTATTTTAGGTAGATATAATTTATCATTATTATTTTTTAAGGGAATTAGGCCACATTTTACGACTTCCGGAACATTTTTTAAAGATATTTAGCACTGAATGCTTGGAATTGAGCTAGTTCTCTGGGTTCCGAAGGTGCTGACATAAAGGGGGATATTTTAGGTTCCCCGGATGGCAATTGGCTTGGATCAGCTTGAATGAGTCTCCTGATGATTCTTGAAACGGCTCCCTTTCTGTCAAGAGGCTTGCCTTAGAGGAGGATTTCCATGTCATTAGGAGTATATATACATATGTGTATATTATTTCCATAAATTCTTTTTAGGTATTGCAGCTCCAAAGTCAAAATAAACTTTGTAATTAATTTCTCAACTTGTATTCTTTTGCTAGATAATCCTCACTCTGCCACGCCATCACTTGACGCAGTTACGCGTCGTATCATATACGCGGCAAATCAGACTCATTTTCTCCGCTATTTCTGCCTATTGTGCTCTTCCAGTTTGTGATATTAACACTTTAAATGTGCACTACTACCTCGCGAAAGATGGTCCAGAAGTTCATTTACCAAAATCTGCTTTCCCCTTGTGAGAGTTGCTTGAGACAGTTGCGCGAGAGCGGTCAGTGACGGCAACCGTTTTAGTGACGGTAACTGCAGTTGCCTCGTACGAAGGCTCCAATTTAAAGCAATGCTTCAAAGCAGTTGTGGCAACAAATTGCGTCCTTGAGTGACTTCGTATGAAGGCTATCTAAATTCTGAAGAACCAAAATACTTCTTGAGCTTTCTGAACGAAGTGATGGATGGCCAAAGGGGTTGGGGCCGCTGGTGAAGTGATGGGCCACCAAGGGGGCTGGGGATACTGGGCGTGTCCCCTAGAAAACTTTTATCGTAGGATTACATACCCGTGAATTCACAGGCTAACTCTCTTGTATTGCTATTGCATTGCAATACTTCATTGTTTCATTTACTTCTATTTCTATGACGAAACTCATAAGTATACAATGAGTAACATGGAGAGGGAACGGTAGCTCAGTGTTGCCCTCCTCGCTATTCTAGTGGCTAGCACGTGCGCTTTTGGTGTATGGGATTCTGGGTTCGATTCCCGGTGTTAGAATTTTAACTTTCCTCGATTTTCTGTCTTCGTGTTCCTGTCGTTCTGGGTTAATAGAAAAACGAGTTAAGCGAGTACAACAAGTAAAACAGGGATGCAAATAACCACTCGCCCACCCCCCGGGGCGAGTTATTGATCGGTGCGGGCGAGTCACTATTATTTATATCAAACTGTAAAGACTGGGAAGTGGGCTAATAGCTTTTTTCTTTTTCGAGTATTTTGTTTCTTGTTTGGATTCCTGAAGTAAAACCTAGTAATAAGTAGTTAAGCAAGCTAATGAGGCGTTCGTTGAATCAGTTAACTTTAAAAGAAAAGTGGTATAGCGCTTACCTCTAGTGCGAAAGGTCGCAGATTCGATCCCCGACCGGGTATGTTCGTAGTAACTTGAGTCCGTGGGTTTTCTCGGGGTTCTTAGTTTCCTCCCATATTGTAATTCCACTTTTTTCATCATTCATGTGCAATTTCATTCGTCTTCTTTAGCACATAGCTTGCATGAGTGTGCGACCATAAACTAAAGATTTTCAATGAGAAACATGTACCTCATGCATTACTATCAGTTAATATTCTACTTTTTGGATTAACGTTTTTCTTACCTAGATATTTTAAAAGCTCATATTACAACTTGTTTTGAGAAGCAGAAAAAAACAGAAATATATCACACATGAAAGATTCGTTCTGTAACAATAACGATACTATCTCCTCTGATGAACAGGACATAGTCGCTGCGTTGCATGACGTTTCCTTAGGCTGTAACACCACAACGTAGAAATAGGATGGGTATTCTGTTCTATCCAATTCCCCTCCCCCTCTTGTCATTTTCTCTTCTCTTAATATTCTCTGAAACTTTTTCAACTTCAAATCATTTCCTGCCTGTGTTTCAGTTATTTTAAACTGCCATTTTAAAATGTATTTTATAAGATGTTTGTGCGTGTACCGTATTTTATAAGATTTTCAAGACCAACAAGTAAGCAGCTATTTTTTTTTTTTTTTTTTTTTTTTTTTAGGTTATAGATGTAGAAATGCCGAAGAAGGCAGCAGTAGCGTCATCGGATATAATTGCTGCATTATTAAAATATAAGGATGAATTGGGATTCTCACGACGGTCAATACCAGTGCCAAAACATGACGTATGGAAAAAAGTTGCAGAGGAATTGCAATATAGAATATCGGCTAAGGCAGTTTACGTAATTGTAAAATCAGGAAGATACGGAATATGGCAAACTCTTGGTTATAGAGAAGAATACCCCGTGAGCCAAAATGAGGAATCAAGTGAGACAGATAGTAGTTTCAGTTGGGAAAATACCTCCACAGGAAACAGTGATAATATTTCGTTCGATTTTGTATTAACATATGATGAATGGAACAAGATAAAACCCAAAGAATCTCTTTATCAAAGAAAGAGTACACGTGGTGTTAGAAGAAAATACATAATGAAAAAGCGAACATGGACAGGGGTATTTAATGCTAAAATTTGGGAAGCAACAAGATCAGCGTGTGTTTGGAACTTTAAATATTCAAGCATTTGTCCTACTTCAAGATACCTTATTGCACGAGGATCATGCAAATTATGTGATACTTTTGTAAATATAATGCTAGACAAGGAACCAAAAGAAGCTGAGGATGTTATATTTAGATGCCATTTTTCTAAACAACCTAGATGCAAGAATAATGTCCGAAAAAGATGGTTGGCTGGTGAAGAACGAAAAGAAGTAGAAGAGGAACTGCGTAAGAAATCTATCAGTCTGTTTAGGAAAGAGAAAGCTCTTTCGGTTATGGAAATAGGAGAAATAGAACCATGTCATTTGTACTCTAGCAGTGTATTGCGGAAAGCCAAATCTCAAGCTAAGCAAAAGACTTACTTGCATACTGAACCGTTAAAAGCATTGCAAATTGCAAAACACTCACAACAGTTAGCAAACTGTATTCATGATATTGGTTGTGACAGATTTTTTGCTCACTACTGGAGTGGTGATCAAATTAATGTTCATAATGAAATTTGTCGGCAACAGAGGACATCTGTTAGTATAGACGCTACTGGAAGTGTAGTGAAAAAAGTTGTGCATGAAAAAGAATTTTCTAAACATATCTTTTTATATCAGGGTACTCTGAATTATGGTTCGACTCCATCCGTGCCAGTAGTACAAATGTTATCCGAGCGTCATACCACCAACGCAATTTCATATTGGCTAATGGAGTGGACGAGAAGTGGTGCAGCAGTTCCTAATGAAATTGTTACAGATATGTCCTTTGCTATACTTGGCTCTGTTGTGCGAGCTTTTACTAATTTTTCTGATCTTCAGTCTTATCTCAATTGGTGTTTCGATTCTAACAGATCTTTAGCATTGAAACCTGATTGTTATCTTCGAGTAGATTTTGCTCATTTCCTCCACAGTATTGCACGGTGGCCATGCTTAAAAGGAAAACCTAGAAGAGTTCGGGAATTCTACATTCGATGTTTTGCACAAGTTGCTCTCTGTATAACATTTGAAGATGGTGCAGATGTCATTAGAGCAATAGCCATAGTTGCCCAAAGTGAAACAGAAGGACTGGATTCTTGTGGAAACAGGGTATCTTCAGAAAATGCAAAACTTTGGCTGAAAGAAAGAATAGGGTTGGGAAGAAACTCCACGGACTTGAAAACATTTCTAGAAGAAAGAGGAATTGGCCATATACAGATAGAAAGAACATTGTTAGAGGACTCTATGTACGTTGAAAATCATTCCTGTACAGAAATGAGATCAACGCATGATGAAGTTGTATCACAAAATATAGAAACATTCATGAAAAAAATATTTTCTGGAATTGAAGATTTACAAACAACATCTGGAAATAGAGATAATATGCAGTATTTACCAGACGTCATAAGACCGATGAAAAATATTTGTCGCTTGCTACCACTGTGGTCTGGCACTATGACAAATATTTTTAATTCGCCTACTATTACAGCAAGCAGCGCAGGAGTTGAAAGTTATTTTAAGAACGTCAAAAAAGAACTTAATGAAATTTGCGAACTTCCTCAAAGGGTAGATGAATTTGTGGTTAACCATTTAACTCTTATATCAAGTTCATTAAAACTTTCTTCAGCAAAACTTAATGCACGAAGCTTTAGCAAAAAAGTTACACAAAACAAAAATATTAGTACAATAATAACAGACCGCAATGAAAGTATTGACATTTCCGTGGAGAGTTTGAGTGATCCTAATGCAGAGATCAGTGTCAATAAGACGACTTTTAGACAGGAAATTCAAAAAACAAGAGATGTGGTTGCAGAATCAAATAATGACATTGAAAGCAGAAAGGACAATCCTGAGTGTGTTAATAATTCACGTACTCCAAACGTACAAAATATCAAAGACATTAGAGACAGAACATTGCCTGAAAGAGTTTGTAGATTCTGTAGTGAAGGTAATTTTCCACAAGGAAGTCATTTTTGCATTAAGTGCAAAAGAAATGTTCATCCTTTCGACGAATGTTCTCTTCCTGTGTCTGAGGAAGGATACGGCCAACAGAGACTGTGTTGGTCATGTTATCACAATGAAAGAGTACGTACAGACACAAATAAGGAAATTATTGATGATGTAACAGCTGAAGAAAATTGGAAGAATCTAAACTCTAAGAAAAAACATGTACGGTTCTCGTACAAGTGGCCACGCGCAGAATGGAACCTTCTTGATATAAGTAGTAAGATGATAAACACTAAGATAGGTCCTTTGAAAAGCGGTATGGAATGTCCTCCTATTAAGATAGGAAGTAAAAAATATGCACTAAAAAATACATGTGCTATTGATTCTGTATTGCATGCATTTAGTGCTCTCTATTGTGACAGTGAGAAGTTCAGAGAAGAAGTTGACAGTATAACTCCAAATAATATTTCAGTTTCTATTATAAAGCTCATGTCAACTAAGGGTGTTTGTAGAGACGTGTACAGACTACGAACAATGATTGCTAAAGAATATTTTGATATGGAAATTTTACAAGGCGGCATATGTCATATCAACTGTGAAAGTACTGTTTTAAATATATTGAAACGAATTTTTTATTGCTTTCCATCCTGGACAGAAACAATAAATTGCAGTTCTCCCACTTGCCCGGCACCAATAATTATCAGATCACATGTTTTAGTGTCAATAAATACCCAAAACTTAAATCAATTAAATATACAGAGGTTAGAACAATATGTAAATGAGGAACTGGTATTTAAACCAACCCTGTGCCAAAAAAAGTTGACAGAAGATTCTGCGGAGTCATTTTGCGATGGAATTTGCACATATACGTCCAAATTATCAGAGAGTATTATTTTCATTGAGTTAGTGTTCTTTGACTCTGCTGAAAATGTTGCACCTTCTGATAGGTTTGTAGGGCATACGATCGAACGTTTGAGGTTGTTTCAGCTTAAAGACTTCCCTATAGTTATAAACCTTCAAAATAAGTCGTACTCTCTCAAGAGTATAATAGAATTTATACCACCTGATAGTGATCTTAACATAGGACATTATGTATGTTATAATTACAGACTTCATAGTCGTTGGGAGCGCCAGGACTCACAAGGCATGAAAACTGTTTCATTTGAAACAAGTGTTACTGCTCAGTTATTAATTTATTGTTGCATATAATTGACGAATCAATATTATCCTGTCTAAACGCAGCGTGGATTTATCTTATACAAGTTATTCAGACTTCCAAATGTGTTTCGTGAAATGAAAGAAGAAAAATATTTAGTAAAGAAAAATATTGTTGAATACTAGCCTACAACGATTATAAGCATGTTTATCGAAATTTTACGATATGTCTTTCCTATAGTCTTAAATTCATAAAAATGTTATATTGTAGTTTTTCAAGAGTACAGGATTAAATATGTGTAGCATGCTTATAAATCGTGTGATGATTTTCTCTCAAAGTTGTTTCCAAACACCAGTCTTTTGCCTTCTTCCTGAAAAAATCATTTCACTATTATAATCACTAATGTTTAGTAATTTTCGTTTTCTAAAATCGCTTTCTAATATGGAATTCTGTACTTTCATTCTGTTGAAATATGAGACGACATAACTTCAAACAAACAAAGCAATATCTATTAAACATTATAAGTGATCATATTGTAAAATTTCAGCTACCCAGAATTTCAAAACTGGTTAGTCTTACTCGAAAAAACTAATAAAATATCTTCCACCTGTATTTTTGAACAACTTGTATACAATTTATTTATAGATATTAACTGATTGTGTGTATATGGTAATATTAATTCAGCGTTTGAATACAATTGAAAGGTTGGATACAAGCACTAGGTAGGGCCATTTTTTACTAAATTTGAGATTTACACAGGTTCCAATAGAAAAAAAACACTCCAAATTGTCTGTAAGAATCATGTGCATCCGATTATTATATTCAGTGTTATAATGCAAAGGATTAATTACGAAAAAGTGTTCATTCTGCACTTAAAGCAAGAAGCACGCAGCTGCGGAAACACTTCTAAAAGTGAACTTACCTGGTTCTTGTATCCAACTCTTCAATTAATACTCTGTATGTGCAGTGTTCACTTTGAAGTTGGAAGTCTTAATATTCTCTGTTAAACGAAAATACCCATGAAAGTTATCTTCCATTTAATGTTTGTATAAATTATGTTTTGAGCACATATCAATTACACTTTGACTGAATTCGGGTTGTAAAGTACTTTCTCAAAGTATGATAATTCTCTTTGTAAAATTTGTTAAACTAGGTTTAAAATTGTGTAAAACACTATATAGTCACCAAACCACTTGAAATAACTGAAAACTGTTAGACGTTAATTTATTTCTTTTATATGTTGTGTATAATTCTTCCACTTTAGTTTCTGGATACTGCATGTCCTTTTAAGTAAGAGTCCCTATTTAAACATTTTAAACAGTCGATGTAAAAACAAGTCTTATATTTACAATATAAATAAAGCTTAATGTTTGTGTAATTATTATTGAAATAAACATATACGTCAAATATCAAGAAATTAGTCAATAGTCCAGTTATGCTCACGGGAAATTAGCAAGAATTTGAATTTCCGTTTTTCTTTAATCTCAAAAAAGGAACATTTGTCGGAATAATCCGACAGAAACACAGTAGAAACGACTCGTAAGGAAAAATCTTAAGATTTATAGGAATTTGAATTCTGGTCCTGCTATGTTCACGTGAACTTAGCAAGACCAAATTAGTTTTTGTTTTTTTCGAATTTGAGACCGGTACAAACGAAACTTCTTACGGTACAACCCGGTACAAACGTAGAACAAACGATTCAAACAGAAAACTGTTAAGATTTGTAGAAATTTTTATTCTGGTCCTACTATGTTCACGTGAACTTAGCAGGACCACTCTATTTATCGATTTTGTCGAATTTGAGACCGGTACAAACGAAAATTTTTACGGTACAATCCGGTACAAACGCAGTACAAACGATTCACAGTTATAAATCATCAAATTTGTAGAAATTTATCAGTGGTCCTGCTATATTCACGTGAACTGAGCAGGACCACTTTATTTTTTGTTTTTTTCGAATTTTGGACCGGTACAAACGAAAATTTTTCGGTACAATCCGGTACAAACGCAGTACAAACGATTCATAGTTATAAATCATCAAATTTGTAGAAATTTATCAGTGGTCCTGCTATATTCACGTGAACTGAGCAGGACCACTTTATTTTTTGTTTTTTTCGAATTTGGGACCGGTACAAACGAAAATTTTTACGGTACAATCCGGTACAAACGCAGTACAAACGAATCGTACAGAAAAATCATCAAATTTGTAGAAATTTATCAGTGGTCCTGCTATATTCACGTGAACTGAGCAGGACCACTTTATTTTTTGTTTTTTTCGAATTTTGGACCGGTACAAACGAAAATTTTTCGGTACAATCCGGTACAAACGTAGAACAAACGATTCAAACAGAGAAATCTTAACAATTGCAGAAATTTGTATTCTGGTCTTGCTATGTTCACGTGAACTTAGCAGGACCACTTTATTTTTCGATTTTTTCGAATTTGGGACCGGTACAAACGAAAATTTTTACGGTACAATCCAGTACAAACGTAGAACAAACGATTCAAACAGAAAAATCATTAAATTTGTAGAAATTTATCAGTGGTCCTGCTAAGTTCACGTGAACTTAGCAGGACCACTTTATTTTTCGATTGTTTCGAATTTGGGACCGGTACAAACGAAACATTTTACGGTACAATCCGGTACAAACGTAGTACAAACTATTCAAACAGAGAAATCTTAAGAATTGCAGAAATTTTTATTCTGGTCCTACTATGTTCACGTGAACTTAGCAGGACCACTCTATTTATCGATTTTGTCGAATTTGAGACCGGTACAAACGAAAAGTTTTACGGTACAATCCGGTACAAACGTAGAACAAACGATTCAAACAGAAAAATCCTCAAATTTGTAGAAATTTATCAGTGGTCCTGCTATATTCACGTGAACTTAGCAGGACCACTTTATTTTTCGATTTTTTCGAATTTGAGACCGGTACAAAAGAAAATTTTTACGGTACAATCCGGTACAAACGCAGTACAAACGAATCGTACAGAAAAATCATCAAATTTGTAGAATTTTATCAGTGGTCCTGCTAAGTTCACGTGAACTTAGCAGGACCACTTTATTTTTCGATTTTTTCGAATTTGGGACCGGTACAAACGAAAATTTTTACGATACAATCCGGTACAAACGTAGAACAAACGATTCATAGTTATAAATCATCAAATTTGTAGAAATTTATCAGTGGTCCTGCTATATTCACGTGAACTTAGCAGGACCACTTTATTTTTCGATTTTTTCGAATTTGAGACCGGTACAAAAGAAAATTTTTACGGTACAATCCGGTACAAACGTAGAACAAACGATTCAAACAGAAAAATCCTCAAATTTGTAGAAATTTATCAGTGGTCCTGCTATATTCACGTGAACTTAGCAGGACCACTTTATTTTTCGATTTTTCGAATTTGAGACCGGTACAAAAGAAAATTTTTACGGTACAATCCGGTACAAACGTAGAACAAACGATTCAAACAGAAAAATCATTAAATTTGTAGAAATTTATCAGTGGTCCTGCTAAGTTCACGTGAACTTAGCAGGACCACTTTATTTTTCGATTGTTTCGAATTTGGGACCGGTACAAACGAAACATTTTACGGTACAATCCGGTACAAACGTAGTACAAACTATTCAAACAGAGAAATCTTAAGAATTGCAGAAATTTTTATTCACTATGTTCACGTGAACTTAGCAGGACCACTCTATTTATCGATTTTGTCGAATTGAGACCGGTACAAACGAAAAGTTTTACGGTACAATCCGTACAACGTAGAACAAACGATTCAAACAGAAAAATCCTCAAATTTGTAGAAATTTATCAGTGGTCCTGCTATATTCACGTGAACTTAGCAGGACCACTTTATTTTTCGATTTTTTCGAATTTGAGACCGGTACAAAAGAAAATTTTTACGGTACAATCCGTACAAACGCAGTACAAACGAATCGTACAGAAAAATCATCAAATTTGTAGAAATTTATCAGTGGTCCTGCTAAGTTCACGTGAACTTAGCAGGACCACTTTATTTTCGATTTTTTCGAATTGGGACCGGTACAAACGAAAATTTTACGATACAATCCGGTACAAACGTAGAACAAACGATTCATAGTTATAAATCATCAAATTTGTAGAAATTTATCAGTGGTCTGCTATATTCACGTGAACTTAGCAGGACCACTTTATTTTCGATTTTTTCGAATTTGAGACCGGTACAAAGAAAATTTTTACGGTACAATCCGGTACAAACGTAGAACAAACGATTCAACAGAAAAATCTCAAATTTGTAGAAATTTATAAGTGGTCCTGCTATATTCACGTGAACTTAGCAGGACCACTTTATTTTTCGATTTTTTCGAATTTGAGAACGGTACAAAAGAAAATTTTTACGGTACAATCCGGTACAAACGTAGAACAAACGATTCAAACAGAAAAATCATTAAATTTGTAGAAATTTATCAGTGGTCCTGCTAAGTTCACGTGAACTTAGCAGGACCACTTTATTTTTCGATTTTTTCGAATTTGGACCGGTACAAACGAAACATTTTACGGTACAATCCGGTACGAACGTAGTACAAACGATTCAAACAGAGAAATCTTAAGAATTGCAGAAATTTTTATTATGGTCCTACTATGTTCACGTGAACTTAGCAGGACCACTTTATTTTTCGATTTTTTCGAATTTGAGACCGGTACAAACGAAAATTTTTACGGTACAATCCGGTACAAACGTAGAACAAACGATTCAAACAGAAAAATACTCAAATTTGTAGAAATTTATCAGTGGTCTGCTATATTCACGTGAACTTAGCAGGACCACTTTATTTTCGATTGTTTCGAATTTGGGACCGGTACAAACGAAAATTTTACGATACAATCCGGTACAAACGTAGAACAAACGATTCATAGTTATAAATCATCAAATTTGTAGAAATTTATCAGTGGTCCTGCTATATTCACGTGAACTTAGCAGGTCCACTTTATTTTTCGATTTTTTCGAATTTGAGACCGGTACAAAAGAAATTTTTACGGTACAATCCGGTACAAACGTAGAACAAACGATTCAAACAGAAAAATCCTCAAATTTGTAGAAATTTATCAGTGGTCCTGCTATATTCACGTGAACTTAGCAGGACCATTTTATTTTTCGATTTTTTCGAATTTGAGACCGGTACAAAAGAAAATTTTTACGGTAGAATCCGGTACAAACGCAGTACAAACGAATCGTACAGAAAAATCATCAAATTTGTAGAAATTTATCAGTGGTCCTGCTATATTCACGTGAACTGAGCAGGGACCACTTTATTTTTTGTTTTTTTCGAATTTTGGACCGGTACAAACGAAATTTTTCGGTACAATCCGGTACAAACGTAGAACAAACGATTCAAACAGAGAAATCTTAACAATTGCAGAAATTTGTATTCTGGTCTTGCTATGTTCACGTGAACTTAGCAGGACCACTTTATTTTTCGATTTTTTCGAATTTGGGACCGGTACAAACGAAAATTTTTACGGTACAATCCAGTACAAACGTAGAACAAACGATTCAAACAGAAAAATCATTAAATTTGTAGAAATTTATCAGTGGTCCTGCTAAGTTCACGTGAACTTAGCAGGACCACTTTATTTTTCGATTGTTTCGAATTTGGGACCGGTACAAACGAAACATTTTACGGTACAATCCGGTACAAACGTAGTACAAACGATTCAAACAGAGAAATCTTAAGAATTGCAGAAATTTTTAATTCTGGTCCTACTATGTTCACGTGAACTTAGCAGGACCACTCTATTTATCGATTTTGTCGAATTTGAGACCGGTACAAACGAAAAGTTTTACGGTACAATCCGGTACAAACGTAGAACAAACGATTCAAACAGAAAAATCCTCAAATTTGTAGAAATTTATCAGTGGTCCTGCTATATTCACGTGAAATTAGCAGGACCACTTTATTTTTCGATTTTTCGAATTTCAGACCGGTACAAAAGAAATTTTTACGGTACAATCCGGTACAAACGCAGTACAAACGAATCGTACAGAAAAATCATCAAATTTGTAGAAATTTATCAGTGGTCCTGCTAAGTTCACGTGAACTTAGCAGGACCACTTTATTTTTCGATTTTTTCGAATTTGGGACCGGTACAAACAAAAATTTTTACGATACAATCCGGTACAAACGTAGAACAACGATTCAAACAGAAAAATCCTCAAATTTGTAGAAATTTATCAGTGGTCCTGCTATATTCACGTGAACTTAGCAGGACCACTTTATTTTTCGATTTTTTCGAATTTGAGACCGGTACAAAAGAAAATTTTTACGGTACAATCCGGTACAAACGTAGAACAAACGATTCAAACAGAAAAAAGGGTCAATTC